>NC_138125.1:117647074-117734474 GCF_964188305.1 Podarcis bocagei
CAAGAATCTTTCCCAAACCTGACACCTGAGATCTTTTTAACTAGATCTGCCAGAGAATGGACCTGGGACTTCCCGCAGTACAGGAATCCTCTGTGCTTTTTACCTCTGAGATGGCAACCTTTCCATTTAGAAATCTTCTAACACCACCAATAAACACCAAAGTGCGTCAAGTTTACCATAACCCATACCAGCAAGAGAATATAATGGGGAATATTTTCTTCTTTATTGAACAGATTTATTTATTTTTTAAAGCCACGCAAGACCCACAATGAAGTCACATAGGAATGAAACTGAGCCCTGGTGATCTTTGACCAGTGTGTGGCTCTGATCCAGCAGATCTGATGTGATTGCAAAGCCCTCTGTGTCCAGGGAGCGTCTCCATATTCAGTGGGCGATCTTGGAATGCTTGCACACAAATAGCTCCCCTTCATAGGAAAGGGCAGAGGGTCACTGCGCTGACTAACTTTTGGACGCTGTCCATTTTTAAGGAGATAGGATTACCATTATTAGAATCAATGGGATTTAAGAATTACAGTAAAACACTTAGGCTCATTGATTTCAAGAATACATTGGCATGCATAGCTTGCGCTGGATTGCCCAGTAGTGAAACTTGGCAAATTGTTGATAATGCCATTGTGTCAAATAACTGAATGCATGTGGTTGTATTTTAAATAATAGCAAGATGCCCATATGTTTGTTCCTAAGCAATGTAATTGAATTTTGAGGGTACTGTCAACCATTCATATTAGCACTACTTTGAACATGGTAGTTGCTGTCCCTTATTTAGTAGGATGGGTATTTTGCAGCTCAGCAGGATAGGTAATTGAACAAAAGGCTTGTACTTCTTTGCTGCTGTTTCCAATTCATCCCGGAAGAATGGTTTTCCTGTTTATTAGCCATATAATAACCTATGCATGGGAAGTAGTTGCTGTAACTCTTTACACTATCTCTACACTGTAAGCCAGTGCTGCCTTGGTATATGGCTTTGTTTGTTTGTTTGTTTGTTTATTTGTGGCATTTGTATTCCATCCTGTTACATAAACCTCTGTAGGTGGTTTACAATAAATCGGGGGGAAAGAGAGTTAAAATACAAAGTAAAACATAAACCATTTAAAAGGGTGGAGGAAACTCTTCTTAAATACGACAACAAAACTAGTTGCATTGAAGGAATTGTGAAGTGTCCAGGCACGGGGAAATTAGACTACCTGCTGCCATGTAGGCCTAACTATCCACAGGAAAAGAAATAGAAGTATACTAGTTTATTAGGTATTTTTGTGCTTTCATTTTTGGGTTTTTATCTTGTGGACCTGCCCTGTGATCTTTGGATGAAGGGTGGTATACAAATTTAATGACTAGTACTGTAATAATAATAATCTCAAATACGTTTGTGTGAATCAAATGTCCTTTCTGGACTGATGGGTATGACAACTGGGACCATCTGTACAGCAGGCGAGTTTAACTGTCTCCCTACCATTGATGCTCCCTCTCACTGCCATGTTCTTCCCCCCCTCCTATCTGGGGTTCCTTAGCAAATGCTGGGGTCTTGAGGTTGCCCATCACCCAGACAGCACCCTGAGCAGGCACACAGGTCACCTGATCACAGTCTTCTTCACCGTGATGAGATGTAATTTTAAAAATAGTAATTTTCTGAATTTGCATCTCCTACCTTCTAACACTTGAAACTAGAATCCAGGATGGCGTCTTCCTGTTTTGTTTTGTTTTATCACGAGAGAGTGAGAGCCATTTGGGTTGCTGTAATCTCATGCAATTTTGCAGTGTAGTTTCCTCCCCCCCCAAAAAAAAACATATTTTGGGCAGGCATGGCAACCAAAAACAGGGTCCTGGAAAAAAAGCACTTTTTGGAGGAAAATTGCATTCAAAATCGAGAGAGAGCATGGCCACTGTTCTCTTGCAATTAAAAAAAATGTCCTATTTTTTCCAGGACACTTGTAGGGTATGGAATCTATGCATGTAAATTAGCATGTGCAAGTTTTATTTAAATCTGTGCCATTGTCTTTTTCATGGGGTGGCTATCCTGCAGGCTAATAGCTAACTGAGGCGGACCTTCTCTTTCTAGGTATGGAGCTCCAGTGTGGAAGATTTGAAATCAGAGGCTCTCAAGATTCTGTTTTCAGAAGAGTATGCTGAAAAAGAGCACCTGAAGCTTTCAAATCAGAAAATGAACCTGTTGCAACAGGAAGTGAACCGTTGTATGGAGGAGCGGAAAACCTTGTTGCAAGAAGCCAATGAATTCTTCACTGCAGCAACGAAGGTTAGTCAAAGGATTAACCAACCCACAACATGTGGTCCAGTTGCTTACACCATGCATATCACACCACGTTTGTTTTCAGTTCGTCACAGTTCTGTTTCTAGTTTCAAAAAGAGAAACATTGCATTTATTTGTATGTATTTCTCTGTGTGCAGAACATTCTGGGAGGGGCAGAGGAGTCCCTCCAAGGATTTTGCCTCCAGCAGTTTATATTCTAAGAAACAGGTGGGGCTGTTGTGCGTCAAGGCCCCGCACCCCCTCCCTTGAGGAATGAAAACACATGGACACCAGTATTTAGGTTAATGGGCGAAAAAAGGTCACAACTTTTATTGGGTACAGAATGTGAATGGTATTGGCTTTAGGCACTGGACCCATTCCGACTATATCTGACTCCCGCTCGCCATGCAAGAAGTCTCAAAAGGGTTAACCACCTTTAGGGGGAGCCCTGTTTATGTACATCAACTCGGAGCTCCCCCAGGGTCACCGGAAAGGTCGTGCCATGGCCCTAGCCACCGCCCAGGCTTCGGACAGGATCCAGGACCCCCGGACTCCTTTAACGGAATACCCTTAAAGTGGAGGGGTAGATGATGGCCACAACCTCCCCTCCCATAAACCAAGTTTTCCCAATGCCTAACAGCCAAATCTTACAAAGTTGTGATGATTTGCTACGAGGTAGGCAAAAACCAAATGGCTGGTGCCAATCTGCCAAGTGGAAAAATTCCTACCAGGCCCCTTCAACAGGCGACCAACCAAAGTCCATAGCAAGGTCAAAGTGACTAACACTAGAAGAAAGGGCAGGAGGGTGGGAGATCTGTAGTAGCAGGGAGCAGAAGGAATTACTCTCGGCTGCATGGCAGCTTAAATGCAGCTTAGCCACACACCCCAGCCAGCCGGATTGGCTGGCTGGGTTGTGACACGCGCCGGGACTCCCTGATGACTAAACACGCCCCCCACTAAGGGCGGGAAGCGCAAGGCCCGGGCGCAACCCCTCCCCTCCCTGAAAAGGAGAGGCTTTAGTAAACACTGTACTTGTTCTTAAAACTTTTTAAAAATGTTTTGAGAGTTCTATTAAAATTGCAAAAAAAACCCTCCAGAAATACTAGACCTTTTCTTGAACTTTGTGGTCTATGAGTCTGTACTGAGTTCCCGTTTGCTTATTTGTTTGCTTTCGTTATATCTTTTTGACCTGCTTCTCAACCATGGTAGGCTCTTAATGAGGCTTACAATTTATCCGACATAAGAATGAGAGTATATTAGGTAAAAGTGGGACCTGCACCAAAATGATGCACCCCATAGCTTAATCAATGGGGCATAAGGCTCTTAATCTCAGAGTGGTGGGTTCGAGGCCCACATTGGGCAAAAGATTCCCGCATTGCAGGGGGTTGGACTAGATGACCCTCATGGTCCCTTCCATGATTCTGTTTCTCACCTCCCCTATTCAGCATTCCATGGCCACTGAGCATGCTCAGTTTCCATTGGGCTGTTTTTTATTGACTGCCTTCATTTCTGCCAAACGATTGGCAATCTGGGGTTGTGTGTGTCACTTTCAACCAATCCTAAACATTTTGACACCACATCCAGCCATCTTCATATTTTGGATAGGTTTTACCATGCCAGGGAATAAAACTCATGATCATTCCTTCTTTCCCTGCAATTTGTAATGATCAGGGAATTTTGGGATTGTATTCCTCTGATGAGGAAATAGTCTTGGTGGATACAAACTTCACTACAGGGAAAGAAGGCACCTGGAATAGGTTTCCTTCTGAATATCTTAATGCCTGAAGAGGCTTGTACCAAGCAACTGTTTTCTAACTTGAATAGAAGAAAACTAGATAACAGAAGTTGCATGAGACAAGGGGATGGATTTGGAGGCATTCAGAGATTATAAAAGACTCAGTGATGTTGACTGGCAGGTTTATTTTCTGTAAACACACAGTAACTCAAAAAATAATATTTTACTGTATGTCACATATTGTGTGTGTGTGTGTGTACGCACAAATAACCTTACTGTAAAAAAGATTTCATACTCTGTTTACAATAGCAATTGACAGCAACAAAGAGTGAATAATACTCAGGGTGAGAGAAGCATTCATCATTTCATTTAGATAATCTGGCTTTATGAGAAGACTAGCTGATTTCTGTCAGAAGAGTGACTGGGCAGTTTAGTGCAGGTTGCTCTCTAAGTATTTATTTAGTAATGTTACCTGCTAGAGAAGGAGAAACCTTTGTATGCTAATGTGAATGCGCTTAACTATTAGTTCTGGCTCTTTTGCTGTATTTTATGTTATGAACCAATGTGTTAAAATTAATCAACAACAGGACTGGCATTTTTTTCCTTTTAAAAACAATGCCCTCTGAAACAGATCTGTTTCCCTGTATATTTTTCAGTTCTTCTTCTTCTACTTCTTCTTCTTCTTCTTCTTCTTCTTCTTCTTCTTCTTCTTCTTCTTCTTCTTCTTCTTCTTCTTCTTCTTCTTCTTTTTAAAGCAGTGCTTATGAAGGGAAAACTATCAGTTCACATTTCTATCAGCATTGCTGTGGAGGAGGGGGGAAAAGGGGGGGTTAACTAAGCAGCTGTCTTGACAGGCCAGTGTACCATTGAGCTTGGCATTTCTACCCCATGTGGGGTTTCAGGCAAGACTCTTTCCCATCCTCTGCATGCAGAGTATAGGCTCTATCATTGACCTATGGCTCTCATCTCATTACTGATCTCCCAGGCAGAGGAACAGTGACAGTGGAGCTCCCTCCCCCCTGTAAAAGATCACTGCTTTATTGAAGCAGTCCAATGGCCAGCTTTTTCAATGGTCCTGCTAATCCAATGAGTGGTAGGAGCAAGTGCCTGTATTCAGTGCCGGAGCTCTCTCTTGCCATCGAGGTCAATAATGCAATAGCGCATCTCAAAAGGAGAGATATCTCACAGCACTGCTGAATTGTCTGGTGGGACGCAGGGGCGTCTTGCCCATAGAGGCAAGTGGTGCGGGGTGCCAGGGTGCCAAGTTCTGGAGGGTGCCAGGGAAGAGGCAGAGGCTGGACGTGGTTCCTCCTGGCATCAGCTCACTGCCCTCGCCTGCCTCCGCCATGCCGCGCTGAAGCAGCACCGCGCCCAGAGCCTCCGCCTGCCGTGGCCACCGTGGCACGGGCGTCAGGGATAAGGCTGAGGCTGGGCACAGCACCTCCCGGCATCAGCTTGCCGCCCTTGCCCGCCTCGCTGAACCAGTGCCGCGCCCGGAGCCTCTGCCTCTTCCCCGCTGGAGGAGCTGCCGGCAGCGCCGTAAAAAGGTTGGCAATTCTGGGAAAGGGGGGGGGGCTCTGGAGGGATCTTTGCACCACGGCACCAGATATACTTAAGACGGCCCTGGTGGGACGCTAAGCAACCTGTTTTGTCACTTCTCACCCATTAAACGGAGAGCGCTATAACATTATTACGTCCAAGAGCAGTACAGGCGTCTCCCCGCCTATGCGAGGATTACGTTCCCAGTTACCGCGTGTGTATGTGAAATCACGTATAGTGGGCAACACCATCTAAAAAGCCTGTGAACAACATCTAAACCTCTGGAAACCTTTTAAAACCCCTTTAAAAACCAGCAGCACTTGCCAGAGGCTGCCCTTTTTGAAGCAAGCTTCCTAGTGTGTGGCTACATTAATCAACTGCAGCAGGATGAAAAGGCCATGTTACCGTATCATATTATGCTGAGTTGGCACCATCTATGAAACTGTAGCAATATAGGAAGGGCCAATCCTGACAGCCAGAGTGGTTATCACAGCTGTCATGGAAAAACTTAACTTCAGAAGGCTCCAGTCTTCAAACTTCCTACTCTATACAATGTTAAGAGTAGTGGCTTTAGAGCAGGTCATCTGAGGGTTGTGACCAGTCTTACAACCCGACCCTATCCGTCTTTGCAAGGAAGAAATTTCTACTGAGTTCAATGTTGTCTTTTCTGCTGAAGACCTTCCTCTTCCAGCAAGCCATTTCAGGTAGAGATCTTTCCCTGTCTGCATCCAGTACCTTTCGAAGAACAAACTTCATTACTAGTATGGTTTATGTCATGAAGTCCAGAGAATGGTACCCAAGTAAACAGCTCTACTAGCCCAACGTAAGCATTTTTGGCTCTGCCAATGAGATTTCCACTCCCTCTCCTCTTGTCATGTGCCCCCTAAATCTGCTCTGGAAGGTTGAGGAGAAACCCACAACAGATGGGGGGGGGATGCAGATGGGGAGGGGAAGTTTCATTGTCCAGCCTGCACTATGGGACCTGAATAGTTGTATACCGCCTAGAGTTCTGATCCAAAGACTCCTGAGTTTTTCAAAACTGACTGGTAATTTTATTGTTGTGAGTGGCTCGAAGTCACTTTTGTTTAAAAAAGGCTAATATAAATACTCACCATCACCTACAATTCTAGGGTTTAAGAAGGGAAATTACATAAACCTGCTCACCCTCCACTGCTGCTGTCTTCTCTCAAAGTGATAATCCTGTCATTATACCCCGCTCCCCATCCATTTTTTTCTTCATGTACCCTTACAGACTTCGTTCTCCTGGTCATTTTTCAAAGTCAAACAAGCATCCATTTTTTTTATTTTTTTTTTTGCTGTAAAAAGGACTGAAAATACTTTCCCCACAGTCTCACTTTCTTCTACATCATCTTTTTGGTAATACAGCAATTCAGACATTTCCCTCATAACTGAAGGCAGAGATACTCAGAAAAAGAAAAATGTGCACCAGGAAGCCAAGAAGCCGGTAATTTGGTTTCTGACATTTAAAGAGCACTTTTAAACTGAAGGCCCCAGTCCAGTTGCCATTACTCTCAGCAGCAAGTTGCTTTACAGGTTGCTGCTGTACATGAAAAGCCACTCCCGACATAAGGGAGGGGGTTTGCAGGCTCACACCCCCATCTACATCCTCGCGGGGCTGGCTGCAGCCCCGCGGGACTCAGGGATTCACAGGTCTCATCAATATTCATCAGCCGCGCCCCCACAGAACCTCCTTTGTGCATGCAGATTCGGTAGGAGCCAGCATATGGGAACTTGTTCCAAAACTATGGAACAACATGGTGTCATGCCTTCAGGGTAGTGGGCCCAACTCAATGGAACTCAATCACAGTAGAAATCAAGCAAGCCTCAATCATCCCTGCTGAATTTCAGAAGCCTGGTTAAAACTATTTTATTACATTTCTGAAGAAACCAGAGGCCTTTCTCCTGGGCATGGTCGGCCAAATGGTGCCAAAGAAGGACAGAACCTTTTTTATGTATGCCACAACAGCAGCAAGAATACTTATTGCAAAGTATTGGAAGACACAAGATCTACCCACTCTGGAAGAATGGCAGATGAAGGTGATGGACTACATGGAATTGGCGGAAATGACTGGCAGAATCCGAGACCAGGGAGAAGAGTCGGTGGAAGAAGATTGGAAGAAATTTAAAGACTATTTACAGAAATATTGCAAAATTAATGAATGTTAGAATGATGTCAGAATGAAGTTAAGTGGTTTAAGCAGCAATGTTATAAAGGTGTATGTAAATATGGATTGTTAACAGGTGAGAATCCAAAGTTATAATATATTATGTTAAAGGACTAAGATAAAAACAAAGAGTGAAAGAAATTGCTGAATTAACTAACTGAATTGAAATACAAAAAAGGGAGGTGTGAGGAGGTCAAGGAAACAAGAAATGAATGTAAGGTATGGAAAGACTGATGTATTTTTTTAAGTGTTTTTTTTGTATTTTGTATTTTTTCTTCTATTTTTACTCTTCTCTTTCTTTTCTTCTTTTCCCCCCTAATTCTTGTAATTCTTTTCTTTGAAACCTTAATAAATATCATTTTAAAAAAAAACAACTATTTTATTCCAGAAGGACTTTGCACCATGAATCCGCTCTGACGTTTTAATCTCTGGTGTTTAATTTATGTTTTAATTTTTTAAAAAAAATCATATTTATTAGAGTTTCCAATAAAAACAGAAAAGAGATATAACAGAAAAGAAAAGATAGAAAAGATAGAAAAAAGAATTTAAATCCTTACTTTCATAACCTTCTTTCTAGGACTCCCCCCTCCCCCTCCCGACTATATTCCCCTTTCATTAATTTAGTTCCACAAGCTCTCATTCCCAATTTAAAACTTAATATGTTTAACCCACTAACCAATTTAAATTTATACAATCTTACCATCCATCTTTAACAGAAAAAGAAAAAGGATTTCCCCCCCAAGATCTACCCCAATTTCCTTCCACGAATTCCCTCTTTTTTTAAAAAAAAATGTTAGATCAAAGTACCATGGTATACAAAAGTTATATAAAGAAATAGAAGATAAAAAATATAAGAAGATTCAAAAAGTTGGTTACATAGCCTTTGGATTCCAAAACTCCCCCTCCCTTCCCCGGTTTGAGTTCCCCATGTCCATCAGTCTATATGTTATCAGCCTGGAGGTCTCAAGTCCATAGCCAAATTTTTCCCATTCCACCTTGCCGGTTTTCTTTTAATTTGTTTATTTTAATGATGTTTAACTTCAAAAATCCAGTCAAATAGAGGCCTTTAGTTTCCTTAGTCTTTGTTGCTCCTCCCATTGTTCTTTCCGTGTCGTAGTTGGTCCTTTGTTCTTTTTATTCCTTACTTTCTCAGGTTTCTTGTCTTGTTCAGCTGCTAAAACGTTCTTATTCCGAGATCTGGTATCTCTACAGAGGTTTGTTATTCAGGAACAAAAACTTCCGTCCAGTCCCTTCCTTTCTTCAATAGAGAATTCTATTGTCTCCTTTTAATGTAAACACCTCTGTAGACAAAATACTATTTCAGTTTTGCAGCTTTCCCAGAGAATAAGTCCTGTGCTCAGCCCAGAGTAATTTTCCACATACGATCACTTGTAATGTCCCAAAACCCCTCTAGGGGGATTGCAGTAACTTTGTATCCTCTAATCCAAAAGTCAAGTTGTTGTTTCTTCCCCCCCCCGACGATTTATATCCATATAGTGTCAATTTGTAACAGAATTAGCCAGCAAAATACTTGTAACAAAGTCCTCTTTATATTCTCAAGCTTTGACAGCTACTTTGACAGCTGTCAAAGTCTCCGTCTCTCTTCGCCAGGCTCTGCGAATCGCCCCGGTTCCCGGGGGGGTTGCCTTTTCCCTCTCACCCTCCACTCTTCTCCTCCAGCACAATTCTTGTAATTTCCCATCGTGGAATTAATAATTTTTATCAGCAGTAAACTTCTGAATCGATCTTGGTTACCCAGTCCTTGTTTTAGAATGTTTACAATCAGGGGGGGACTGACTTCCTTTTTAGATCACCCCCGCTCGTGCCGAATCCGAAAAAAAATCTTTTTTTCTCCTTTTGTACCCGGTTTCCCAATTACTCACGGGTTGTTGTTAATAGTCCGAATTTCCAATGGAAGAAGCCAGCGCTCTCCGTCGAATGGCATGCGGCTGCGCTCGGCAGGGGAAGCGGTAGACTCAAAGCACCACGCCATTCCCCGGCACCTGATCGGAAGCCTTTAAAAAGGCTCCTTCACGAGTCGGGAGGGCGCTAGCGGTGCCAGCCGAGTCACCATGTCCACGGGCTCCGTGCCCGTGGTTTTTAAGGGTCCCTGCGTCGCCGGTGCGGTAAGACCCAGCCCCTGCCGAGCAGACTCCCTCCGGAGCTCGGAGGGAGTCCGCCATTCGGCGATGGCGCCAACCCGGAAGTCTTGTATGTTTTAAATTTTGGATGTGTTTTGTAAGCCACTTTGGCACCCAGATGGTGAAAAGCGGGGTATAAATTCTTAAAACAAAATGGTTTCTATGCTGAGTTGAAGAAAAACTGTTTCGTAATATGTTTTATTTAAAAGGCCCCTGTCTTTTACTTTTCAAAAACTGTATTTGTTTTGATAGGCGTGTGACGTACTTAGAAATGTAGAGGCCTCCCTTAAGCTTCTTAACTCTGAAGGCATAAGCTCGCCTCTCTTGGCAATAAAACATGAGGAACTGAAGAAAGAGATTACAGAAGGATCAGCTGATGCCTTGCAGAAGGGACAAACCTTGCTTAGCAAAGGAGATGCCCACAGGTAAGTTAAGGATGTAAGTGAAGAACCCCATACACATTTAGGAGTTGCCTGACAGGTATCAATTATTGCTGGGAAGTTACATGGTTCTAAGCAGGTCGGAATACTCTTTTTCCACATGAGCAATGATCAAGGGGAACGTGGGGAGTTTTTAGGCAGAAATAAGGCAAATCCTGAAAATGAGGAAATGCAACCCAGGGTTTTATGAGCTTGACCGTTCATTAGGATTGAATCCAGGGTGATTCCCAGTGGATGAATTCTCTTCCTCACATTCTTGAAAGCATTCCTCACAGCCCCTTTCCCACAAATTCACTGAGGCAAGGGGAAGTGACGGGGAAGAAATACAAGTTGTTTCGTATGCTGCAATATCCCCTCAACAGTAATTATTATTATTGTTATTATTATTTATACCCCACCCTTCTGGCTGGGTTTCCTCAGCCACTCTGGCCAGCTTCCAACAAAATATTAAAATACAATAGTCCGTCAAACATTAAAAGCTTCCCTAAACAGGGCTGCCTTCAGATGTCTTCTAAAAGTCTGGTAGTTGTTTTTCTTTGACATCTGATGGGAGGGCGTTCCACAGGGCAGGCGCCACCACCGATAAGGCCCTCTGCCTGGTTCCCTGTAACTTCACTTCTTGCAGTGAGGGAACCACCAGAAGGCCCTCGGCGCTGGACCTCAGTGTCCAGGCTGAATGATGGGGGTGGAGAGGCTCCTTCAGGTATACTGGGCTGAGGCCGTTTAGGGCTTTAAAGGTCAGCACCAACACTTTGAATTGTGCTCGGAAACGTACTGGGAGCCAATGTAGGTCTTTCAAGACCAGTGTTATTTGGTCTCGGCAGCTGTGCCCAGTCACCAGTCTAGCAGCCGCATTCTGTCTTTTTATTCAGGGTCACATTTTGATAGGTTTACTTATCTGAAGTAAATTTGTTCATATTTGTTTCCTCACAAGTTCTGGTGAGAAACTCATTTGAGGAAGGGAAAGTGTTAGAACAAAATCCACAAATGTACATGTCCTAGTTTCTCTGTTTTGCTGCAAATTAACATTATCGTTGGTTTTCCAAAGGCTAGCTGTGCAAAGGATCAGAATTGTTTTCATCTGCCTCCTATAATCCTACCTACCAGCAAAAATGCTAACTGTCATTTTGTTTCTGCCTTCAGTTCTTGGATGACTGGTGTTCAGGAAATGGTAAACTGCATTAACAAAAGAGTAGATGAGCTGATCAAACAGTGTACTGCTTACAAGGAACTTGCCTCAGAAAAACAGCACTTAACCACCTCCTTAGACAATTATCTCAAGAAGGTATTCGAAAACATGCAACCCTTTCTGATAAATATAACTGAGTGATAAATAGAAATTGAAGTCCAATTTTACTGGATAATGTGATTTTTCGGTGAGATCCACTATATATTTTGGAAAGTTGTACGTCTGCTTGGATGCCTCTTAAGGTACTGTAGCCAAATTTTGTATGACGGTTCCTAGGATCAAGGTTCAGATTTTCACCTATGTTTGGATACAACTGGACACCATTTTGAATCAAGATGGTGGACTCCAACTTTAAAAAACTGAACTGATTTTAACCATTGATTCCAAACTGCAGCAGTTTTTTGGTTTATAAGAATTCCTGAGGAATGCTACGTGCTGGGCTCCTAGTATATATACAAAACAGATTTAAATGCACAGTATACCTAAATATGTCACAAGATCTCACAAATTCCTGCAGGCAAACGTGTAAGAGAAATTGGGAGAGAGGTTCCTCATAGTGCTTCCCTCCAGATTTCTATCAGGTATTGCTCTCTTTCTCTCACTTCAGTCCAGGAAATGTCTGTGCTCTCATTTATTTATTCTTTTAATTGGATTTTGTTTATATTCTGCTTTTTCGGATCACAAGCTTCTATATAAATATAGTGGCCTGTGAGCCGAAAAAGCAGAATATAAACAAAATCCAATTAAAAGAATAAATATATATAATATTCCACTTTAAACACTGAAACCACAAAGGAAATTGATCCATGAGGAAAGATATTCAGAGTAGAGAAAGAAAAAAAGAGAATAGATTGAAACATGATAATAAAAAAGAACACAGAAACAAGTAATTAAACATGGAGAATGCATTCAAAGCACATTTCACCACTCAAGGAATTCTGGGCACTGTAGTTTAAGGGTTGCTTGAGATTGTATCTCTGTGAGAGGTAAAATACAGTGCCCAGAATTCTTGGTGTGGTGTAGTGGTTAAGAGTGGTAGACTCGTAATCTGGTGAACTGGGTTCGCTTCCCCGCTCCTCCACATGCAGCTGCTGGGTGACCTTGGGCTAGTCACACTTCTCTGAAGTCTCTCAGCCCCACTCACCTCACAGAGTGTTTGTTGTGGGGGAGGAAGGGAAAGGAGAATGTTAGCCGCTTTGAGGCTCCTTTGGGTAGTGATAAAGTGGGATATCAAATCCAAACTCTTCTTCTTTTTCTTCTTCTTTGAGGGAATGAATGGGCTTCATTTGTGCTTTAAAGGTAGGGTGTGTAAGTGGTCTCTCTCAAGCATAGTTGGTCTTCCATGACCAGCCTTGCTGTGGAGAGGACAACTGCACTGAACACAGAGCCTGTTTCCCTTTCAAAGTGGCCCGTCAGCTTCTATTGCCATGCCAGGACTTCACACTCACTGTTATTGTAGAAACAACCTGAAGCTCTTCATTGAAAACAATTGTTTTATACCGAATTAATTATGCAGATTGTGTTTCATTTAGCCAGAGTACCACCTAATACCTGTCTTACAAGTGGGAAAAAAAGATGCTTTTGATCATTGTTGTAAAAAAACAGACATTCACAAAATTGGGGAATGCTTTCTGAAATTTGAGATATAATGAATGCTTCTTGCTTCTATGGGGAATGTGACTACCCTTTATAACCATAATAGGTGTTTTCTAGTACAGTTCTCTACTAGCATAGAGCACTATGAAATATTTGCTGCATGCTAAAATCAACCCTGGCATTTGGTAGACACAGCTTAATCCAATTTAGATGCTTCTAAAAATGTGCAACAGGAATGAATCCTCATAATGGCTATATATACAATATAATTCTATATGCTAAGCCATCATGGCTATTTTTTCCATTCATGCTGTCACAAATGTAAATTTATGTGCATGATGCGCAATTACATCCACGAGCCATAAGGCCAAAGACTCGAAAATGTACTCAGTTTAAAAATGAAGACAGTGTTCTTATGGAGAGAAGAGAGTTTGTGAAATTAGTTATCCAGGCTACTTTTTACATCTTGGCTAATGAAACAGTAACTAATATGTGTTTGAATCGTAATGCTGGAAATGTAGTTAGAGGTTAGGCATTTCAGTGTATATGTCTTTGTAGTCTTAATTGTGCACGTGCAAAATCTTTGTCCCACAAAAAGAAACAGTTGAACATGCCTTAATTTTTAACTACAGTGGTGCCCCGCAAGACGAATGCCTCGCAAGACGGAAAACTCGCTAGACGAAAGAGTTTTCCGTTTTGGAGGTGCTTCGCAAAACGAATTTCCTATGGGCTTGCTTCGCAAGACGACAATGTCTTGCGAGTTCCTGCTGGTTTTTTTTCCTCCCCCCCTTTTTCTAAGCCGCTTATCAGCTGATCCGATCAGCAGATAAGCCGCTAAAAGTCGCTAATAGCGCTAATCCGCTAATCCTTCAATGAGCTTGCTTCGCAAGACGAAAAAACCGCTAGACGAAGAGAATCACAGAACGGATTCTTTTCGTCTTGCGAGGCACCACTGTATATGGTGTCATTTTACTAACTCAAAAATATGTGGAGACACATGGCACACTCTCTCAAAGAATTGTGCCATTTTACAATGCATGTGGGAGAATCACTTATCTGAAAGCACTCCCCTATCAAAACTTTTCTACCTGTGGAATGCTTATACAGTGGTACCTCGGGTTAAGTACTTAATTCGTTCCGGAGATCCGTTCTTAACCTGAAACTGTTCTTAACCTGAAGCACCACTTTAGCTAATGGGGGCTCCTGCTGCGCCGCCGGAGCACGATTTCTGTTCTCATCCTGAAGCAAAGTTCTTAACCCGAGGTACTATTTCTGGGTTAGTGGAGTCTGTAACCTGAAGCGTATGTAACCCGAGGTACCACTGTACATACCTCAGAGTGAAGACTTCTTGCCCATAATTATGCCATTATGTCCCAAACAAGCCTTGGTGGCATGCAAATTTAGTAGTTCAATGTTTTTAACTAGTTATTTTTATTCAAAACCAAAGGCCTCTACAAAGATTAAGAACGTTGGTCCAATAGTCTCAGCTGCAATAAATCCTGGATCATCTGTCCCTGAATCAGAGAAAGTCCTGAACAAATACTTAGAGCTGGCAAATCAAACTAAGGTAAAATACTTTTTTACACTGTATTTTTTTTAAAAAAAACAAAAACCTGTGTTGAGCCATATGTTATTACTGTGCAAATTTCCCCAGGTACTTCAGGAATGGCTTGCTTTCCTACACCAGTCCTGCACACCAGTGAAGAATCTTGCAATGAACAGAGCCCCATTACGCCAGGGATAAGGAACTTGTTGTCCTCTAGAAGCTGCCTGATTACAACTCCCATTCTCCCTGCTGGCTGGGATGAAAGCTGTAATCATAGAGTTGGAAGGGTCATCTATCCCAACCCCCTGCAATGCAAGAAATGTTTTAACAAGACTGATTTTTAAATTGCTTTTTTTATGGTTGCTTAGAGACATGGGTGGTGCTGAGGGACGCTGGTGGCGCTGTGGGTTAAACCACAGAGCCTAGGACTTGCCGATCAGAAGGTCGGTGGTTTGAATCCCCACAGAGGGGTGAGCTCCCGTTGCTCAGTCCCTGCTCCTGCCAACCTAGCAGTTCGAAAGCACATCAAAGTGCAAGTAGATAAATAGGTACCGCTCTGGCGGGAAGGTAAACAGCGTTTCCGTGCGCTGCTCTAGTTCGCCAGAAGCGGCTTAGTCATGCTGGCCACATGATCCAGAAGCTGTACGCCGGCTCCCTTGGCCAATAAAGTGAGATGAGCACCGCAACCCCAGAGTTGTCCATGACTGGACCTAATGGTCAGGGGTCCCTTTACCTTTTAGAGACATGGTGCTGGGAGAATTAATATTAAGCACATTTCATATTATTTTTCCATATTGTAATATTGTACCTTATTTTTTGCTTTTTATTTAAATCTGCCATCACAACTCCACCCACTCAAACCTACTACAGACCTTGGTGACATATCCCATCATGCTTAGGGTCCTCTAACCCTCAGGAAGTGCTGTGGTAGATATAGGAAATCTGGGCGGGGAGAGGGGAATGGTTGTCCCACTCCGCACAAGTGGAAACACTTTTTGCCTTCGCTAATATCCTAAAATCGTTTGTGCGGAGGGAGTTGTTTCGTTTTTTTTTGACCTGAGGGTGGGGGGTATAGATGAGTTGCAAACCTTCAAGCAGTGGCCCAGTTTTAGGTAGGCAAATTCGAATGTTCACATTACACGTTATATTTCTCTGTTTATGCTGCTGTAGGAGATGGCAACTGAACTGGAATTAGCTGTGAGAATTTTTAAAGAGATGGAAGAACTGGAAACCACAGAAGTGGCCGTTTTCTCTAACAAAACTGACCTCCTGAATGAAGAACTGACAACACTTAACAGAAACATTAGCTCAAAACTGGAAATCCTGAAGCCGTATGTAGAATTTTTGAAGTCATCCGATGAGGTACTTTCCCCCTCCACTCGAGAGTCATATTCCCTCGGGGTAATCTGTCAGGGGCTGCATTCCATTGGTGAATGGGGCTGGAGTCAGTGGAAACCAGCAGTGGGTGGGGCCACAGCCCAAAGTAGATGCTTTTCTTTCTCCCATTCTTACTTTCTGCCACCCTCCCTCCTTGTTACCCACATAAAATTAGACAGAGGGACACAGGTTGACCACACTTGTGTAGGTGGTATGGAGCCAGGTGGACCAATGTTGTTTAGAACGTAATGCAACAAACGACGAGCTCCCCAAGTACCTATGAGATGGTTATCTGAGTATTGTAGGCGGCATAGTAACCAACTTCTAGGCGCCAAGGGGTCTTCAGTACCCCCAATAAAGTATGCCCCAGTTGATGGGCATTGCCATTCAAATGGTGTGTGTGCACCAAGTCATGTGATTGGTTATGCGGCGCAGGGCTTGCCGCCACCACCACCCCCAATATTTTACAGTCGTACCTCTGAAGTCGGAACGCCTTGTCAAATGTTTTGGTTCCTGAATGCCACAAACCTGGAAGTGAGTGTTCCAGTTTGAGAACGTTCTTTGGAACCCGAATGTCTGGCGTGGGTTCTGTGGCTTCCGATTGGCTGCAGGAGCTTCCTGCAGCCAATCGGAAGCCGCACCTTGGCATCCCTGGTAGGGGGAATTAATTATTGCAGTGGTTTTGTTCTAAGACTATATTTGGTCCGAGTCTAAGATTTGACAAAAGTCTCTTGAAGGACCAGAATGACTGGCAGGTGTTACTTTAGTACTCAGCGAATGTCTCTGTCTAGGAACTGGCTTTTAGAATATGGTTTCTTGATTCATAGATCTGTGGAACTATTTGAATGTGAAAGCTATGAGAAGGTGATTCCCTGATTTGAGAAGCGAGTGTATGTGATTGAGTGTGAAAACTACCAAAATAAACTACACTTTGAGAGCATGAGAGAAACAGGAAAACAGAATGATACAGAGGGTGCTTTCAAACAGTCTCTGTTTTCAATTTGGGATTCAATCGCATTCTGGCAAATTCAGGTTTCACAATCCTTGAGAGGTCTTGGACAACAAGCCCACTTTCTTAAAAGATTAAACTTTTTGCAATAAGATGAGTGATGGGGGAATACACTGGAGAAAGCCATCATGTAACCTCCCTGCCAAAAATAATAATAATTAGGATGAATGATAAATAAGTAGGTCATCTGGAAATACCCAGAGACAGAGAGCTGAACCTTGAAAGCACAGTGGGACATGGCAGGTACACCTCTCTAGCAATCTGATTGCATTTAGAAGGTCTGCTGCCTCACTAGGCCACTAGCAGTGTAAAAGCCTCTACCCACAATGACACCCCACTTAGTGTGTAAGTAAATCAGATATTACAAAAACTTTCAGCATTGCTAGTGACGAGGCCTCCACCAAAGGGAGCCATACCCTAGTAAATGCTGCCCCTGAGACTTCTGATGGCACAGAGAATTGGAGAGTGCACAGTAAGCTCATTTAAAGGATCATCAGCCCTCGCAGGAAATTATTATATAGTGGCTGTTTAAAAAGCGAGGGCTGATGATCCCATGATGCACTTGGGCAAAGTCCCTTTAAATGGAATAAAACTATCTCAGAAGAGACTACGAAGTGCCCAGAGTTTTACAAAGATAAATCCCCACCTGCTCCCAGTTTTCTGAAGTTTGGAGTTGTGAAACTGGGGAAAAATTGGCACGGCATCCCTTTCTATTTTAACTAACTAAGGATGAAATTAATTTGAAAAGTGAGTTCTTGAACAATTGCTTTATTTACTTTCCATTGACTTCAGCGAAGGGATTCAAGGGTTATACAGGCCCAGAGTTAATCACAGAGAAACTCCAACATAAATGTACAGGTTACCTACACTCGTTTATTTCTACCCCTTTAGGTCGGAGGTGATGCTCAGAGGCTGAAGGAATTCTATATAACGGAGGCCGTGCAAGAAGATAGTGAAGCTAAAAATGAGGCTTTGCTACAGTCGGCTGACGACCAGTGGCAGATGGTTTTAAAGAAGATTCTTTCCACTCAAGACATGGGACATGACTTTCTAAATTTAGTAAACATGGTGAGTCTCTCAGCGATGCTTTATTCGCTGACTCCAGCATTGACCGCCATTAAAAATCTTGGCGCCATTTCCCCCAAAATATTTCCAAACATATACATATTGAAAATATCTGGGAAGGATCAGGGAAACATGGAACCATTTCTCAAAAGACAGCTCAGTGGTAGAGCATGTGCGCTGTGGATAAAGCATCTCAGGCATCTCTGGATACAGCTGGCAATCACTGTAGACAATATT
The DNA here is from genome assembly GCF_964188305.1 of Podarcis bocagei. Classification (NCBI taxonomy): domain Eukaryota; kingdom Metazoa; phylum Chordata; class Lepidosauria; order Squamata; family Lacertidae; genus Podarcis; species Podarcis bocagei. Next base: position 117,665,401 of record NC_138125.1, read on the forward strand.
GGGCTAAATGGACTAATAGACAAAAACAAGGAAGCCATCTGAGTATCACATGTATGTGGGCCAGCATCAATGTACAGTGGACTAACCTTACAATTGAGAAATCACATACACAAGTAAGAACTCAAGGAAGGGAAGCTTAGAAGAGAGATTGTTTACTTATTTATCCAACATCGAAGAGAAGTATGATGAAATGGCAAAAAGGAAAAATAAGCTAGTTAGGTTAGGGATAAGGCTGGCATTATAGACTGCGTGGGCTTTGTTTCCATGTGCTATAAAATATTATGGAAGAGAACGGGTTCAGATTTCTCTTCCTTTTCTATACCAACAAAGTGGGAGTTCTTGGTATCTTAAAAGTGGAGGCTGAAGGAAATTTTGGCTTTTTCTTGGCCCTTACTATTATGGGGATTTGGAAGTATCAAAAATTAGATTCCACCCCTCTCAGAAAAAAAGTTGAAGTTTCTTAATTCTTCATTTAACAGATAAATGAGAATCTAATACTCAATGTGGGAAGTGTTGTGCAAGTAACTGAACATACTATTGACATTCTGAACAAAGAGAAGGAAGAACTGACACAGCTGTGGGCAACATGGAAACTTAATATGAATCAAGTGAAATCCATCAAGCAGCAGTGTGGGAAATTTAATGAACAATTTAAAACAGTAAGTGAAGAATATGTGGTTGTTACTGACTTTATGCTTGAAGTTTTTATGGTGTCTTACGGGCTACCAGTTATTTTGATTTTGTCTAAGCTGATCAGAGAAACATTTAACAGGCCCCAAATCAAAATCAATACTTGTCACAAGTAAGAAATATCCTGAACGAGCAAAGCATATTTAGGAGGATAATAAACTACAGTAGTTGAACTTTTAAAACAATCCCTCTTCATTCCTAATGGCAGTACATTTTTTATTGTATTAAGTATTTAAAAATGTATAGGCCGCTTAATCAGAAAACTCTCTAAGAGATGCTCACAACAAAAACAGCAAGATAATTTTAAATAAACTCCAGATAAAATTAGCATATCTTATTTTTTTGTTTTAAAAACGTGGGCACATGTGTCTAGAATTGCTGAAATAAAAAAGTTTTCTAAATGTGTTTAGAACAATATGGAGGTTGCCTGCCAAAGCAAATAAATAAAATAGACAAGGCGTTCCATAGGTGCCGCCACACCAAAATAATGACTTCTTACAGATTTGGAAATGGGATCCTTTTAATGAGGGCCTCTAAGCCACTTCCACTGGGAGAGTTGTTGCCAGGCATGGCCCAAGCCTCAACCGTTGGGCCTCGGGATCATGCCAGGCTGTTTGGGCCAATCGGGGCAGTTGCCGTGATTCCTGGGGCCTATAAAAGTGGCAGCGCGGCGTAACTGGGGGAACTTGCATCGTGCTGCCGAACACCCTCCCTCCCTAACTTTAGGTACTGCTGCTTTGGCCTTGCTTTGGATTGGGTCGCCTGCTTTGGAGCAGGGGCTGGGTAGGAATTTTTCCATTTGGCAGATTGGATGTAGCCACTTGGTTTTCACCTACCCCCTTAGCAATCGTCACAACTTTGTAAGGTTTGGCGGTTAGGTGTTGGCTTATTGAAGTGTGTGGGAGGGGAGGTGCGGCCATCACCTGCCCCTCCATGAATAAGGGTATTCCGGTAAAGGAATCTGGGGCTCCTGGATCTCGTCTGAAGTCCGCTTGAGGGGCTAGGGCCATGCCAGGACCACAGGAACCCCAGGGTGAGCTTCGTTGGTCTTCATCGATGTTGCTCCCTCTTTTGGTGTTTACCCTTTCAGACTTCCAGACAGAGAGAGGAGTCAGTTATAGTCTGTTGCCAATGCCTAAGCCAACACCGCTCACTTTGCTGTAGTAATCAATAAAGTTGTGGCCTAAATTTTGCCCAATAACTTAAACTAAAATTACGTGCCAGTGTGAAGTTATTTTCAGGGGAAGGGCTTGGGGGCCTCGGGATGCAACTGAACATTTTATGGCACTTTGCAAGTCCGGGTTCCTCAGATAGAAGTGGTTGAATGGGCACCCTTCATCAAGACCACAGGGCAGTTTACAGCATAAAACACAAAATACATAATATGTTTCCAAACATATATATATGAAAAACAGTTGGGCAGGAGCAGCGAAACAATTTTATTTAAAAACAGCTCAGTGGTAAAGCACTTGCTGTGTACACAATATTGCATTTATATGAGAGTGTCCTTTTAAGATGTGTAGGTTTTCATTCACTGCTTCAGTACTGTATGCTATAGAGATTTATTTTGCATTTTTGCAAAAAACATCCTGGTCCTTTTCTTACTTCAACAGCATGTATTACCATATCTGTATTTATTTATTGTAGACTACCCAAAGTTTAAGCATTCTTCAGGAGGCGCTCAGGTCTACAACAGCACTTGATCTTGGGAGTAACCTCTCAGTACTTATAGAACTGCAAAATAAATTTAACCATATGAAGCCACGGTTTCAGGTGAGAAGAGAAATTAAGCACATCACGCCTTATATGAAACAAATCATTTCTAAGCGTTTGCTCCTAGAAGTACCCAAAGCAAACTTTTCACTCCATGTTAAATTCAGCAGAAATGCTGTGCTTAGTAATTTTGTGACAGAGAGAACTTCACATTTTTGGTATTGTGGATGGGTGCGCATGTATAAGTTTATGAAACTGTTTTGCACGAAGTTGAAAAATGTGTCAGTTTATTTTATTATTTATTTATTTATTATTATGGAAATAGTTATCTAGAAGCTCTTTATAAAGTTTGTATTGAACATAGCATTTTGTGTGGAAAGGAAGTGGGGGGGAATTAGCTTAAGTGGTAGAAATGTCACGAAACCACTCCCCTGTTATATTTTGCATGCTTCAAAGAACAAAAAAACCCAAACAGAAATAAAAGTCTGAGACTAAATTTTTCAGGAGGGATTTAAACCTGGGCAGGCATCTTCCAGCTTCTGGTTTTCACTTTCTGTCTAAGCCCTGAGACAGGTGCCAGACAATCCACCTCATTCTGCCATAATCTGCTTTATATAGAGAATAGATGAGAAGTTAGGGATGCTTGAGATATTTTCCTGAGAATTCTGATCTGAAATGTCTTGCTACACACACCCTGGACTAATGTGCAGATCACATCTCAACTAAAACAAAATTGTATAAAACCATGTATATGGAGAGAAAATTCATTTAGAAAATACATATTTAAATCTGGATGTCGATGCAAATTTTCATGCAGATTGGTGTTTCGTTTTGCTTTTTAAATCAGAGATTAATGCAGACACATGACATGACAGTCTTATGAATGAGCACATACAAAAGTGGCCTGGAGGAGAAATGGACTGATTCGTCCATTGCTACTGAGAGGACAAATTTAATCTTGAATTAAAAGTCCTCCTTTTGAATGTGCCCATCTTTCAGACCATTGGGATACAACAAGTAAGCAAGCAGACAACTCCCGGTTTAACATGAATGCAAAAGGTGGGGCAGAATTTAGGAAGATACCCAGATCTTAATCCAGGCACAGGCAAACTCAGCCCTCCTGATGTTTTGGGACTACAGTTCCCATCATCCCTGACCACTGGTCCTGTTGGCTGGGTATGATGGGAGTTGTAGTCCCAAAACATCTGGAGGGCCGAGTTTGCCTATGCCTCTTAGGGCTTAGCTTTGGAAATAGGGGGCAGGGATTCACAGGCTAGGTGTGAACTCCACATTCAGAAAAGGAGGAAGAAGAACTGGCTTGAAGTCAACAGTGATTTGGTTGGATTATATGTGTGTTTCCCCTTTAAGTTTCAATAATCTTCTTGCCTCTGATTTGTTAGCAACTCAATGCTGAGGTGGAATACACATTAAAGTTATCAGAGCAGCTGAGCTTGAAAGGCGTGCCTGACATGGAAAAATCTGAGAAAGTAAGTGAGCTTATTCATCTCCATAAGGAGATAAAGGAAAAGATGGCAGAATATGATGACATTTTCAACAAGACTATCAAATTCCATCATGTCAAAGAGGAAGTGAGTATAGTCACCTCTAACCTGGCAAGAATTTATTTAACCTCAGAAGTTCTCTTGCATGTGTATTCTGTGTCCCATAAATGAACACATTAAACAAAGCACCTATGACTATATAATAACCATACTAAAGCATACACCAGCTCCTAACTCTAGATTCAGATCCAAATTTGTGTATGTCTTGAGCTTAGACATAATGGCATGTGACTGTGAGGTGGAGGGACAGAAGAATGGTTGTTAACGAAAGATAATACGTTAATCTCCTCAGCTTGAAGGCCTCATAAAATCAGGGGGACTGAAGATCCCTGAAGCGAAAGATGTGCCCAGCGACACTCCACATGCTAAGATTCACTTGAATAATGCTCAGGAGAAGCACGCACATATCAGGCACCTGTACAAATTGGCGCTCACTCTTGGAATGGATATAATTTCAGCAGTGCAACATCCTGTAAGTCAACAGAACGGCCCTAGTAGTGGAAGAAAGCAGGGATAATAAACGGGGCATGGTGCTTCCTTTTCTCCATTACTTCTGGGTTGGGCTGTTTACAACAGATTTAGAAGGATACCAGAGATTGAACCTGACAATTGCCTATTTCCCCATATTGTATAGTATGACAATTTCTATGACTGAGCTAGGCTATTTACAAGTTAACCCAAAGGCAACATCCAAATCCCTTCAGGCTGAGAGATTAAATGCCAGGATCGCTCAGCAAGCATCACATAATTGTATATTCTTCTATTACTTCCTCAGCATTCAAGAAGAGCTAATGGAGAACTAGACTCAGGCATTTAAACCAAATAAGCATGTTTCTATTGTACCTCAATGTACAGTTTGATAGAGGGCCTAATATAAAGAGTACACAATGGTAACAAGACAATAAAAATAACAAAATGATAGATTATAATTTGTTTCAAAGACCCAGTGCTCAGTTCCTCCTCTGCATTCAGTATTAGCAACGAGGCATGTTTTCTTTGTCCAGAGGGATTCTCTGTCTGTATCTTCCATGATGTAGCCACATGATTCAATCCTGTCCCTCAAAGCGGTGCCACAGAAAAGAAGAAGACACTGTAGCAGGTTCAGAATACCGAAATCAGACAGTTAACTAGAACAATCTGATGGTAATATATTCCCCCAGGTTTATGCCAATGTCAAGCTTCACGCCCTTTTAGGTAGATGCAGAACTGAGCCCCATATTTTCAAATCTTGCCAGAATGTTACCACATCAACCTCTTGGAAGAACATAATCTTACTGTAAAATATCTTAATTTTAAATTGAAGGGTTTTAAAAAACAATAACAAAACTGAAGTAACAAATAGGTCAGTTTGCAGCCCCTGATGCCAACTTTTTCAGCCTGATTTCTGCATCTCATTCTAGAATTCCTTTAATGTTTCTGTAAAGAACCTGCAGCAGCAGCTCAACACTCTTGAGTCTGACAGCGTGAACTGGGATTCCAAAGCTGAAAAGTATGAGGAAGATTTGTCGCACATCCTCCACTTCTGCACCACAAAAGACGAGATACGTGAGGTCTGGTGAAAAAAGCATATTAAATGATCAAAAGCTATCGTGTCCTTTCACTTCTTTCTGTTTAGTAGTCTTCAGTAGAGCTATCCTTTCACCTTTATTTGGTTAAGTTTATGAGGTGGGTGTGATTCACAAACCCATTTTTTGAGATGCCACTTGTTTTCTTGAAGATAGGTTGGAAATGGTCTCAGCTCTCTGCAGTTTACAGCCAGACTGTGGTATACTGAGGGCAGAGTTCATTTTAAAAAAATGCCTCTTGTCCCATGTAAAAAGTTATCTGCATGTAGTCAATGAAGCTATCGTGATGTTTCTAATTTAGCGTGCCTGATACTTCCTTTCTAATATGCTAATTTACTATACAGAGATTAGTTTTTACGTGTGAAAAGGAAAAAAAATACATGCGTGTCATCTACAGTCTGAAAATATGTGTTTTGTTCTTTGGCTTTTATGTGGTTCAGTTAAGTGGAATAGGCTTACAGAGATATTTGAACTGAACTTTGAGCACAAACAGCATATTTGTGTACAGCAGAAATGTAGCCTTCTAGTACACAGTCTGAAGCGCAGATGCCAAGTGAAGCATGTGAAATGGATTTTTAGCTCCTCCAAACATTATGATGCACTAGTATCCAGCATTGCTCAGGAATTCTAAGAAACCAAAGAATTTGAAATCAGTGGTTAAAATCAATGCAGTACTGAAATGTTCCATCCACCATCTTGATTCAAAATGGCATCCAGTTGGAGCCAAAGAATACAGATGAACATCAGCTCCTTGATCTCAGGGACAATCATGCAAAATTTGATTATGATATCCTAAGAGGTGTCCAAATGCAAACAAACAACTCCCGCAGATAGATACATAGTAGATAAATTAATAGTTGTTGTCATCCAAATAGCTACTTGTCCGAAGGCTTGAACATCATCAGAAGGACTTTTGTTCTTGGAACAGTTGACGCCCCTCTCTAATGCCATATCATGGATTGCTTATTTCAAAGTTTCCTTCATTTCAAAATCAGTTTGCTACGAAGAATGGAGGGCAATAGTTCAAGAAAAACAAGCAGAAAGTCCCTTTAGATATGAGAAACCTCTGCAGTTCTCTAAACATAATTAGGTGCGTCAGTATGTCAATAACGTACCATCATTTTTCTTACGCTTTCAGATTATTAGAAGCTTCATCTTCTCTGTGTCATGCAGTGGAAAGTTGAACATCTTATACCCTAATTATGAGGACATATGCATATGTCTGTGTCTAAGTGCGATTCTCTCCACCCCCTGTCCTCTCAGCTGGTACTATTCTCAGCTTGTCTGCATAAAACATCTAGTGATCACATTTCACTTTTCCCAATCAGCTTGTCTGCACTCGGCTAGTTTCCAGTCCTTAGCAGGAGAATCAAACTCACCATCTCTTTCACCTTCCTGTTAATTCCACCTCCCTTGATGAATCTGATTCCTCTGAGCCAGCTGGTTGAGCTCAACAGAAGCGTGAAACTGACCATTGTATGAAGTTGTGAATTTCACCTGAGTGGTGCCAAGGTTTGGTTTCATTCTTCTGTTAGGGAGTTTCTGTATCTCCAGGCACAGAAACAGTCTCCAACCAGCACCTTCCTTACTTTGCTCTCAGTATACAGCAGCCTAGAAGTACTTATCGTAGCCATCCTTGCCTTTCATAGTTTAGTCCTGCGACAAAGAGGAAAAGCCACTAAACCTGTCATGAAACTGGTACAGGGCGAAACATATTTATGGACTGCAGTTTTAAATCCAGAGGACTATGCAATTAAAAAGAATTTGTCACCTGGGCGAGACTTTGGGTAGTGTTTTCCTGGCAGCGCGATCCCGGTGGGGTGCCATTGCGGCTGCTCCCCTGCCTGCGCTGGGCACCATGCCCCCGCAGGTGATTTGCCACGCCCCCAGGACGCACACCAGTCCCGCCCCCGCCTGCTCTCCACCCCCTGGTGCCAGAGCATGAAGCTCTGCCACTGAGCATAATATTCCTGGGGGGGGGGCAGGGGGAGGAGAGGCGAGAAACGTCCCATTGCATGAGCAGACCTTGTTCCACCCACACAACAACCTAGCCGAACCCTGCCACAAGTTGAAAACTGTTTCTTTTGTCTTCATCTATAGTGGAAGTCTTGTTCTAAATTGCATATTGCCTTTGTTTTAGATAAACGTCCCCCATTAATCAGTTAGGGAGATAACGCCAAATTAAATGGTTGGTCCCTGAAAGCCTTTTTCCTAGACGAGTGGTAAAAACGTGAGTTGCTCTGTTTTGTTTGTGAACCATGACAACCAGATCATTAAAACAGTGTCCTGTTCTCTATTATTTGTTTTCTCCTTCTTGTGTGATAAATCACAGCAGTTGTCATCACATATCCCCTCCATCATTCCTTACCTAAGACAAAGCAGCTATATTTCAGGACAGCTGCACAAATTTTGTCTATAAGGCACTAGAAAAGCTTCTTAGAGGGCAAAGTTGATTAAAATCAATTCTACTTTTCAATAATTAGAAGAGTGAGTGGCTAACTCAAATGACCCTTTCCCCCATATCATGTTAAAATTTATTGGACAGCCAAGGACTGTCCTTACAAGCAATCAAGTGCATAAATACACTTCTGTTGCCGGCGTGGTTTCAGCAAATTTTATTGTTAAAATTTGCTGAAAGCATGGCAGCTACAGGGGTGTAATTATATTGCTCATTAAATGCTTAGAAGGCTACCCAAAGTTTGCTTACTATTGGAATCAGAGGGGAGTTTACTTTTTCCAGGTGACTAAGTACTGGAGTGGTAGATGCATGCAGAGGTTTCTCTTTTGCCTTATTTTTAAGTAGGGCCACATCAAGTCTACCAGCTTCACCTGCCCTACCTTGCCAGTGCACTTGTTCCGCTATTTGATGTTTACACAGGTCAGTCAAAAATATAGCAGATATGTTGGAGAAGAGAACGGAAACAAAACAGGTATGTTAGGAGGAGACGATGCTGACCAATTCAGCACTTAGCAGTATTGCTCTCCTACCACAAAAGAATTCCACTCTTGAAGCAGAACTATTCATTCCTTTGCCTGGGACATGTGCTGAGTTGGAGCTGAAGACAAGACAGAGGACAATGTAAGGGTCTAAATCTGAGCTTTAAGATTTCCCATTAAGTCTAAAAGAGAAAAGTGGCAGCAGCTGCAGATCTTTTGGCATACAAGCAGTTTCTTCTGAAACAAGATCTCATTTCATGCATCTTTGCCAAAAAAGAGAGAGGGAGAGATTAATTAATTAATTAATGAACGGTGGTGAATTGACACATATTGTTAAAGAGAAATCTCTTGTTGACATATGTCTCAATCAAAGGGTTCCTTTCATCACCTACAGTGTACAAATTTCACTTTTTGGGGAAAAGACAACTTCGACAAACTGAAAATCAGTTTCTTGGTGAAGCTGAGGCTCCAAACACGACTGTTGTGACTGATTCAGTTTGTGATAAACTGATAATGATAATTAGGACCTCCAACTGAGAATGAAATACAGTGGTGCCTCGCAAGACGAAAAGAATCCGTTCTGTGATTCTCTTCGTCTAGCGGTTTTTTCGTCTTGCGAAGCAAGCCCATTGACGGATTAGCGGATTAGCGCTATTAGCGGCTTATCTGCTGATCGGATCAGCTGATAAGCGGATTAGCGGCTTAGAAAAAGGGGGGGAAAGGGGGAAAAAACCAGCAGGAACTCGCAAGACATTGTCGTCTTGCGAAGCAAGCCCATAGGAAATTCGTTTTGCGAAGCACCTTCAAAATGGAACACTCTTTCATCTAGCGAGTTTTCCGTCTTGCGAGGCATTCGTCTTGCGGGGCACCACTGTATTGAAAAGGAGGTGTTATTTATAACTGAAATTAAAGACAGCACTCAAAGATGTCTCACACATACACTCAAGTTTAAAGTGCATTTATTCTGGGCTGGTGTGAGTGTGGATCATGAGGAGGAGTGTGGTACTTATTTAGCTCTCTTTCCTGCCCTATATAAAGGTTAGGCATATATTAACCTAAACTTTATCTTTGCAACAACTCTGCGGTAAGCCACGTTGAGAAACAATCACTCCAGTTCCTTGAAGTCCAGGGAGAAACCTGTTTAGAGAGACATTGCTGGAGCTCCATCTGGCATCTTGGACTTGGCATTATTTGCCTAGTAAGCTTCAAGTCTAAGCCAGGATTTGAACACTGGATTCCCACATCAAAGCCCAGTACCATATCCCAGGGAATACACCAAGAGATCATTTTCACTAAGGGTATGCAGAGGCAAACACAGCTTAGAATAGACAATAATACTTTGGAATTATTTTTGACAGCAACGGAATGTTGTGGAGGACTGGGGTGGGAGGCGGTGTCTTCCCATCTACCTCCCACAATGCCCTGCGGTCTAAGCACGAGATTGTACTATACCTTTAAAGCACATTCAGAGCTCATCTTTTCCTTCAAAGGATTCCCGGCACCCTAGTTTACCATTCACAGAGTTACAGTTCCCAGCAACCCTCAACAAACTACAATGCGCAGAATTCTTCAAGGGGGGAAGTGTGCTTTGAAGGTAGACTGTGCACGGAGACTTAGGTGGAGAGAAGCAGATTGGCAAAGCCCTTTGTTCCTCCCCAACCCTCATTTCAAGACAGGGCTGCAGTGCATTCCTTTCCAGTTTGCCTTAAATTGGTGGGTCCCCAGTCATGCTCTCCTCCTCTTTCCATTAGTCACCCTCTGCCCTTTTTTTAAAAAATAATGGATAGCTGCAACTTCTTAGAAAAGCTTCCATCTTTCTCCACTTCTGTTTGTGCATTCCAGCAACATACACACCCGTCCCCCTGGAGGCCTATCGGCTTGCGGCCTCTCCCAGCTCCAGCACCAGGGTGTGGCCTTCCCCTTCCCATTAAAAATAGGACACAAATTTGGTTCAGAAATAATCAAGAAGCCCCAAGATCTCAAGCTAGTAAAAATGAAAATATATTTGGTTATTTGGGATCAATCGAGCACTCTCCACGAGGTGTCCTGCTGCCTATTTTGGCAAGGAGCACATGAAAATACTGGAAAAGCATGGATTTATCTGCTTCCATCCCATGGCATTTAGTTTTGCAGCACAGTGCTAATTTGCCAGAAAAATTCAAAAGGCTATTCATTCCTTTCCAAAGACACCTTTATGAAAGCTCAAGTGGGTATCAAATTCTATGCCCTAGAGTTTCATCCCATTAGTTGCTGGATGACGGACATCATCCATCGTGTTGACGGTGAGAAACTAGAGCTCACATGGCAAGGCCAAAATGAAACAAACATATATTATATTTTAAGACCTCCAAGAAAGTAAGAAAAGAGGATGCAGTGGAAAATATACACTGCAGATGTTGCAGAGTCTGCAGTCCTGTTGGAAATGAGCAGAAGAGTTTCAGGGGAACATCAGCTTGGGGCTACTCCCTGCCCTCTTTGAAAATAGCAATGGAGGAGTAGTCTTGAAACTCACTTCTGCACCAAGCGGAAAATAGTACACATTCGTACTATTATAGCATTTTTGTGGAGTTACAAGTTTTGACACTTCTTCTTAGTGGTGATGATGCGCATCAGCTATTTCCACATGGTAGTTTTTAGAAATTTCGGCCTGGGAACTTATTTCTTTTCAGAGTACTGTGTTCTCAGAATAATAAATATTTGTAGTTCATTTAAATGGTTTGCATGCTTTCACAGAGAGAGAGATTGTCTCCCTTTTGGGGGGAGGACCCCATGTTTTCAGGAAGTACATTGAGTGTAATCCTAACCACATAAATATTCCGAAGTACATACTTTTGAATTCAACTGAGGCTTTACTCCTGAGTCCTGGGTAATTGTGGTTCTACACTCAATGGGACATACTTTTGAGTAGATAGGACTGCAGTATAAATAATTTTTTTTATTTAACTCTGTACGGGTTCTTTGTTTTATATCACTGTTAATAATCACTCATAAATAATGGTTTGTTTTCAGATCAGAGAATCATTTAAAGACATCAAAAAGAAATTCAATAACATGAAATTCAACTATAGCAAGAAAACTGAAAAAGCGCGAAATCTGAAGACTCTGAGAATTCAGATTCAGCAAGTTGATGCGTATTCTGAAAAAATGCAGGTAACAATTATAGTTGTTGAGTCATGGCCTGCATGATATGTATCTCAGACTTGCACCATGATGACTGACAACATTCAGCAGATAGTTTTCATATCACAGCTGATGAAACAGAACACCAAAGGTCACACATCCTTTTTCTTTTAGCAATTGGCTTAGGGTATTGTGTGTGTGTGTGTGTGTGTGTGTGTGTGTGTTGTGTGTGTGTGTGTGTGTGTGTGTGTGTGTGTGTGTGTGTGTGTTTCAAGTTCAAAACTGACTCAACATTTCACTTCTGTCTTCAAAGCATTATGCAATTATTATATGATATTCCTGTTGAAAGGGTCATAGACATGCTTTTAAATCAACAAAAGCCAAGACCAATAGTGAAAAGAAGCCATGGTTGTTAAAGTGGTATCAAAATTCTTTAAATATATTGTGCAGGTATGGCCTAAAATGCTAGGGAGAAATCTACCACCTAGCTATCAGCCCCACCAAGTTAACCAGACGATGTAGAGCAGTAATGGCCAAGCTGTGCCTTCAGAGACTAATTAAAAAGTTTTCAGTTCCATAGAAGTTGTAAATACCTATTAAATGCAGAAATGTGTGTTTGTTTCCTGTGCTTTTCAGTTATCTGTGGCGATTTCAGATAGAGTAAGTTTTTGCTCTGTTGAACGTTTCTAAAATACCTTTTAGAATTTCTGAATATTCTTACTGTATTCCTTGGAACAGGTACTGAGAAAGAAGACCGATAATCTAAAGAAGAAAATATTAGATTCCTTAGCAACTCAGCCTAGTGATAAAGCTGAGATACTCTCTGGCTCAATCAACGAATTAGAGAAACAGCTGAGTGAATTTGGCAAGATTATGGAGGATTACAAACAAAATTTGGATCTGATGGAGCGTCTACAGCAGATGATGGAAGAGGTATACAAAAACCACAAATGCACTTTACAGATGTGTTAAGGGGCCAGTTTGAGGTATGGGACTAATGTACATTGCCTATGTGCATCTCATCCATCATTTCAGACTTTTTTTAAATGGACCAGAGACTTTGTGGAAAGAACCTGGAGTTAAATGACTATAGTAGTTCTCATTCATCTAATGCCTGTTCACACCCCAGACTTGGAGACTTGTTTATTGAGTGATTGTTGAGTGATTATGTAAATGGCGGTTGTGTGTTCAATTGTGTTGTGTAGTGTTGTGTAGAGTGAAGAGTGAATGTGTATGGAAATGATTTTTGTGACTGTTTTTGTAATACGTATGAGACTTTCTGCATTATATTGCATTCTGATGCTCCATCTTGATGCATATTGATGTTTTGCATATGATTTGATTTGTGATTCTTATATTTATTGTTGTTTAATTATGTTACTTAAAAGGTAGAATTTTTATCATTAATGGTAATAGTAATAGGTTGTCACCATAGTATTCTTTTGGTGTTGAATGTTGAATTTGCACTGTATTTCTTACATTGACTCTTTTTGTTAGCATATGTGAACCACACACACACCCTATTTAAAGTTATAGGCTATCGATAATATAATGGCTTTTTCTAAATTAAGGAGCAGGGTTCAGTTTTGGGATAGTTTTTTGCCATGTACTCTTGAATATCGGTAAAGATCACACGAACCCCAAAATAAAAACACAACAATTAGCATTATGGAAAGGATTAGACATGGTTTGACATCGTTGATTGAGCCATCAGTGATTTAACTGGAAAATATGTTTTAATATACTGGGATTTTCTGTTTCATATCTCTCATAGTGTCTATTTTGGTGTGAAGAAGCAAGTGCTACAGTAGTTAGAGTTGAGAAATATTCATCAGAGTGTAAGACGAGGGAGGCAGTAGAAACACTTTACAAGCAATTCAACAAGTTTGTCGAGCCGATGGTTCCTCAGCAAGAGGAAAGAATTCAGCAGATTACAAACCTCGCTAAAGACTTATATGGTAAGAACCTATTATTTTGAAACTTCTATGTACATTTTGGGGGAAGAAGGGAGATGAGCTTACCGGATTTTTCCGTGTATAAGATGACCCCTATTTTTTTAACCCGAAATTAAGTTGTTTAGCTTTTGGGGGGAGTGGGGGAGGTCACTTCCGCCAATCGCTCAGTCCGCCAGCCCACCACTGCCGATCACTTGCCACAGCCACTGCCGATCGCACACCTCGCCGCAGCCAATTGTCTGCCCGCTCGCCACCACCAACAGCCCACCCGCCCACTTGCCGCAGTTGCCAATCGCCTGCCCAATTGCCGCAGCCACAGCCAATCGCCATCAGGCCTTGCCGCAGCCACCAATCACCCGCCCAATCACCACTGCCAATCTCCTGCTTGCTGCTGCCATCAATCGCACGTCCCCTCTGCATTCACTATCCCGACTCCCCCCAAATTTCCTCTGGAAGAGAGAGAGGGGGATTCTTCTGTCTGGCAAACAGAAATGCTCACACTGAAGGAATGATTAGAAGAATGTGATGCTGAATTCCTCCCGTGATAAGAAATTATGCACTTTGTTACATAGAGATGTCGGTCTATACTGTAAAAATATATATATTAAAAGTCTGAACCTAAAGCTAGATACATTTTTACTACATCGGGCTAATATAAATGTTGTGCTCCTGCTCAATTTTTTGTAAACTACAGGTATTGAAGATGGAAAGAAATACATCGAGAAAATAGGAGTGAAACACAAAGAAGTTCTTGATTCTATCAGTGAACTGTGTAGCTCCTTAACAGAACTTGAAGACAAGCTTGGGGTAATTAGTTTTCCATATTGGAACCTATATTTGATTTGTGTACTGTACACCAATTCTATATGCCCCTGTGCTTAGAACAAATATGGATTGCTTCAATTGACATATTCAGGGTCGGAGGGGAATTTTGCCCTCAGGCTGATTTGTGTCTGTCTGCGGTTTCTTGCCTTCCTCCTAGCAACCATCACAGCTTTGATGGCTATGGCATTGGGTATGACCTTTAGTCTTTGTTGGAGGTGAAGATTCAGGCCTCTTCCATCTATCTCAATGGCAGCAGGATATCTCAGGGGAGGTGCTTCTGGCCAAACACCCAAGTGGGGACTGAGGGCCATAAGCACTTCCCAGCATGGCAAACTAGTCAGATTGTATCTGTTGCATGTTATAGGTCATCCTTTAACAGGTTTGATCCCCCCCAATTGTCCAGCAGGCAGGCTGGATAAAACAGGAGATGTCCAGTGCCATGCCCAGCTCACTCACATCTGTAATCCATAAAGTTGTGACCTACTTTGAACCCAAGGTGCTTGTCCAAGTCCTTTCTTTAACTGTAGTAGCCTGGGCATGCAAACTCAATGAGCTCTTTATTTTAAAGCATTTATATGCTGCTTTTCTAAATAAAGAAAATCGTTCCAGGCACCAACCATAAATAAAAATGTTCCAGACACCAACCAGAACAGAATAAAATGGCGTCCCCAAAAGAGCAATTCAAACAACAAATTATGTAATCACAATTCACAAAAACAGTAGAAGATCTCTACAGCTGAATTTTGTCTATTTACAGTAGTCCCTGCAATATGTATGTCCCATCCGACACTGTGATCATTATGGTAGCTACCATGTGACTCATAACCTATTTCGATGGCAAAAATTAGATTAATATGCCTCCAAAGGTCAACACAGTTGATCTACCCAGAAGAGTCCTGCTTTACTTAGCCTCATAAATGTCAATAAAATAAAAGTGAAATTTATGAGGCCTGTTTGTAACTCTTTCCCCTCTAAGCCTTGAAAGGGGGGGGGGGTTATTGGGTTGTTTTTATTTTGATTATATATTTTGTGGCTTTATATTTTGAGTTTGTTCTGTGAACTGCCCTGAGACCTCCAGGTATAGGGCAGTATATAAATTCAATAAATCATCATCATCATCCTTTTAAAAAAACATGTGAAAATAGTCCATTTTTAGATGATCACTTCCACCCGTCCCAAGCCAGTGGATAATGGGAGTTGTAGTTCAGAAACATCTGGAGGGTTGGAGGTTCCCCACACCAACTTTAATTTTTTATCTCAATTTTGTGCTTCAGGTGCTGCTGTGTCTTTATTAATTTATGTCCGTTCACTTGTAGTTTTGGTTTTCATTGTATTTTATTTTATTTTATTTTATTTTATTTTATTTTATTGTGTTAAAAGCTACTGGCATAATTAAAGCTAAAAAGAATAACTATATAGGATACATTTGACAAAGTCAGTCACTATTTTTATTGCTTTGCTCAGCTACCATAGCTCCTTTTTCCATTTGACAGGAAGACTCACTAAAGGGGAAAGCACAAAATTCTGGTAATTTTGAGGACAAGCAAGAAGCAGAACAGAAACAGATGACAAACAAGGAAAATCTAAAAGAAAAGACAAATGAGCTAAAACAACAGGTTTGCAAACCTTTTTAACCATCTTCTGGGTGAATTAATCTCAGGTCAATGAAAACTGGTTTTAGTGGAGCAATTCACACAGGCTCAAAATATTGCCTTGCTGTGATCTTCCGGGGTCTGCCATTTGCTGCCCAGCATGGTAGGCTGGGAGCTGGGAGCTGGGAGCTGGAGGGTTCACTTCACACAGCTGGGGGTGGGGAATGCAAGACCTGCCTTTCCAGCTGGCATGCTAAACTGCCCAATTGGGTGAGTGTTGTGGGGTTAGGGGCTTGGGGACAACCGGGACCACCTTCCCCCATAAAAGGGAGTGAGACCCAGCCTCTTGCCCACATGGAGCTCCTTGACATGGAGTTCGGACCATCCAGGCTGTAGAGTTTGAGGACATAGTTATAGAATTGTTGGCAGGTAACAAAACGTCCAGCAACTTAAAAAGCAGAGACAAAGGTCCATATAGTTAAAGCTATGGTTTTCCCAGTAGTGATGTATGGAAGTGAGAGCTGGACCATAAAGAAGGCTGATCGCCGAAGAATTGATCCTTTTGAATTATGGTGCTGGAGGAGACTCCCATGGACTGCAAGAAGATCAAACCTATCCATTCTGAAGGAAATCAGCCCTGAGTGCTCCCTGGAAGGACAGATGCTGAAACTGAGGCTCCAGTAGTTTTGCCACCTCATGAGAAGAGAAGACTTCCTGGAAAAGACCCTGATGTTGGGAAAGATGGAGGGCACAAGGAGAAGGGGACGACAGAGGACAAGATGGTTGGACAGTGTTCTCGAAGCTACAAACATGAGTTTGACCAAACTGCGGGAGGCAGTGGAAGACAGAAGTGCCTGGCGTGCTCTGGTCCATGGGGTCACAAAGAGTTGGACACGACTAAACGACTAAACAACAACAACAAAACGTCATGACTTTGGTAGATAAGCCACTGAGTGGCTTTAACATCCTTTAACATCAGAGTAGCCTGTTAAAAGGATCTGGGAAGGAGCAGTAGTGTCCAAGAGCCCACATGGGGGCCATAGCACCCCTTCCATGATGCGGCATTCGCATGAACGGCACACTTGATCCATTTCCGACCCAATTGTGAGTTCAACTAGTAGGCGGGCTGGTTAAGGTGGATACTTAGCCAGTGCATTTGCCAAACTGATTGACCTCTGCCTAATGCAACTGAGACACACAAACACTCATCTAGAATCTTGTGGGATTCAGCTAAAGGAATAATCCCTTGTCTTGAAAATATATCTTTAGGGAAACAATT
Organism: Podarcis bocagei; assembly: GCF_964188305.1. Classification (NCBI taxonomy): domain Eukaryota; kingdom Metazoa; phylum Chordata; class Lepidosauria; order Squamata; family Lacertidae; genus Podarcis; species Podarcis bocagei. Next base: position 117,682,639 of record NC_138125.1, read on the forward strand.
TATTACATATTGAGCCATTTAGCTTTCTTAATGACCATGTTCAATGCACTCATTTTATTTGTTTACTGGCTTACTTATAGATGGAGTCGAGCACATTAGCTGAAAGCCCAGTTGCAACTAAGACTGTGAACACCGTTGCCTCTGCCAACACTAGAAAGGTAATCAGTTTTGTTCTAAAATGTTTGTAAACCAAGGTTATTCAAAGCAAAAATGACTTGCATTCAGAAAACAAAAATAAGAAAAATTCCCAACCTACCTATATAGATTACTTTTGTTGCAGTGTTTTCTTGTGTTCCTTTTCTTTAGTGACTGGGCTCATCTTTTGTCTGATGCTTACATAATTAGCTCCTTGGCACAAACCTCCTCTAAAAGTGCTAGCCCAATGAAACTCTCAATTCAGTTTCCTACATGCTGTTTTAAAAATACAATTGTCTCATCTAAGCCACCTGCATTTATTCTTCAAGAGTCTTTTACATAGCACAGCATGATTTATTATTATTGAGGGTAGCATACTATAGTCCGGATCACTGGTTTGTAACATATTTATGCCATACCGGCTAATAAATTTGAAATTTTGCCTGAAATCATGTGTGTACGCAAGTCCATTATTAGTAGAAAAGTTTTTGACAGGTGCTTTTCAACCCTCTCATTATAATGATTAAGAACCAGGGGCATGACTTACAGACAAGCACCCTTCTTTCTTGGTTCAACTGCGAGTATTCACTCACTGAATAAAGCTGAGGTCAGAGGTGGCACCTTGGGGCAAAGATTGGGGTGCCCCGCAGTTCACGGAAGCCTTGCCCAGCGCCGCACACAGCTTTAATGGCTGAGGCTCCTCCTCTCTCGTACTCAGAATGAACATGCTTTGGATGCTGCGCTGCACTGGCCTTGGCGGCTCAGCCTCCTCTGCCCCCTCAATATTAGGGGGGCTGAGCCCCCTTGCTAAGGAATAGTGAGGGGGCTGATGGCACCTCCACCCACCTAGAGTTGGCACGCTTGCCTGAGTTACAGCTGCATCTTCTGTGTTGGAAAAAGAACTTGCAGCCTCTGCATTAGATCACCGGCCAGTTGAGGACTATTAGCAGTATAGATTCTTTGATTCCATTTGGAGTGGAGAGAATTCTGAGCTGCAGCTGTTTTTAATAAATCACAAAATGATTGGGGAGGAAAGAGGCTAAAGCACAGATATGGGATTGACTACCTGTGAGAATGGCAAGCATTGATTGAGCCTAAGGGGGAAATCGCTAAATTGTAAGAGAGTTAAAGGAGAGGGATTGATATCAGAAGTCTGGAACACTCCTAGGAAAGAACTACAGAAGTGGAAATGGGAAGGAGAGGGGTACCAGTAATTGTTACCCACCCCAAGCCCTTTGGACAGGACGCGCTGCTTTATTTAAAAAGAATTGCTATAAGGATTTATTATTGTTGATAGAACTGAAAAGTCCCATGATAATAAGCTTGATTTCATACTGTAACTAAATTGTAAACGAATACTTTTTACATTCTACCAGTCACATAGCTCATTTATTGTGTTTTCAGAAATTAAATTCCCCTGTAAAATAAAACATGTCGTAGAAATATTTGAAGGGGAATGAAAATCCTATTCAACTCAGTACATAACAGGGAAACAACAAACAATAATAGTTCAATTATCTTTGTTCAGTCGCTCTCTTTCTCCCTCCCTCCTTTTCTCTCTCTTTTCTTAGGAAGAGATGATATTGGCTGATATTTCAGTTGTCTGCTCAGCTGGTGAGGATTCTGTTTCACGAGACACAGATCTCCTCTTGTCTTCTGCCAAAGAGGATAGCTTTCAGGCCGAGCTGCTGGCAGAAGAAGTGCCCTCTGGAGATGAATATGAGTGTATATCTCCTGATGATATCTCTCTGCCACCACTTTCTGAGACACCAGAGTCCAACCTTCTGCATTCTGAAACAGAGCTCGAAGAGCCACCTTGCTGTAGCTCACGTAGCCTGCATGTCAGCTCCTATAGCGTGCAAATGCAGATAAATGCTGGCGGCAAAAGAATGACAGATGAATGCGATCCTTTAACCTCCGTTGCTTACGCTGACACGCCTGGTCACAGAAAGGAACACATGTCAGATCAGCCAGGGAGATTTTCTTCCTCTACCCTAAGCTACCACTCAAAACACAAAGCAGAGTCCCCTTTTGCTCACAGTCCGCCAGAAATGCCTGAGGCCAGCCCCCTCACATGCATGCTCAAGGCAGAGCCTGCCTATTGCATGACGAGTGAAGTGTGCGAGACCCGTTTGCAACGCCACGAGGTCCACAGAAGCATGACAGAAGCACAGGGACAATTGCATGACGGAAATAACTTCACTAAAAGCCAAGATAGGCTGCATGCTTCACCCAACGCATTCTCAGATCTCCTGTTTCAATCAGACACCACCAGAAGCTGCCAGAGGCAGATGGTCACCCGAGAAGAGATTAAAAGTATATCTGAAAAGAACAGCATGGTCAGCCTTTGTGGACAGACGCCTAACTTCTCCAAGCTTCTGTCTAATGTCACTGTCATGGAAGGCTCTCCGGTGACTTTGGAAGTAGAAGTAACAGGATTCCCAGAGCCAACGCTGACCTGGTGGGTAGCTTACAATGAGAAAACCTAAATATAAATAGAGAAATCCCCACAGAGTCACATATAACCGAGCGCCAATTAGAAAACCAGAGCTACTTGTTTGGATCGCGCCACATGATTCCATTTCCAGCCAAAGCCCAATTCAAAAGTCACAATATGCATGCAATGTTAGGCCTTGATGCCACCATAACTCTCAAATGTCAAAGTGATTAAAGCATGCCCCACCCGAAATATTTAAAAAAAATTAAGATAAATGATAAACATCTCAATTTCCCAACAAAACATTCCAGTTGCTAAAAGTGCATTAAAATTCCTTTTCAAAGAGCTTATGAGTATGAGTAGATTGCTCTACATTGACAGACCAATGTCCATATTACCCAGAAAGCAGAGGAAAAATGGGGGTATTATTTACCTTATCCTGGATTCGCTGAACCACATTACTATTTATGCATGCCCAAGAAGGCTGTGTCATCACAACCTGCTACAAAACACTGGGCACTGCCACTTTGCCAGATGAGAAACTGGGGCTAATAGGCTCCCAGCCAAAGAACCCCAACACAGTATGCAGTGATCAATCTTGAGGATTTTGGCTTTTTAATCCCCCCCCCCCCCAGTTTTCAACAATAAGTGCTCCAGACACCCTGAGTTTCAAGTTCAAGTTGCTACATTCCTAAAAGAAAGTAAGAGGGACAGCCCCAAAGCCCAGTGAAAGTTCAGAGTTGGTCACTCAATCTTCTGGATTGAGGCCACTGTCTTGCTCAAGATATTCCAATGCAGCCATGCCAAGGCTATGATTCAACAAACACAAAGGTCCTTCGGCTGTATCCAGCCAACAACGCGTTTGTCCCAGACATCACAACCCATGACCACCCATGGCAATTCTTCCACATGCCAACTTAGAAAGAAAATGCATTTCCAGCAGAAGGGCCTTGGATATGGGCCAACAGCTTTTATTTTGCTGATTCTTGCTCTGGAATGATACAGAGCTGATGACAAGGTGTTTTTTTGGGGGGTGGCAAATCCAGTATAAAAGTTAATAAAAGACTCATGGTAATGAAATCAGAGAGGGAAGAGAGTGTGCAGAAGAGGAATTTCTACTTGTTTTCATCTTTAAATGGAGCTTCTTGGGTTCATAGTAAGATAGGACAGGCTAAATCTTAGTAAGACATTTTTCCCACATATATTTTGCTGCAAATCCACATTTAGTTAGCTAAGTAAAAAGTAGATTGATTCTAAGATCATCTCACATTGTCACTTATTTCCTTTATCCTTTATTCCTTGCCTCTTTTATGGCAGTGTATGTTCTTGCAGCCACTTTACTCTACCTGCACTCCACATAGAAAGAAAGCCGAATTATAGAGAGACAACATTTTTATTGTGTGTGCATATAACATCTTTGAAACCAGAAACTAACCCATGTTGCACAGAATTATTATCAGAATGCAGTTGAGAAGCAAATGGAACAGCTAAAAACTATCCCTGTGTTGTCACTAACCAATTCTTAAATTATTTTTGCTTTTAAAATACCCTAATCTTCTTTCCTTTGGGAAACCTGCTGCCAGCTTTCAGCAGACCTTAATACTTAGACCATTTTATTTAATACAAAAAATGTTACTGCAGCTTGTTCAGCTTTTGAACAAAATAATTTTTTACAACAGAAGGATGATTAAAAATAAGTCCAGGAGGGAATTTTCACAATAGGAACTAAGCACGGATGTTATGATGCTCTAATATTGATGGCAACAAAATATGCATTTTGCCAAAAAAGAAGAAAGGAATACAGTGATACCTCAGGTTACAGATGCTTCAGGTTACAGACTCCGCTAACCCAGAAATAGTACCTCGGGTTAAGAACTTTGCTTCAGGATGAGAACAGAAATTACACGGCGGCAGTGGGAGGCCCCATTAGCTAAAGTGGTACCTCAGGTTAAGAACAGTTTCAGGTTAAGAACGGACCTCCAGAACGAATTAAGTTCTTAACCTGAGGTACCACTGTACTATATATCAGGCATAGGTAGACTCGGCCCTCCAGATGTTTTGGGACTACGACTTCCATCATCCTTGACCACTGGCCTGTTAGCTAGGGATGATGGGAGTTGTAGTCCCAAAACATCTGGAGGGCCGAGTTTGCCTATGCCTGCTATATATACACAACACTAATCGACCTAAGGTAATATGCAAACAAAAGAGCAGATGTTGGAAGGCAATGGGGGCAGAAGTAATTAGCTGATCTGCAGTGCCATTTATTCATTTCCTATTGAGTGGTTCCCAGAAATGTGTGGTGGAAAAGATGGGGCAGTCGGTGCCCCCCTCCACCAAGTCAACTTTAAATGATAGGCTGCTCTTGGTAAATAAGAGGTCAGCCAGGGGATAGGAAATTCATCGATTTTGCTGGGACTACATAAATTGCCTCCTACAATTCTTGGCATAGCTACTTCTTAACGTATCAGTGTCCACCCATTCTTGGGTGTTTTTGCAGTGACAGTTCTCCCTCTCATAGCCTATTTCCCCACTCAAAGTCACAGGATGGTATTAGCCGTGGAATGAGGCACATACTTAGCCATGACACTGGGACAGTAACAGTTTTCTAGGAACACAAAATAGACACAGAACATTGCCAAACTTTATTTTGGGGCATGTTCCCCAATGAAAAGCAAAACAAAATAATAATAATCCCCTGTTCTGATGTTTCTCTCACTTACAGAATAACCCCAGTCAATTCAGCAGGACAGTTTCCTTTGGGTCAAATAAATGCTCCCAAATATAAATGAAACAGGGGCTCTTGCCTTGCCTTTATGGAGCCAAACAAAATGTCACAAGAAACTCCCCTTTAAGAACACATACTTCAAGATCCCAGGCTTTATTTAACCTCTTTCCTGCTAATTAAACCTTTCCCCCCTTTTTTAACCACAAGAACTTGCCCTAAATAGTTGCAAACCCAATCCTCTCTTTTTAATAAAAGACACCAGGAGGCAGGGAACTAATGTTAGCGATTTGCCCCTTACCGCCAACTTCCTGTCATAGGTCTGTAAGAGCTTGTTTGACGCGACAGATTGTTTTGCTTCGACAAACATTCATGTTAACCTGACTTGAAAACTGACTCTCTGCTTCAGGTACAAGAAGGGCCAGAAAGTGACTGGAGATGAGCACTTAAAAATCTCACACAAGGACACAAAGTATGCTTTGTTCATTGAGAAGGTGTGTGACACAGACGCTGGCCTCTATGTGGTCCGGGCTAAAAATTCTAGTGGCACGGTCTCCTCAAGTGCCATTCTCCATGTGCAAGGTAACAAGCCACCTATAAAAAGAATAGACTGGATAATCATCTGTGCCCTCTACTTGGTTGTTTCACTTGTGTACTGGCTGTTCACTTAGCACAGCAGCACACCAGCACCACTGGACTTTAACTTTCACACTTGGAGACGACAGCAAATGGCCGCCTTTCGCTGCACCTCACATCACTTTCACCCCCTTTGGTTATGAGTCACTCTGAATATAGTTCTTCTGATATTAATATCACAGCTACACTGGTTGTCGTTATTCATTCATTACTATATCAATGTTACTTGGGGGTGGGAAAGGGATTTGTAAAGACACCTAGTAGGTTTTTTTGTGCTTTAGACCTAACACAAGCAATAAAAAAGAAATGTATTATTTATGGGTTACGATTGGATTGCAGGCATCCACTTCAATTTATCTCCTGGGTTTTTTTAAAAAAATAATAATCATACTGTGAATGCTTTAATGAAAATGCACCAAGGTTTCATACATTTAAAATATTTGTAGCATAATTCAAAGGGCTTTACTCCTATTGCCTCAATCTGTGCAACAGCTCTGCAAGGTAGGATGGTATTGTTGTATTGTTATCCCCATGTTGCAAGCGGTGCTGGGTGAGCCTGGAAGAATAGTGGTTTGCTGAAGGCCCACGTAGAAGCTTTTGAAAAGGGGATTTTCTGACTTGCAGCTCAGACACTTAAGACAATGCACAATGCTAGGTTTTGCCAATTTCAGATTGTATGTCAACTTGTCAAAGCGAGAAGATACGAAAATAGTTGATGCATTAATCATTTTAATTCACTCTTGAATGTTTTCAAATAGAACAAGAAATTGAGAATGATGTTTAAAAGGAGGGGAAATGTTTGTGGGTGACATGGTGTAGTTTAAAACATGATAAAATATAAAGCAAATAAAATGTTAATGAGTACGCCCTTGCTAAAGTAATAAGGAAGGAGTAATACTTTTTAAAGCAAGTTAAGAGTCTTAGAAGGAATTTGCTTGGGAATTGCATTTCTTTTATTTTTAAATGTGGGAGCCAGAGCAACATTGTATTATTAGAATTTCTTGCCTTGAAGGATGTAATATCTTTGATTCATTGAATAATATATTACCAGTTTTGACAAAGGTAAGGGGGGAAATGATGCTATTTAAAGGGAGAGTTCACCTGTACATTTTCACCAAATTCAAATGACAAGTTGATCATCGTTAATTCCTTCCGTTTCCTAGGAAGAGGAGACATACATATATGGTATCTATGTGGTTTTAAAAATGGTTGAAAAATATTAGTGTAACTTTTTTTCTTGGAGAATAACTTTCTTCTTTCTTATAATGACTGCTTTGAGGGAAATTAATTTTTTTAAAGAAATCCAATCTCTTAAAAGAAAATTACCATATGAAAATAAATCTTCAAGTGCACAGTGTGCTGTGGAAAGAATATCTGTTACAAATGGCAGGGAGGGAGGGGGTATGAAGATGGAGGGAAGAGGAGTTTTAGCCAACTGGCTGCAGATTTATTAGAGACATGTAAAACTGAAAGGAGATCAGTCTTCTAGGCAGCCCCGTCCTTGAGGCAAAGAAAGCAGGGGAGGGAGGCCAGTTGATCCAAGACGACAACTTATCATCGTTCTATGAACAGAACATATTGGGCAGATGATGTGCTACACTTGTGGGCACAGGCGCAGTAAGGCTGCCTCCAAGAAGCCAAGGCAGCAGAGATGCATAGCAGAATTACCACAGTACAATGTTCTTGGATCAAAACACGCCACAACTTTTATTGATTACAGATGTAAGTAGGCTTAGGCTTAGGCCCTGGGTATCCTGAATCATCCAGTCTCCTGATTGGGGGTCGGTTCCTGGGATAGGGTTGCCCTATAACATGCATCAAATAGAAGCAACTCCTCGGGACCACCAATTTTGTTGAATGTTGTGGTCCTCAGCCCCTGTCTGGGTCTACAAACAGAAGCACCTCCCCCAGGATTCCTTTAAAGGGATACCCCATTTCCTTGGAGAGGGAAGGCAGAGACTTTTATAACCCTCTCCTCCGCTGTTGACTCAGGATCCTATCCAATGCCTTAGTCAACAAAAGTTGTGATGATTGCTATGAGGTAGGCAGGCCCAATCTGTTTGCAGGAGAAATTCCTCCCTGGCCCTGAATACGGCGGCTGAAACTTCCATAGCAAGGTCATACAGCAAACCACGCTAACAAGGGTGGGAGATAAAACTCTTGACTAGCAACAGAATTTGGAGGCGGACCTGAATATATCTTGAGGGAAAGGGCCTGAGTGAAGACTCCTGATGGAGTCCCCGTCAGTTCCGCCACCTGAAGCTCTGTCTCTGGGCTCACCCACAATTGGTTGATTGGTGGGTGGGAAATTCAGGAGGAGGCCATAACTGTCACTTCACATTTCAAGGTCAATGGATCTTCCTTTACATCCACCCTTATACATGAACAAAATTCTCCTTGTAGCTCCTTTCAGAATACTGCACAGGTGGTAACAAAGTACGGGAAAAGTTGTGTACCAAAAATCGCTGGCAATAGTTTCACATGCTGTCTCAGATAACACAGCTGCTTCACACATGCGTTGACGATAGCTGCATCAGCAGTCGAAGACTAGCGCATGTGAGTGACCCATCACAGTTCTAACACAACACATGTATTTCATATCATGCCTCTCCTGAAATGCAGTCCTTTTCAGTGGAGTCAGTTCACACATCTGGTGCAAGCGATGTGCATTCATATGTGAACTGGCTCTAAGTGCAAAGAGCAAAAAGGTCTCACTCCTTCAGTTATTTCTTGGCTATGTGAAGAGAGAGAGGAGGTGGTGTTTCATAGAAGCGGAACTGGAGTTTACTTGCGGCAATGTTACTCTCCCTTCCTTTGTCTAGCAGTCAGATCTGCCCCTACATAAAATGTGCTTCCATCCATCTTTCTGCCAATGCTGTTGCAGATCTATTATTAGATGCTTCATTGATTGGAGACTCCTTTCCTGGTACATAACAGAAACTCTTTCCCCTACAAAGTAATGGGGACGAACATCCTTCTGTGGGGAGCTCCTTTTCCTTAAGGCTCTTTGCATAGTGTGTCTAAATTATTTTGAGAAAGTTTGTGAAGTTAAAGAGTCAATATTTGTACTCAAGCTTTTATAAACAGAGTGTTGGCGTTGGAGTCCACCCGTTTCTCTCTCCTTTCCACCAGCAAGAGTTCAGAGGTCTTTCGCAGCTGCCAGACAGGTGCTGCTTTCGCTTTGTACGTTCATGGCTTGGCTAGGAAAGCGACACCTGTTTAACTTTTGCCTGTCGCACAGCAGTTACATGGCACAAAATGTCTTAAAGTTAAATGCTGTCTGGAAGGGTAGTGTGACAACTCAACTCTGCTTTCATTCATAATTGTGACTTAAGCTCTTTCTAAAATGCATGAACAAACGGCCACAAACAAATTGCGAAAGAAACCACCCCCAAACCATAACACTGGATCTCTATGCTGGGAAAAGCTTTACCGGTTGAAATTATTGGCGACCCAAGGGAACTTCCAGTAAAATAAAAAATAAAATATGTACTATTCCGTTTAGATCTCATCTTTCCTCCAAGGAGCTCAAGCTGGCAAACATGGTTGTCTCCCTCCCAGTTTTATCCTCACAACATCCTGCGAGGTAGGTTAGGTTGAGAGACTGTGTGGTTGGCCCAATGTCATCCAGTGAGCTTCAGTTATAAGCAGGGATTTGAACCTGGTCTCTCGGATCCAAGCCCAACATTCTGACTACACCACACAACCATAGGAGCCAACTCCAAGAGGCCAAGGGGTCCTAGCCCCCCATAACATATTTAAGGGGGCCAGTGGGGGCAAAGTTGATGGGCATTGCCATTCAAATGGTGTGCAGGCACCGTGTCTTGTGATTGATCATGTATGGTGGAGCTGACCTGCCCCCCCCCCATATTTTATTCACATTGGCACCCCTGACACCACCTCCCTTCAAGCCTAGTGAACAGGGCCTAAACAACAGGCCCTAACAGCACAAAAAGGACTCCTATTAATCTGAGCAGGTTAAATAGGACTAATGAGATTTTGACAGTATGACACTTAAATACCCACGGCATTGAAAATGCAAAATATTCCATTTGGAAACCCCAAACCACACCCACCTGACCCACCCCCAATATAATGACAGGTAGGCTAAGACATGGCCTTTACTCTGAAGTGTGTTTCCAAGTGGTTTCAATTGAAGTCATTCAGAAACACGCTTCAGAGGCCTGGTGACTGAGGAGTGAGTGCACCTGTTTTGCTCAAGAGGCCTGGGAGTCTTAGAAATAAGAACCCAGACTGAGGCAATGCTTGTTAGACACAGAGGTTAATTTTAGAGTCCTTGTTTGTGCCCACAGTTACTACAGACTGGTTTTCTCCCTTCCAGGATACTGTTGCATGCCACCCCAAGCGGTGAGAGATTCCAGGGGTCCAGGCTCTGTGCTTCCTTTCGGAAATGAGGCACAGCAGAGACTGTAGTGTCTTTAGGATACATGGTTTAATTACGCATATATGCAACCCAAGACTACAGTGGAGGGGTTCACAGGATTAACACAGCAAGAGGGTCTTGCTTCTCCCATAGTCACAGCTTTGGATTCTAAACAATCACCAGATATTCTGCTCTGACCCTCTCTCTAGCTTTGCGACTTTAACAGCCTGCCACCTTTCCCCCTTAGATCATGCCACAGCTAATTCAGCTCTTAAAAGGAGAGTTTAAAGTAAAGAGCTGAGGGAGACCCCTCCCATTTGCCATGGGGCACCAAGCCCCCTCTATTTGGCTATTCTAATGGCTCATCACTTGTATTTTGTCCTCCTAATGGCCTATTACCCCAGGCTATTTTTTGGTCAGAAAACTGCCCTGGGCTTATATTTTAACATATGCCCTGATTAAATTCGAACCCTTACTGCACCCAGGAAATTAGGGGAGTCTGGTACCCAAAAACTCATAACAATACTCTGTAGGCCCTGAGGTGGACTAGTCAAGGCTTACTTAGCCCAGAACATTCTGGAATCCTGGTCTAGATCAAGGAATGGATCTGCCATAGACAGCACTCAGCTGTCAAGCTTGGCCTGCAGAGCTTGTGGAGACAAGGACTTATCCCTTCAGGCTGAAAAGTTCCCCCACTCTTGGTCTAAGACATTAACCCAACTGGGGCTGCCTACATGCTTTCTCTCAAAAATTCTGGGCACTGTAGCTTACTCCTCACAAAGTTAAAATTCCCAGCAACCCTTAAGGAACTACAGGGCCCAGAAGTCTTTGAGGGAGGGAAATATGCTTTGAATGTGCTTCAGAGGTATGGTGGGTGCGCATTCTAGGTTTCTGCTGTGGGAAAATGCTTTGGGCAACAGTGGTGTTTTGTGGGGTACAAGACCCCCAAGCTTAATCCCTTGCATTTCCAGGTTGGACTGGGAAAGATCCTCACCTGAAACTCTGGAGAGCCATTGCTAGTCAAAGTAAACAATCCAGATCCTCCAAGTGTCCCTATTTTCCAGGGACAGCCCTGGATTCACAGAAGCCATTCCAGTTTCAGATTTGATCCCAGAATCTCCCATTTTTTCCTTAGGACGTCCCTGTTTTCATCAGAGAAATGTTGGAAGGTATGGAATAGGATGTCCCAATTTTCATTAGATAAATGTTAGAGGGTATGCAGTACTGAGAGATAGGTGGACCTGGTGGTTTGGCATGAGACAAATTCTTGTTTTTCCTATGAAATCCTCCAGGGATGCTTCACTTTACCAGGCTTCTTTAAAATCCCTCCTCAGCTCAGAAAGAAGATGGTGCCTATTCCTTCCCTGCAGGACAGAATTAGCCGTCAGGATTTCCTGGTATGAAGCAATATAAATAACCAGGAACCTGGCCAGGAGTATAAGAAGCAGAGCTGTGATAGGTGCAATGGCGAGTTGGTATATGTTTCCTGGTATCCCGGGAAATGTTCCAATTCAATAAAATAAAGGACACATTTTGATGATGTAGAGGCACTGCCTAACAGATACTCTGAAGATAAAGGAGTTGTGGTGGAAAATAAAAGCAATTAAGAAGCAGGCAGGATACAACATATTCTCTTTTTTTCATGCTCATGGGCATCTCTTCCTAATGAACCCATGAACTATGACAGTCATGTACAGGCTTGCCAATCAAATGTGGTAAAACTGTGTTCTATCAGGCTTGTTTATTTCTTTTAGATCTTTTTACCTCACTCAGCAGGAATCCCAGAGCAGGCGACATTAAAACCCTTAAAATCAACAAAAACTAAAACAAGCAACAAAGCAATAAAGCCAAGCAAATAATCACAAAAATTAATAGCAGTACAAACGAAACCTTCACGGGGTTTTCTGTCATAAAATATCTATAGTGTTTGGATGCCCTGGATAAATAGAATTTTCATCTGGCATGGAATAGGAAACAAGGATGGTGCCATGCAAACCTTTTTGGGGAAGGAGCTCCATAAAAAGAGTTCTGTACAACTGAAAGGGGTTTATTGGTAGCTGAGAAAGTCAGTGAACTCTAATTTGCTTGAGTTCTCTCCCGGCACATAATAATCTGCCTTGGCTCTTTCCTTCACATCTCTACAGAAGGTGTGAACCTGTGGCCCTCCAAACGTTACTGAACTCCAACTCCCATAAGTCCCTTCTAGTTGGGGATGGTTGGGGATGAGGGGAAATGTAGTCCAGTGAAATTTGGACAATAGCCACAGGTTCACCATCCTTGCCCTACAATCCACCCAGTTCTGCCTAGGCTGCACCTGCCTGATTTCCATCTCTGCAGCCAGCAATTTAAAAAAAGTTTTTATTTTTTGTGATACAAAAACAAGCAAGGAAAAATACCTATAGCGTCTCCACTTTCAATTCATATGGACAGGGCCAGATTTAGGTTTAATGAGGCTCTAAGCTATTGAAGGTAATGGGGCCCTTTATATGTCCAGCTGTCCTTTGTCAATAACAAATTGTTGCAGTTTTTGTGTGTTGAATATATGCTATATGGTAATTTATGGACCTAATAGTTATCTAAAGTCATTTGCACATGTTGCCATGCAACCAGTCCATGCAGAATGTAAGCACCCTAAATATAGAAATGAGAAAAACCAGTGATATTTTAGGGAGCAGGCTAGCAGGCGGGGCCCATTATTTACATCATAGGAGTCTACATAACACAAAACACTGTTGCTGCATGTAGGTTTTATTTTATTTGTTTTTTATCTTATATTTTGGAAATGTGTGTCCATTTTTTTCCTTTAAATTTTTTTTGGGGGGGCCCAAAACAGTGGAGCCCTAAGCTATAGCTTATTTAGCTTATACGTAAAACTGGCGCTGCATGTGGCTAATCTGACACAACACACACACACACACACCACAACCCCATGCACACGTACAAACAAACCATACTGCAACCAACCAAGCTATGGACTCTCCAGTCTCTCACAATGCCAATAAAAACAAATAACTACATAAATAAAGGGCCCACCCGTGAGACACTGACGCAAAAACCCTGTACAAACACTATGCAATAGAATAAGAGTGGCCAGCAATTTTTAAAGCGAAAGCCAAGAGCTGTGTTCTTGCAGCCTGGGCAGAGATATCACTGTAATACATGTTTGAAATATACTTATTATAAGGCTTGATTCAGGGCAATGAGGCTGGTAAGTTTTTAAAAAGTCCCTGTAATTCCCTGCTCAACCAGGGAGTGCAGTTATATAGCTATTCAGTTACATAGTTACATACTACCAAGCAAAAATAATATCCCAGCCGAGCCTCTGTAACCAGCAAAATCTATTTTATTAAAATGGATGTGTTACCAAGCTTCGGGGAGGGGAGTAGAAAAACCATAGCTTCTGTGTTTTTCTGAAATAATATTCCAAATTATGAAGCTGTCTCGACTTCCTAACATGGCTCTAAGCGTGTTGCACTGTTTCTTAGCCAGGAGAACCTTTTGTGTGCTACTGCTTAAAGGGAAAGGGAAAAGGGACCCCTGACCATTAGGTCCAGTCGTGACCGACTCTGGGGTTGCGGCGCTCATCTCGCTTTATTGGCCGAGGGAGCCGGTGTACAGCTTCCGGGTCATGTGGCCAGCATGACTAAGCCGCTTCTGGTGAACCAGAGCAGCGCACGCAAACGCCGTTTACCTTCCTGCCAGAGCGGTACCTATTTATCTACTTGCACTTTGATGTGCTTTCGAACTGCTAAATTGGCAGGAGCAGGGACCGAGCAACGGGAGCTCACCCCGTCGCAGGGATTTGAACCACCGACCTTCTGATCAGCAAGCTCTAGGCTCTGTGGTTTAACCCACAGCACCACCCACAGTGCTACTGCTTAGTCCAGGGTAAATTATATTTTTTAATTTTACACCTTAAACAGGCTATCTAGATGAAAATACTGTCCAGTAAATCTTTGGAAACTTGAAGTTAGAAGCCAAATTCAAATGCTATTCTATGCTGCATAAACAGAAGTATAGTGTCTTGATCAAGGGAAATCACAGTACCACTATTTTTTGCCTTGGTCAGACTACACCAGGTGGATCTACACACCGGGGGTGGGGATGCTATAAATAAGTCAGAAATTAAATTGTCATAACAACAACAACAAAACTGCTGTGGAAAATCACATATCATTTTTTAATGCTCCCCAGCGCCATCCGGTGTTGTATGTTTATAACACATTCAAAACTCTATTTTTTTACTAATGTAGCTGAGTCTCTGGAAACATGTGAGGAATAGTTGAGGGAACTGGGTGTGTTTAGCCTGGAAAAGAGGAGACTGAGAGGAGATATTATAGACATCTTCAAATATATAAAGGGCTGCCACATGGAGGATGGAGCAAGCTTGTTTTCTCTTGCTCCGGAGGGTAGGACTTCAAGCTACAATAAACGAGATTCCAACTTAACATGAGGAAGAGCTTTCTGAAGGTAAGAGCTGTTCAACTCCCTTGGAATGTGGTGGACTCTCCTTTCTTGGTTTCTAAGTAAAGGTTGAATGGCCATCTGCTGTGGAGATTGAGATTCCTGCATTGTAGGGTGCTAGATTAGAATGATGACCCTCAGGGTCTCTTTCCAACTCTACATCTCTATGATTTTATGAACTTGTGGGTGCAGAGCTTTATGGGAAGCAAGCTTCCATGTTAAGCACTGCCAAAGAGGGGCTCCTTTGAACCCTATGCTGATTTCTTCTTGTGACATAGTTTTGGCAGCATTAAGGTGGTCCCTGGTTCATACAAGCCATGCGTCTGAGCCACAGGGGACCACTAACAGCGAGTCCCTCAAAGACCAAATCAATTTAAGAAATTAAATAAGCTGTGGCAATTTCAATTTTAAAAAATGAAAGCAGGCTCCTTTCTTCCTTGCCCCCCCGGAATGCTTATCACATTATGCTTTCTGGCACATGATGATTACTCTGTATAATGTCCATGTATGTAAACAAGTGCAAAGACATTTTGGGGAATGCAAATTGCTACTTTAATAGCTTTCGGGGACTGGTGTGTGGCCAATGGGATTTTGTGACTTAGCCTCCCACTTTGAACGGCTGATCATCGTGGCATATCACAAACTACTTTCGAAATTCTCTTCATTTTAAAAGCTCTTAGGCATGTAGTATAGAGCATGGCTGACAGAAAAATCTCAAGTGCGCCAGAACTAGGAATCTGGTTCTTTGGATCCTATCCACTGCCTGAATTTGTATTATCAACAAGTGCGACTAGGCAGATTTGTGCAGTTTGAAACTACTTCGGCATACTAGACCCCATAGTGAGCAGCCACCTGTTTTGCAGTCAGTCTTACTGGATTACTGCCAGCAAGTCAGAGTTGCTCTTTCTTTGGACAACTTTGAAATCCAGATATGTGCTAAAGTGGCATGAGTGAATAATGGATAACTATTTCCCAGCTGTACCCCCACCCAACTAGGAAGTACAGAGTCCTCATAATATGATTTTCTAAACACTATTTATCAGCCTCTTAATCAACAAAATCCTCAAAGTGGTGAACATGAAACCATATACAGTGGAACCTCGGTTCTCGAATGTCTCCGTTGAGGAACGTTTCGGAACCCGAACGCCGAAAACCCGGAAGTAAATGCTTCCGTTTTCGAACGCGCCTTGGAAGTCAAACAGTCTTCCGGAATGTATTATGTTTGAAAACCGAGGTTCAACTGTACAGTAAAACATGCCAATGAAATAAAACTTTTAAAACACATTGACATGAGAATGTGTCAGTATGTAAGTGATATCCAGATATATATCATCATATTGTAAAATTACTTGTCCGGATAGGATAGCTTAAACTGTATACCTGAAGGAGCGTCTCCACCCCCATCGTTCAGCCAAGACACTGAGGTCCAACTCTGAGGGCCTTCTGGCGGTTCCTTCACTGCGAGAAGTGAGGTTACAGGGAACCAGGCAGAGGGCCTTCTTAGTAGTGGCGCCCGCCCTGTGGAATGCTCTCCCATCAGGTGTCAAGGGGATAAAGAACTACACAACTTTTAGAAGACACCAGAAGGCAACCTTGTATCGGGAATTTTTTTAAACTAATTGATGTTATATTATGATTTTATGTGTGTTTGAACCTGCCTAAAGTGGCTCAGGCAACCCAGCCAAATGGGTGGGGTAGGAATAATAAATGATTTATTTTTATTATTATAGCAGCACACTGAAAACAATACAGCAAATATTCTGCCTAATAATGTCCGCCTAATAATAATATATCATTCAAACAATACTTTTACATGCCACGTACAAACATAGTGGCATAGGACCCAATTAGCCCCCACAATAAAATATTTTGAGGGGCTGGGCCCCCGCAAAGTGATGGGCATTGCCATTCAAATGGTGTGTGTGCACCATGTCATGTGATCGATTATGCGAGGTGGGGCTTCCCTGGGCCGCCCACAATGTTTTATTCAAGTTGGCACCCTGCATAGGGGTGATTGACAGCCATCATTCTATGTTGCACAACACATGAAGCTTTCCTCTTTCAACCCTACATTCTGTTTCTGCCAGTCTGCTTCAAGCTACTAGCAAAGCTTTGACGCTGATCTCTTTTGAGGCCTCTGCCCCCTTGCACTCGGCCGTTTGTCATCCCAAATGATCCAAATGATACAGAAGGAATACATAGCTTAGGTAACTAAAGGATACAGATTATTATTTTTTTATCATGCCATAAATCATCAAGCAGAGGGCATTTTATTTCTCCATAGCCTCATTGCCTGTAGACACAGCACTGCAGGAAGGCAGCAAAAAGGGGGCTGAATTTTCCTGGAGTGTCTTCTAAACATGTTAAGAGATCAAATGCAGGAGTTGGTTAGCAGGGGAATAGCACAGAAGGGATTTCTCTCCTCCCTGCCTGTCCCCACTTCATTCATTTTTCATTTTTCTTGCACGTCCCCAACCACATGGCAGATCACAGTTGCTATACCAAGTGTGCTGCTGGTTATTAACATCCCTCCTACCCACCACACAAATATGCTTACTTACCTCCAACAATTTACATCCTGTACACAGTATGAAAACTTTCTCTCATGCCCACTACAGTGGTACCTTGGGTTACAAACACCTCAGGTTACAAACACTTTGGGTTACAGACTCCATTAACCCGGAAGTAGTACCTCAGGTTAAGAACTTTACCTCAGGATGAGAACAGAAATGGCGCCACGGTGGCGTAGTGGCAGCAAAAGGCCCCATTAGCTAAAGTGGTACCTCAGGTTAAGAATGGACCTCCGGAACGAATTAAGTTCACAACCAGAGGTACTACTGTATATCGCAATACCCAAAGGGAGCTAATTCAACCATTAAGGAATCTTTGCTGTGGGAAGTCATTTACTGGTACTTCAATCTCAGCAGCAGCATTTTGCCTTTTTTAAAAAAGCAATATACCCCTTCTCTTCTTTTCTTTTCCTAGTACAAGGAGTGCAGCCAAGCTTCATTAAAAAATTTAGACATGCTACTCTTCAAGAAGGAGATGATTTAAACCTGCACTGTACAATATCTGGAAGACCGAGGCCAAATGTCATTTGGACAAAAGATGGCATCAGGGTGGCAGCCAGAGGAACGAGTGTATGTCACAGTGTTTTGTAAATGCTCCTTTGGGAAGAACACCACATGTCTGGCTTCACACAGCTAATCTCCCTCTATCTGTATTTCATTGTTTTGCAGACTGAGAAATTAGGGGACACCTATTACCTTTTAAAAAGAAATGCGGTCCTTGCTGACTCTGGGAAATATCTCTGCATTGCCACTAATGAAGCCGGGGAGGCCTCTTGCTCAGCTTTCGTAAGAGTAATAGGTAACTTGGCACACATTATTGGGTCACGTTAGTATAATAAATGAAGACCTTGCTCCCAACTCTGGCTTGACATCCCCATTTTGTTTCAGAGGAGAATAAAAATGTTCCTAGTGCAACTGAGACTAAATCAAAGCAGGAGAGCTGCTATTCATCAGGAAAAGTGAAGGCTGATGCACCTGAAGCATTGCAAGGTCAGGATTCGCGTTGCTTGAGAGGTCAAAGGCAAACTAAAAACTGTTCCGTGAGGTAACTTCAATTTATGTTTTCTTACCTTGTCAAGTCCTGCGGCAGCTGTTTGAGCATTTCATTTACAGAGATTTCATACCGCTCTCTCCTTTTAGCACTGTACTATTTTGAACAATCAAAGGAAATGCCACACAAAAAAGAGCCAAAGGGGTGTGTGCAGTGACTTGCGTGCTGCGCGCACCCCAGTTGTCCCAAACTATTCCACGCACACTAACACATCCCCTTGAAAAGCTACACCTAAAGGCAGAGGGTCCCTTTTAAGTACTGGAGCAAAGGACTGTAGGTGAAAAGGGAAACCAGCCGTTCCCTCATGGGCTTGCACATAAGTGCCTCAGCCCTCTTCAGATCCCAACAATTATTTCCTAACAAAATTTTTGAATGTGTGTGTGCACGCTAAGGTTATCTCAGAAATCAAGATGGGCACCGAGGATACATATAGCCTTTGACCCCTTCTGGCAGCAGGGAGAAACACTGAGAATTGTGTTGGTGTCATTTAATGAATCGGGTTTCTGGTCAATAAGAACATGTGGGTTTTCAAGCATTGTTTCAGATTTTGCCTCTGACCAACTCAAAACTTTTCACTAAGGCAGCCAGCTAACTTAGCATTTGTGAAAATCTAGTCATGCGATTCTCCCACCAGCAGTTTGAAATGGTGTACCACGTACTTTCACAGCACTTTGGGAAAGTGGCTATTTGGTGATTATTAACATTCATGAAGCACCAATAATACTAGCTGATAAAGTTTGGCGTGGTTTTTTCTTTGTATGGAGCATGGCTGGAATGCCCCACATAGAGGAAGTGATAATCAGCACTTAGTGTCTAAAAATAGTGGTGTCGGGGCTTAAACCTGCCTGCATACTATGCCATGTGTCCTGAAAAACCTCCTCTTTAATCCAAGAATGTGGAGACAGACTGAAGTTGCCCAGTGGTGGCACTTTTAAATATGACCTCATGCATTCCAGAACCACAGCCCTGTTGTTCAGAGAGTGGTTGAACTCTAGTGAGCCTGGAAACAACTTAAGCCCTGGTGGTAATGGTTGGTTGTGATCTCCAGCTATCCTGGTTGCACTAGAAAACTGGACTTCCTTCTTTTGACTACAGAAAAACCATACAGCTGTCCTTTAATCACCACCCCAAAGTTCCATCAAGACTGCAAGCAGAAGAGTTGGAAGATGTATCCTGAGTCATTCAAGCAACAAACATTAATGGAGAAATACAGTACAAGATGTTAGTTTCAGAATCACAAGGATATTCAGAAATGGCCTCCCCAGCAAGCTCTTCATAATGTTTCCCAACATGGTTTTAGAATTATCACACAGCAGGTGGCACAGATTGCGTGGTCATCTCTTGTGTTCAGTATACCCAGAAGTTTTATTTTACGTGATCGTAAAGACTTTTGATCATCATCAGCTCCTGTGAACTTTTATTTGGGCCCAGTGAGGGCATATTCAAAATTTTTAAATTTATTACTTTCTCTTTCCAAAAGGTTCAGGTTGGAGTTGCACTACATAATCATATTATTGTCTACAGTAAGTCCACAACTTATGCAGTGATTAAGTTCCAGGGATCAAACTCAAAGCCCAAATTGTGTTTGGTCAAAACCAATTGGGTTCAATGGCTGGCAGGATTGGCAAAGTCATTCCCGCCCCCCGACCCGAACCATGCTCCCCTTTTTAATTTTTTTGCCATATGCGTAAAGCTGAATGCACACAAGTGAAATGTGTTTAAAGCTGCAGGCTTACTGTGTTCATCCATCAACTTTAAAGACAGTTTCATAGCAGAGAGGAAATTGGGCTGGCCCAATTGCATCCACCCAGGTAGTTTTCCTGGGACAGCAGTGTTTTCAGACCACCAGTGAAACCGTCTGCACTCCAAAGGTACACAAGCAGTATCCCTTACGACAGGGGTGGGGATCCTCAGGCCTTGGGGACAAATGCTTATTTTATTAACTAAATTTCTATGTCACCCTTCATCCACAGATGTCAGAGCAGTTCACAGCATAAAAATACAAGATAAATGTGGCCCTCCAGGTCCTTGGAACACGCGCCCCCCCAGTCTTGCTCCACATCCTCCTCAAGTGTTTTTGCCTAGCTGGAATATGTCCTTGAACTCTGATCTTGCCTCTTAGCTCTCAGACCACATTTATAAAGGTTCCTGGGATGTACCTCTCAGATTGTGTCCATATCTGAGTTTACAATATGGGAAATTCATTGCCTCCATTTCCACCCGGCCTTCCTTCCATAGGAAAAAGTCAAATGGGGGGGGGGGGAGTGCTTTACTTTTGTTCTGAGTGGACAGTTAGCATTGCAGCCAGACTTGGAAGCTATACCAAAATGAAAGCTGGCTTACCCACTATTATTCCAAACACGCCAGACTGGCACATCAGAGCAATTAACTCAAAGCATCTCTCTGACAATGGAGTCCCTATCCTGCTCTTTATATTGAGCTTTTTAAAAGAAATGTCAATGATGCTCAGGATGAAATACACGTGAGTGACACACACACAAAATGGCACCTCTATAATGAGGTCTCCCCCCTTTACTTTATAACGCAATCATCATTATGTTGGGAGTTTCATCACCCCTGTCAGGGTGGTGAAATTCACAACACAATAGTATCAGATCCTTGCTTGAATGTGGCTGTATATGACTGGGATGACTTTGTCATGCGGGTGTACGCAATTTGAAGCTTCACAATTTGAAGGCTGTTACCCTTATCACATGGTAATAGATGATAAGACCATGTTTGTTATATATTATATAGAGAGATGATTTTAAAGAAAATAATTCAGTGTAAAAGTAAACAAGTACGAAACAAGTTACAAAATATAAAGCAAGGACAAAGATGGTTACAAATAAATCATATACTGTTGCATAATCAGTTTGAAGGAGTTGAGCAGGCTGGTGGCAATAGTCTAGCATCTTCCATGCAGCTTCCAGGCTGCCATGTTGCTCCCTCCCTACCTAAAAGTTATTACTGAAACTACAAATGAGAATAAGGGGAAGGCAGGGGATGACCACGCTGACTAACTTGCTTTAACTCAAAAAGCTGCAAACTTATTCTGTATACTTTCCCCCCCCCTAGCAATTTTCACTTTTTTGTGCGTTTCTCCAATAAGAAAATGTGCTACAATATATGATCCCATGTTTTCAGTTTTAAGGAGGTTAGAGGTATTGGAAATTGCCACTCAAAAGAGCACATCAACTGAGCTCTCTGATTTTTAGGTGTGACATGGAATGTATTGGAGAGGCCCTGCACCTTTGGGTTTGTTTATGACTTCTTCTGTCTTAGCCCAGAGTAAAGAGTTTTGCTCATCTGTCACAAAAGTTGTGGACTATGTTCTTGTTTGCTTTCTTTAGCTTGTCACACATTTCCTCCTCAGAGCAAAAGCACAGAAGTGAAATCTGTCTATATAACCCATTATGATTATATTATATCCAACCGCATAGCAAGAACTATAACTTAACAAATGTAACTTGTCCATAAGAAATAAATATTTTGCTTGAAAATGTAAGTGTAAAGTTCATTTATTCCCCGCCTCTTACATTTTGTGAACACATCAGAATGTGAATATGTGAATATAAGCAACACCTGGGAAGACACATCCCTCTCCTTATCTTTCAAAAGTATTGATTTGTTGAAAAAGCAGCAAACAAAAATGAAACTTCAGTTTCTAGACGTAATGCATATTCATTCAGACAACACCCACAATTCATGGTTTGACAATAAATCATATGCTACACTGTAGCCATTCTGTAATAAACCATGTGGTTAATGATGACTGTTCATTATAGATGAAAGTAATTTATTTGTAAATCACTGGGAATGCAAAAAAACAACAAAAAACAACCCGCTTACTAGACTACAGGTTTTTAAATTCCATCTTTCTCACACACATATATTCTGCTATTCCTTCCGTGTGGAGATTTAAAACCAAGTAGAGAAGAATGTCTGAAAAGGGCTATAGTTATAGGGCGTGAAGCTGACCCTTAGAAGAGCTTTTGAATTACTTGTGCCTTGTCATTGTGGTTGGTATCAGTACTTCATATACTTTAGTGCTCTACTCAGCGACTAATTTTAGTAGCTGCCATATTTTCAATTGGGCCTGGGCTGAAGGCCTAGCAAGATTGGCTTCAGCTGCCTATGGCTGACACAAGCCGACACACAACCACATGGGAGGCTTAAATTTTGTCTCCTTAGTAGAAACAACCACAGAAGTTCTGACACAGTTTTGATGCTCTGTTTTTTTGGCTTGAATAGCCGAGGGAATAGCCGTTGTACATAACTAGGGTCTAGGGGAAAGTCTGTAGAATTTGGGAACAAGACAAAAAGTCCCCTGTGGCCTGAACTGAACCCTCAGGCCATGAGCTACTTATTGTAATGCTACTGTTGCCTTGGGGAAAAGTAAGATCCTACGCGGACACCGTAGAGTTGAGGCGATAGCCATAGATGAAACCTGCCCTAGTTGTCAAAGAAGGCGAGAGTACAGGTAATTTTAATCCTAAATATATAACTATATAGGGCACTATTCTACATTTTTGCACGAGTGCAAGGACTAACACCACAAGGGAAACACACAAGTGAACACTGTCCCCCAATATGATATGGAGGCTTGCGTGGAAATCTGAGAACAGATTTATGGGGCGGGGTAAGAAGAAGGGGAGATGATTCAGTTGCACAAGGAGAAATCCTTGCACTAATGCTTTGTTGTAGTCTCGTTGCTAAGCAACAACGTGCCAAGCTCACCGGGGTGGGAAGCCAGCCAATCAGAAGAGTCTCTGAGGTGTACTTACTTCAGATATTGAAGTCATATACAGTGCTAGATCCAGTGACAACCGGGCATGGCAATATTTGAGAAGCCATTTTGAGACACATGGCAAAAATAAAACGCTTCTCTCGTTTTCCCAGTCTTAAGTTCAGTTTTCCACATTTCCGTATCAGTTTGTATTTTTAAAAATCATTGGTATTTTCGTGTGAATTTCTACTAAGATACCTATTTATACTGCAAACTACACTGTGACCCTTGCATGATGAGCAGTATATAAATTTAATAAATAGAACAAATATATATATATGTATATATATATATATATATTTGTAAAGTAGTTTTCCTTAAGTTTTGTATGTTATGGTCACTAAGCAACTTTATGCACACTTTAGCTGAGTATATGCATTTTTGTTTACATTACAAAAGAACGGCACTACAAAATTTGGAAAAGTGCAAATTTCAAAAGGTATCTGTGTTCTGGTTCATATATTGTTCCAAAAAGTGGGTGCCTTTAAATGTGAACTGAGTGGAATTTCTCTTCCAACCCTAGATGAAAAGCTGGCTATACATTTCATAAATAAATAAATGAATTAATATTTCCCCTAAAAATGGTTCAGTCTTTAAGAAGGCATTCAAGGGGGAGCTTGCTATAAATTGTTACTTTCCAGATTTTAACTACTACTCTAATAACATGGCTGTTTCCTCTGGTAATATGGATTAACACTTCAGCAATAATTTAGTGTTTTGTCCACATAATGAAACTTTAATCATGAAGCTAATTTTCCAGCGTTGCATCCAGGACATCATAAACTTCCTAGACAAGTTGTGTTCACCATCCATCTTGGAGAGCTGGGCTGTGTCCAACCTTTGTCACAGTTCATCGTGAAACCTTGAGTAAACCACTATTTTCAGCCTCAGTTCCCCATCCTACAAATGGGAGTAAAGGTGACCTATCTCTCATAATCATGATGGAGACAACCCCACTTTTCAAATAAAATGTCCCTAAAGTAGTATTCAACTAAATTTTACTCAGAGTACACCAACTGAAATTAATGAACACCAATGAGCAGATTTTGGTGGGCCAAAGCAGGGTCAGCCCACCAATGAGGCCAAGTGAGGTGACTGCCTCGGATGGCAAGATCCACAGGTGCAGCAGATCCTGATGTCAATCTTTCTTCCCCTAGTGTTCCTGATGTAGATCTTCACTCATCTCTTCTTCCCTTGCAGGGAGGGGAGCACCATTTTGGGGTTCGCCTCAGGTGCCAAAATGTCTTGGGCCGGCCCTTATCCAGAAGGTTCCATGGGGAAGGCAAGATTGGCACCAAAACCCACCTCCTCTCCCCCATGGAAGCCTCACTGCATCCAAGGCCCTTCCATGAACAGAAGGGCACCACGGTTCACAGTCAACGTCTTATCTCTGCTTTCATTTTCTGCGAAGCGGGGAGGTGGACTGCAAAACACCACCCCTCTTGAACATTCTGCTGTTTGCAGCACAGTTTTTATTCCTCTTTGCTAGGTCCAACCTCTGATCTCTGATCAAGGATTATTTCCAATTTATATGAAATAAACAAATGCTTTTGTTTGCATCGGAACATGCTTCGTTTAAGTCATCCTAGAAGCAATGTGGGACACAGGTGGTGCTGTGGTCTAAACCACTGAGCCTCTTGGGCTTGCCGGTCAAAAAGTTGGCAGTTCGAATCTCCACGACGGGGTGAGCTCCCGTTGCTCTGACCCAGCTCCTGCCAACCTAGCAGTTCGAAAGCAGACCAGAGCAAGTAGATAAATAGGTACTGCTCCAGCGGGAAGGTAAGTGGTGTTTCCGTGTGCTGGTGACATGACCCAGAAAGCTGTCTGTGGACAAACGCCAGCTCCCTTGGCCTGAAAGCGAGATGAGCACCACACCCCATAGTTGCCTTTGACTGAACTTAACTGTCCAGGGGTCCTTTACCCTTTTTTTTTTTTTTTAGAAGCAATGCCTTAACTTCCTGAGATTCCTGCATTGCAGGGGGTTGGACTGGATGACCCTTGGGGTCCCTTCCAACTCTTCAATTCTATGATTCTATGAACTTTCTTCAGAAGTGCTAATCACTCTGACATGTAAAGGCTTTATTAAGTCAAAATAATATATTCTTCCAGTATAATAAGTCCACCTGGTATGCAACCAGCTTACTTATTTGACCTGGAGATAGACAGTTGAATTTGCCCTTTTTTTGTTCGCAAGGAGGCAAATGGATGGTTTGGCTGGACTGGGACTGGAAGAGCCCATTACTTAGTTGACTCTTGATCACAATTAGCTAATAACATCTCTATTAACACACACACACACACACACACACACACACACACACACACACACCCCTGACCCCATTACTTTACTCTCCCACTTTTTTTTAAAAAAAGATACCTAAGGCATGAACTCCTTAGTAGCATCGGATACAATCCCAGTTCCCCACACAACTATACTTTCTGGAAAAAAACCTGCTTGCTTGTTCCTCAGAATGGCCTCTCTTTCTAGTGCCAAAATTAGCATTGTCAATCAGGCAAACAGGTGGCCCATTGCATTAAGCGGACATACACCCCTTTTTGCTGGGGAGGCCAATCAGAAGTGGCGCCGAGGTGACAGAGGCAGACTTGTCAGCAGATCTGGGGTATAAAAAGCTAAACAACCATGTTAGCACTTCTGAGCAGTCGTGCATTCCCAGCCTCGCCTCGGGTGTAGGGATTGCAGGGAAAAGCAAAACTACACCGTCTCAGCCGTGTAGTTTTGTTTTTTTTCTGCTAGAGGCTCAACCATTCTCATGTTGGGATTGTTTAAAATCATACTCTGGATAAGGACGTCGTTTAAGGAACTTACGTTTGGGCGCAGCCCACCCAATTTAGGCACTCTTGTGCAATCAGGTGAGTGGCATGCCTGGGTTGACTGAGCTGTGTTTTGTATGTCAAGGAAAGCCCTGGTACAAAATGCATGTACCTAGGAGTGTCTAGTAGCTTGAATTAAGGGGGTGGGGGGTGGGGGAAAAGCATGAAGTCCTACATGATTCTTTTAAACCAGAATGCAGAAGTATAGATATCTTGGCAAATGAATTTTTAGGTCTTTGTAATAGTTGGCTAATATGTCTTTAAATGTGCTTGAGTGTGAAAAGCTATTTCATATATATATATATATATATATATATATATATATATATATATATATGCCTATTAAAATGTCTGGTTAACTTTTAATGCTTCCAGGGAGTGCTCAAGGTTATATTACTTGCAGATAAACGGAGATGCTCCCAGAATAGCTCTGATAAAATGCACATGGCATCGGCTAGTCGCTGATGACTTTTTAAGGGAATCAGCTGCTGGGGTATCCGTTACACTGCAGATCTGGACCACTTGCCTGCTGTCAGTCAAACCCGGGGGTGGTTATTTTTGGAATGTGACATTTCACAGGCATACTTTCGAAATACTAATGATACAAAAGTCATATAAGATTACCGTTTGGATAAACAGCAATTTTCCCCACTACATTAAGGTAGAGAAAAAAACACAAATTGGGGACTGAAACATCTATGCTATGGAATTAAGTCGCCTTAAGTAGTCTTTGCTTTCTTTCCTTTTAGCTCAGTTCTTTCTGCTTCAGGTAATGTGAGGAACCCAACTTGGAAAATGACATTGTAAAGTCACCTAAATATTCTCAATTTAAGACTTAGCGTTGCAGCCAATTCATGTAAAGGAATTCACTTGTTAGAAATCTGGAAGTTTTAACTATTTAAGAAGAAAGGGGGCCATATACACAAAAAGGCAGCATGTTCATATTGCTATTATGAAACTTTCTATTATTATCTCAGTGGAATTCTGCTGTCTTACAGGCATAGGAGTTTTTAAGATAGCTCAGAGAAATAGGCCTCCCATATGCCACTAGTAAAATCTCTGGTACCTCAGTTTGTAGTTTTGTGGGAATTCATTAAAGATATCAGAATACTGATCCTGCCTTTTTTATGACAAATCCAGCAGGCAAGTAAATACAGAGGGATATTATAGGTCCTGCATACTGAGTTGAATTATTACATGGCTATA
The DNA here is from genome assembly GCF_964188305.1 of Podarcis bocagei. Lineage (NCBI taxonomy): Eukaryota > Metazoa > Chordata > Lepidosauria > Squamata > Lacertidae > Podarcis > Podarcis bocagei. The sequence goes on from NC_138125.1 coordinate 117,709,868, forward strand.
TGCTTTTTTTATGTGGTTTGCCAGAAAATGAGGACATTGTGTTTTACCAACAAATGTTTTAGGGGTGGGGTGGGGTCAGATTTTGCACCTTCCTGCAGTTGTTCAAACCATCAGTGTCAGTTATCTTATAGCCTAGCTCACATTTCACAGGGCTCCTCACTCTCTAACCTAGATTCAACTGTGCTGCTTGTATGTTTTACAAGTACATTTTTATTCTGCTTCCCCCCACCTCTCCCCACAGAGTTCATCTTTTGTATGAAAGGAAACTATCAAGCATTCTAAGGAGGTTCTTTTTAAACACTTCTAAATTTCCACATAGACTGAAGATTTCCAGTATACTTTAATGGTCACTCATTTAAAGGCACGTGGAATGGGGAAATGATACTAGCACTTTAGGGCAGTTTTGTGATTTTGAATAAAATCATTTCCTCCCACCCTCCACCCCTCCATTTTCACTTGCGTGTTGAGTCACAGTAGCCCCCCAATAATTCACACTTCACACATCAATTTTTGTTTAAGGTTTTTGGCATAATTTTGGCCACAACTTTATTCAAATACAAAAATGTGAGTGGTTGCTTAGGCACTGGTTCCGACTATCTGTCCTTGCCCTCAGGGACAGAGCTGGCCTTCCGGATACCAGCGGAAGCCAGCGTGGGAAACAAGTATTGGGTGAGAAATAAAGCTGGGCACCAGACCATTACTTCTCACCCTCATGTTCCTGTGGGGCTTGCACGGCCCAAGTCCGACTCCGGGGACAAGGACGAAAGAATGGCAAGCCCCTGGATTTCCTTTAACGGAATTCCCATTCGCATCATTTGGAGGGGTAGGCACTTACCCCTCCAAGCACCAATTTAACCAGTGCCTAACCGCCAACCTTACAAGTTGTGACGATTTGCTACGCAGTAGGCAAAAACCAAATGGCACCAGCCAATCAGCCAGATGGCAAAATTCCTACCGTGCCCCCGCACCAAGGCGAACGACACCATGACAGGCATAGCAAGGTCAAGCGATCAGCTTAAATAAAAAACCCCCCTATTAAAGGGAGGGAGGGCGGGTGATCCGATGCAAAACGGCCAAGAGGCCGTGCCAACGTCTGGCCCCTGTATATATAGACTCTGACCCCTCCTCCGAATTGGCAACAATCAAAACACCCCAGCAACCCAGTTTAACCATTTAAATGGTCGGGATTCAACTAAATTTGCCTAGTCACTGGAGGGTGGCCTGTTCCCAACCGCAACACGTGCTCTCTGCTAGGGAGAACACGCTTTCTGGTTTGAGAAGGGCTTAAGGCAGAGCTTTCCAAACGGTGAATCGCAACAGGTTTGTGTGTCGGCTGCAGCGTGTAGGTGTGTCGCGTGAACGCTCCCTGAGCTCATTCCGGAGCTGGAAAGGGGTTAGTTTAACCTCTGGTTTGCTAGTAAAGCCGGATTACTGTGTTGCAAAATGATGCATGTCTGAAAAGGGGGTCACCGACATGAAAAGTTAGGGAAGCTCTGGCTTAAGGAGTGCAGCAAATGTCAGATAATAAAGCAATAGCAGCATGAGATAGGAGGCTCTTAAGCAGCGTGCTTATTTCCATTTGGCAATTATGGACTGTCCTTCCTTGGAGGTTTTTAAGCAGAGGTTGGATGGCTGTCTGTCATGGATGCTTCAGCTGAGATTCCTGCATTGCAGGGGGTTGGACTAGATGACCCCCAGTGTCCCTTGCAACTCCATGATTCTATATGCAGCTCCCTTTAAGCCATTTGCAACCGGGTCACTGACTGTGCTAATCAGAGCTGTAGATAGTCGGGATAATTACAATGCATCAACCTCCATAAAATGCTGCTATTAGGGTGCGACTCAGTCAAGAATGTCATCAGCGGAAATCACTCCATAGGGAAGTGTAGGGCAAAGAGTTTCATGTCACCTGGTCGTGCTCTCTATGCTCAGGACTTCAAAAGGATCGACGTCTCACATACGCTTTTTATTTCCGTCTTTCTTTTCAGAGTGCCTTTAAAGATGTCAACCAAAGCGCCGACGTTCACGCAGCCGTTACAAAGCGTTGTGGCACTGGAGGGTAGTGCCGCAACCTTTGAGGCTCACATTAGTGGTAAGGCTTTTATCTCGTAGTCGTGGCTTCCCTTTTCTTTTGCTGGTTTCTCCAAACACCATGGTCAAGGGGAACAGGGTTTCTCCTATGTATCAGATCATCTAAGGGGGGTGGGGGGTGGGCATTCTTATACCCCCTCTGTTTCCACCCCACACTGGTCCCCTGCCTGCTTGCACCGGGGTGATGGCGGTGACTGACTGCACTAGTGGTGGCCCACTGAGGGAGGAGCAGATGAAGGGTTTGATTATTAGGATTATCATCATCATCAACATCAGGGTATTAGGTGTCTTCATGGGGGTTTAGCTCCCCCTATGGCGCAAAGGCATGAAACGTCAAAGGCAACGTTGGTTCTTCCTCCGCTGACGCCTCAGTTTGACACCACATGATTCCATAAGAACATCATGAGAGGCTGGTATATCAGGCCAAAGGCCCATCTAGTCTAGTATCCTGTTTTCACAGGGGCCAACCAGATGCCTGTGGAAAAACCCTCAGACAGGGCCCAAACACAAGAGTAGACCCACTTCCTGCAGCTTCCAGAAACTAATGTTCAGAAGCATTACTGCCTCCACCAATAGAGGCAGATACCAGTCCTCCTTGAGTATCCTTTTTTCCCTATCCCGAGGAAAACTTCAGCCCTAAGCTGAAATGGGGGAAATGGACTGCTTCAGGGAAGACTTTCCCTGTTAGCTGGTAGAGTGAGAAATATCGTTGTCAATGTACAGCAAGGCTTTAGTCTGCCCATTCACATTCCTGTGCGGACTACTTTGCATAATTTATTTACCATGCAAAGGTTTCTCACACACCATACATTTAAAGGACTCTTATACCTCTTTGACAGTCATTACTTCCACCCACGTGATCCTGGGAACAGTGGTTTGTTAAGGGGTGCTGAGAGGTGGGGGGTTTTTTGGGTGGGTGGTTTAATTCGACAGTATATACTATATACAGTCAAGGTGCACCATTGTGAAATACTTCAGTTAATTAAGTCCCTTCCTTCTCTGCGAGTTACAGTTTAGCAGATAAAGAACCAGTTCACATGGTAAACTGGTACTACATAGTAAATAATGTACCCCAAACCTGCCTAAAGAATGTTCTTTCAATCCTCCCTGCTTCCACTGGGAGGACACAAACCATGATCCTTGGCATATGGATACATCCAAGCCAGTGTTTGTGGTTTGTTTCTCATTCTGAGAAAGTGCAGTTGGTTAGCCAAAAGCAAATTTTAGCAAGAGATCATGGTTTACTAGAGTGAAAACTTAGAATAGCAGAGGTGAAAGGGAGTCAAACCATGATCTCTGGTTTGGATGTAATGGTAAGCCAAGGTTCATGGTTTGTTGCCTCTGCACAGTAGCAAGGGAGAATGAAGCACAAAGAGGAAGGCACAATCATGATAAATATCTATGGGTAACAAGCCATGGCAGTGGGCCGATCTGGAGGAGAGAATAATTGGAGTCTTGATGCTCTGCATCTTTACTCAGAGTGGCTGTCCAGGAAAAGCGACTTGCTGACTAGAGTGGGTGGTGGTGATGCAGCTGCCACAGGCTGAAATTGCTGGCAATGGGATGAATCGGCAGTAAGCTGGTTTTAGAAAGTAGAAGGGGAGCCCCGCTGGATCACACCAAAGGCTGGAGTTCCATGACTGAATCCCTTAAATCTTCCACGAAGTCATGCTCCAAAGTGGCCCAAATTCATCCAAGTCTCTGTCCACAAAGCCAGATTTCATGATGGCAGGTCCTGTTTTAGATGTGCTGCAAGCATTGCCAGGCCAAATGAGATCATGGTGCAGCTTATAGCAGCCCACATGTTTTAAAGTTAAGAGCCATATTACTGGAACTGAACACGATGTGGAAATACCCCATGACTCAGAATACATACCTTAGGAAGATCATAGGCCACACATTGGGCATAGGCAACATAATATATATTTATTCCTGTGCATGGCCATGATACATGAGCCACAGTATAATAGCAGAACCAGCCTAAGATACATGAGCAGCCTTGCCAGGACTCGGTTCTGTGCTGCTGGAAGTTTCCCCCCTTGGCCCCTCCTGCAAAGTCCTATCTGTGTGGCTTCATTTCCCTGTATGCCCCCATCCTTGCTTACTCTAATTCTTTCTTCTGAGCTAGAAACCATATATTTTGCACTGTGAGCCAGGGCAAGGCAGGCAATCCTTCCTGGGACCATTGATCTGTGTATTCGCCTGTGGGAATCTATATTGCCTAACACTTACTTGAAAGTAAATTCTGTTGCCTTTATATCCAAAGGCTAAGCTTGAAGTGTTGGTGGCGACAGTCTCATGAGTTTAAACATGGAACTGCCTTGATCTCTCACACACAAAAGGAAAGGGGCATTTTTAACAAAAGGGGCATAGAGGAATGCTTACCTCTCTGCAGCCCCTCTGCCCAAACCCCTTTTCTCTCTGCTGAGGTCCCTTCTAGTATCAGAACTCAGCCGTGGTGGGTATGGCGATCTCTTGGTCACAGAAGCTGCACTCAGTGCTAGATTTATACACAAACTCACTTTAGCTGCAGTTTATGGCCTCTGGTTATAAGGGGCCTCTATATACAAAAAGAAGTGGGTGGGATTCAGCTAAACTGTTGCATGCATGGAACCATGTTCCCTATTCTTTCCCGGCAATCCCCAAATCAGCAATGAAAGGTTAGGAGGAAGTCCCATTGTGCAAGTCGATCCTGTTCCTCAAAGCACATTGCCCACTTAGTACCATATCCCACCAATTCTGCTTTTTAAATGTAAAGGCATTTCATATACAACAAACAGGCCTATTGCAAGATACGTTCTAGTTAAATTGTTAGTTTTCAGTTGCATTCTCGCCTATTCACCAGTGTATATGCATGCAGCGGCGTAGCGTGAGTTGTCAGCACCCGGGGCAACGCAAGTAATTTGCGCCCCCTAACCCGGGGCAAGGCACGTAATTTGCGCCCCCCCTAACCCCTAACCTGCGAGTTGCTGCTGGCGCTGCCGCCCAAACGACGCCGCTTGCCCGGAGGAGGAGGGGGGCAGAGAGGCGAGGAAAATGCAACGGCCCAGCAGCTGCAGCAGCAGCGGCGGAGGCGGGGCTGTGAGGAGGGGCTGCCTGGCGCGTCCTCCGCGGCGAGCGCTGAGAGCCGCTGCCTGCCGGGCGCCTTCAGCCCGGACGCGCGCACAGCTCGTCGGTTCCGCGAGACATGCGGCTCTGCTATAGCCTGCGCCCGAGGCTCTTCGGCGACTCCGGAGGCAGCGAGCACGCCCCCCCCCAGATGTTGCGCCCGGTGCGGCCTGCCCCCCTGGCACCCCCCACGCTACGCCACTGTATGCATGCACAGATATTTATGATTTCCCCATTCCCCATCTTATGATGTTCCCCATTCCCCATCTTATGGGTTAAGATTCCTTTTATCCCTCAAATTTATTCCATCTGCCACATTCACTGGACTGCTTAGTATGTCAATGAGACCAGAGCATGGTGGCACAGGCTGGGAGTATTTTCCTAGGCTCTCTGTATCACAGGGAGAGCTAGTTTTCTGAAACCGTTTCTCTTTTGCTTGTGTCTCCAATCCAATCCTTTGCACAAAGTAATCTTATTGTTAACACTAACTCACATTGCAAGGTGTTGTAAATCCCTCCTTCCCCAAAGCCGCTCATCAATTTGGACAGGGCTGACAGTGATTCAGGATTTGGGTTTCTAATGCACTAAAATCTGTGAGCAATTTTTATCTCTTGAAATCTGAGCTCCTAAATCACCAAAGAAGGATAACTTTGCACTTGCAATTCTTTCCCTCTTATCAATAACCAGGCATTTAAAATTTAGTCTTTCTCTACCTATGATAATGCAAAATCGGACTACATATCTATATTTACAGGTCAAATATTAAAGTTAGGTTGTAAACTGTATATTAATGTCAGCAAATCGGGGCTTTCCCCCCAAATTATCGCAAAATACAATCTTTCAGACTACAACATAAAACTGTTACTTTATTTATATTATACATCACATTTCTAAGTGATCATAGCACTTTTACATGCATCCACTCAGTAAGTCTTGCAAAAATTATGTGATGTAGGGCCAGCACAAAACATTTTACCGCCTGAGGCAAAGGACAAAATGGTGACCCATCTCCACACCATCCCATATATAGAAGCCAATTGTGCTGGCCAGCTGAATCTTACTTCAGTACTGTTAGCAGGATAGGGACTCTAACCCTCCGCTGCCCCTGAGGACAGCAGCTTATACAGCAGGACAGGCCATATAACACATGTATAGTTTATGTCCTCCAACAACGGAGAATGGTTGATGGTGCTCAGAAGGTTTCCTTACTCTGGCTAACAATAGGGCTGGCCTTAGCCAGAACAAGTACCCCTTCATTACAGGTGGGAAGCTAAAGTTGACTGTTGCTTCCTTAAGATTACCTAGTATGTTCACAGAGAGCCTGAGAATTGAAACAGGGACTTCAAGTGTTCTAATTTTACCTCCTATGTTGCTGGATATGGAATTCCCTTATAATACAACCACTTTATAGGGTATAGTGCAAATGTGCAAATAATTTCAACTCCTTCAGTTTTCTTGAGCTATCCCTTTTTAAAAAAAAGATTAAGCAATGCAAGTTAAATTCTACTTGTCACCTAGGAAATTTACCTTCTCATTGTTTGCATCTCAGCTATTCTTTCAGTTGAAAATTTAGATGGAAATATTGAGAGTTTATTATTATTAAATATTAGAAGGTAGAAAAGAAGATTGCCAGATGGCTCCTACTGCATAGACAGCAGAAATGAATACTGACATGTTCTGGCAATCAAGGGCACGGCCAGCGTTGGTTTTCTCAAAATGCAATACCCTTCAAATCACATTCTTCTTGACTAATCAGGATCTGAGGCCCTATGTCATTTGAAAACTGCATGGGCGACAATCAGAGAGAGCCAGTGTGGTGTAGTGGTTAAGAGCGGTAGTCTTGTAATCTGGGGAACTGGGTTCGCGTCTCTGCTCCTCCACATGCAGCTGCTGGGTGACCTTGGGTTAGTCACACTTCTTTGAAGTCTCTCAGCCTCACTCACCTCACAGAGTGTTTGTTGTGGGGGAGAAAGGAGAATGTTAGCCGCTTTGAGACTCCTTAAAGGGAGTGAAAGGCGGGATATCAAATCCAAAACTCTTTCTTCTTCTTCTTCAGTGATATTTTGTGACCTTTGCCACAGCCACAATGGCAACCTTATTAACAACACTAACGCTTTAACTGTCTTTCTCCTGCTAAAGGTTCCCCAGTTCCTGAGGTGAGCTGGTATCGGGATGGTCAGGTTATTTCTGCTGCAACTCTGCCCGGTGTGCAGATCTCATATAGCGATGGCCGCGCTAAACTTGTGATCTCCGCCGTGACAGCCGCTAACAGTGGAAGATACACCCTACAAGCCACCAATGGATCTGGACAAGCAACTAGTACCGCTGAACTACTTGTAACAGGTATGTTGCAATTAGGGGAATATCAACAGTTGGCACTTTCCTTCTGACACCTGCCAACCCAGTGAAATGACCCACAAATACTACTTTTTAGAAGCATGAAATTAAGAAAGGCGCAAGAGATCAACACCGTTAAGCAAGCTGCTTCATCTCCTTCCCCACTTCTAAATCCTACTCTGTATTCAAAGACTACGTCATTATAAGATTATTCATATTTAGTTTACCCCTTAATCTTAAATACTTTTGCTTGGAAGTAAGGACCAGTCAACTATAGGATACATGAGGCCTGCACATGATGTCCCCAAGATGCACATGTAAATCAGTAATAATAATAATAATAATAATAATTTATTATTTATACCCCCGCCCATCTGGCTGGGTCCCCCCCAGCCACTTTGGGCGGCTTCCAACAAAGGTTAAAAATACATTAAAGCATCAGTCATTAAAAACTTCCCTAAACAGGGCTGCCTTCAGATGTCTTCTAAATGTCAGATAGTTATTTATCTCTTTGATATCTGATGGGAGGGCGTTCCACAGGGTGGGCGCCACCACCGAGAAGGCCCTCTGCCTGGTTCCCTGTAACCTCACTTCCCTCAGTGAGGGAACCACCAGAAGGCCCTCAGAGCTGGACCTCAGGGTCCGGGCAGAACAATGGCAGTGGAGACGCTCCTTGAGGTATAGTGGGCCGAGGCAACAGATTTGTGTTCACTGGACCCCCCATGAACCTTTTCCCTTGAAAAGGATATAATTATCCAAAGAATCAAGCATTTGTGCCCATACAACGTATTACTTTATGTATATTTATGTGTGTTGTTCAGCACATATACACAGAATTTCCAAAAGGCAAAGTACAGGTGTTTCAGGAGACAAATATCCTTATAGCCTGAGAATGTAAAGTCTCTTGGTACATGTTTTGATCCTGCCTAATAATTTGTGAATTCAATTTTCTTGCCGCAAAGGTATATGAAAGATAAAATCTGGGATTCCTTTACTTGAACAATTATTGATAATCTTTAGGTAAAGGGTAAAGGGACCCCTGACAATTGGTCTAGTCGTGACCAACTCTGGGGTTGCAGCGCTCATCTTGCTTTATTGGCCGAGAGAGCTGGTGTACAGCTTCTGGGTCATGTGGCCAGCATGACTAAGCCGCTTCTGGCGAACCAGAGCAGGACACGGAAACACTGTTTACCTTCCCGCCGGAGTGGTACCTATTTATCTACTTGCACTTTGACATGCTTTCGAACCGCTAGGTTGGCAGGAGCAGGGACCAAGCAACGGGACCTCACCCCCTTGCGGGGATTCAAATTGCCGACCTTCTGATCAGCAAGTCCTAGGCTCTGTGGTTTAACCTACAGCGCCACCCACGTCCCTTGATAATCTTTAATACATAGTTAATATTTTAACACATTGATGGGTGAACTCTGGCCCTGCAAATGGTATTGGACTTCTAACTCCCATCAGTCGCAGCTAGTGTGGCCAATGGTCAAGAATGATGTGACTTGTAGCCTGGTAATGTCTGAAAGACCACAGGTTGACCACTCCTGTTTTAACATAATTTTAATACAATCGATTAAAATGACCAGGGACTGATCTTTTTTGTTCCCCTCTTATCTGAGCATGCTTCTTGTTCTTTAAACCACAGCTGAAACAGCGCCACCCAACTTTTCACAACGACTACAGAGCACAACAGCAAGACAAGGAAGTCAAGTTCGACTTGACGTGAGAGTGACTGGAATCCCTACACCTGTGGTGAAGTTCTATCGGGATGGAGCAGAAATTCAAAGCTCCCCTGATTTCCAAATTTTACACGAAGGAGACCTCTACAGTTTAATAATTGCAGAAGCTTACCCCGAAGACTCCGGCACCTATTCAGTAAATGCCACAAATAGCGTGGGACGAGCAACTTCAACAGCCGAACTTCTGGTTCAAGGTAATAATAGATCAGAAGTGTGTCAGCCACACACACACACACAAAACCCCCCACATACCTACTGTATCATCATGGCAGTGCCTACACGGCTATTACTGTTCCGTCAACAGATCCATCAACATCGTGTCTCTCAAGCATTTGTAACTGGGTTGTAAAAAAATTCGCTCCAGACTGAAACTTATCCTAAATACCTCAGCGTGAGAGAAAGTATTTCTTCACCCTCCTACCCCTCAATCATCAACATAACTGTTTGCAGTTCTTCCCCTTTTTGTATGCAAAAATAATAATTAGGCATCACTTACGTATGTGTTAGGCAAAAGGTTTATCTTTGTCATTGAATCCATTTCTCCTATAATTTTTTGAAAGTTGTTTTGCTATAAAAACCCAGCAAAGCATGGTTTGATTTCTTATCTTCAGGGCTTGTCCTGTTGTGTATTGTCGCTTCATAATGACTCACTTGGAAATATGCTTACAGGCACTCCAGTGGGTAAATGAAGGTCTATGGCAGTTTCTTCTCTTTCTCCTCCTCTTCCTCCTCCTCCTTCCTCCTCCTTCCTCCTCTAGTTTGTGTGTAGCATCATTGCTGTTGGATCAGGATGTGGAATTATGCATATATCACATGAGATTCCCCATCAGGCTAGGGATACATGAGTAGGAGCTTGTTCCCATGTGCACATTGGTCCCAGCTGAACTGGGGGAGCTCTGCACAGTGCCCAACGAATGCATCCCATCAGCAAAAGGATTTATACGTATACAACAGGACTCCCCCCCCCACTTCCTCTAGGTGCAGGTATATCCTTAGTTATACAGGTTAGATTCAAGCAAGCGCATGAAACTTGGTGAAACTGAGCCAAATATTTGGAAGCCACCAAATAATACATTCACACAGAACATATTTCTATGTTTCAGTCATTTTGTTTTTCTAGGCTTTATATGACATGCTGCCATGGTTCTGAAACATCAATGTCTTCATTATTATGCATCACACAGTTAGCCTAATTACATAGTTGTACAAAAAGACTAATCTTATATCAACAGTTCCTCCATTAATTGTCTAGATGCCCAAGAAAAACAGATGGCAGGATTTTGGGGGTTTTTTGTGGTGTTTTTTACTGGTGGTGTTTATATGTGAACATAAAAAATGGGAACAACAGATTTTATTCTCCCCCCCCAAAAAAAAACAACAATTAATGCTTATATTGCAATTTAAGAGTTTGGTTTCCCTTTCTTATTAGGTGAGGAAGAGGCTGTTCCCGCTAAAAAGACAAAGACAATTGTTTCGACTGCTCAGATTACACAAGCTACAAGACAAACTAGAGTTGAAAAGGTTTGTATTTTGGCAGGCGGGTTTACTGGAAGTTTTCAGGATGCCTGTGTTTATTGCTGCAGATTCTCCTGACTGTTTATTTGTATTTGCAGAAAATAGAAGCCCACTTTGACGCCAGAACACTTGCAACTGCTGAGATGGTTATAGAAGCGAGTGCCACTGGGCAACAGCTGCCACACAAGGCTCCTCCGCGGATGCCACCGCGGCCTACCTCTAAATCACCAACTCCGCCAATAATTGCTGCCAAAGTACAGATGGCACGACAGCAGTCGCCATCTCCGGTTAGACAGTCGCCATCTCCTGTAAGACATGTCAGAGCTCCAACACCATCTCCAGTCAGGTAAACCACTCTAACGCCTATGCTAAGTTCTCTTTCTCCCCAACCTCCCTCTGGCAACTTTAATACAATTTGGAATGAGATACACAGAAAATGCTATGGCCTGGAAGCCAATGGTTTGGATAGGTGCATTTGGTTCCATGCCCTTTTTGTTGGGTGGGAATCCTTAGCAAGGCACACATGCCTTGCGTGTTTCTGTTTCTGTTGTTTAGCAAGAGGGGTAAAATATACCAGACAATGAGGTACATCCTCACTTGGAACTTAGGGACTCTTCTCTGCACATGGGTAAGATTTCACCTCAGAATGCCCACTAAGCCACTTTGATCTATGGCACTGAAACCCACAATGGCTCCCAGTATGTTTCCAGGCACAATTCAAAGTGTTGGTGCTGACCTGTAAAGCCCTAAACGGCCTCGGCCCAGTATACCTGAAGGAGCGTCTCCACCCCCATCGTTCAGCCTGGACTCTGAGGTCCATCTCCAAGGGCCTTCTGGTGGTTCCCTCACTGTGATATGTGAGGTTACAGGGAACCAGGCAGAGGGTCTTCTCTGTTGAACTCCCTCCCATCCGATGTCAAGGAAATAAACAACTATCTGACTTTTAAAAGACATCTGTTGAGGGAAATTTTTAATGTTTGATATTTCATCGTGTTTTTTATATACTGTTGGGAGCCACCCATAGTGGCTGGGGGAAACCCAGCCAGATGGGTAGGGTATTAATAATAATAATGATAATAATGATGATAATAATGATAATGATGATGATGATAATAATAATAATAATAATAATAATAATAATAATAATAATAATAATAGTAATAATAACAATTATTATTATTATTATTATTATTATTATTATTATTATTATTATTATTTATTTGCAAATGCCACATAATGGTTAGTCCACACTTGCAAGAATTCATCTCTCAGTGTAGCAGCTCCTACTCTCTGTATCTCCCTTGCTCACTGGCATTAGGCAATTGCCTTCACTGTATTCTTTCCAGCACCTCTAAAAACATATCTCTCTAGGCAAGCCTACTCAGACACGTAAAACTGGCATGTATCTCAATCTGCAGGTTTAGTCTATGGTGCGATTATATTCATATTTTGATTTAAAACAAACAAAAACCTTGTTTTAAACTTCAGTTATTATTGGCAGTTTTCATGTACGTTCTATAGCCTTTGTAAACGGTTTGGAGATTTTTTTAGACAATCAAGCAGCCTGCAAATTTTGTTAAAGAAAAGTTAAATAAATATATATTGTGTGTGTGTGTGTGTGTGTGTGTGTGTGTGTGATAGCCACGATTTGGGGGGGGGGGGGACAATTGCTTACTTCATAGATAACCTACCTCTGAGAAGATATATAAATACAACATTGATGCAACAGTGTCCCCTGCAGGACACAGTTCTGCTTTTTATTTTCCTCTGAATAAGTCGATTTTACAAATAAGTATTGAGCCCATACTGCTGTTATTCAGAGTCTGATCAGATGTTAATAAAATCTGTAGATATATAGAATACTAGTTCTAGATTTAATTACTAAATTAAATCCATTGATTTCATTTAGTCTACTTCAGGTTTGACTTAGGGTGGATCTACACACAGGAAGAAACCCCGCTATAAATAAGTCACAAATTAAATCATTGTAACGAAGGGGGGGGGGACGCCATGTAAAATCGCATAGAAAAGTTTTGTGCTGTACATCACAATTTGGTGTTGCATATTTAAAACGCATTCAAAACGCTGTTTTGTTTTTTTGTTTTTGTTTTACTAATGTAGTTGAATCCTCGGTGGGACACCACTTAAGATATATAAACTGAAATAATTTCTTATTCTTGCACAACTCCAGCCTACTTACCCCACTTTCTTTTTTGCTGGTGCTGAATAATCAATATGCTTTCCCCCTGAATTTTCATGGCACCGGTTTAATTTACACTCCAAGTACTGAACATATTCTGCTGATTTCTGTTAGCACTCAACACTATCAGTTCATATACAACACACCGAGTGTGGAAGCCTGTGCAATCAGGTCAGGATGTTTTAACTCGACTTTGCAAATAAGCCTACAAATGATCCTAGCCCACAAAAGTGCTTACTAGCTTGCTCAGAGCTAGCAGAATGCTTCCCTTCTTTGGCAGCCTCCTTGGCTTCTGTACTAGGTACTGAGGAAAGACACAGTGATACATACCTGCTTTAATGTCTTACTGGAAGCCACACAGAGTGGCTGGGCAACCCAGTCAGATGGGCAGCATGCAAATGAAATAATAATAATAGTAATAATAATAATAATTCCAGTTTATTGACTCCCTTGCATGCAGTTCCTTCTGGCCCACGACCACCAAGCAAGTGCTTAAATACTAGGCTGCCCTATTGTTGCTTTTGTTTTTCGTGGCATCAGCAATGTGCTCTGCTTATCCCACAGGTCCGTGTCTCCTGCTGGGGTTGGGAGGCTCTCAGTCTCTACCTCGCCCATCAGACCTGTGAAATCCCCAATCTTGGTGCGTAAAGCGCAGGCAGCGGCAGCAGAGGGTTCTGAGGTCCTTCCTCCTTGGAAGCAGGAAGGCTACGTGGCCACGTCTGAAACGAGAACGAGAGACACCAGAATAACGACAAGTACGACCCAGATGAAGACTGAAGAGAGATGGGAGGGGAGATATGGTGTCCAGGAACAGATCACTGTCAGTGGCACAGCTGCAGCGGCGGCTGCTATCGGAGTTGGTGCTGCTGCCAGTACGGCTGCGGCTGCAGCAGCGGCAGCAGAGGTAAGGCCTTTCTTCAGAAACATTTTGAAAGACCACAGCTCATTGGCTCCGTCTTGTGAGGTGTTGACAGTGAATTTGGCCTGTTCACGTAGAATTACGAGAAAGCTGTGCACCAGTCCCTGCTTATATGGCTATTTAGGCAGTGGAATCATAATGTCTAAATAGAATTAAGTCCGGGATGGCCCTCTTGATGTTGTTCGGCCCGCAACTCCCACAAGGCCCAGCCAACATGGCGGATGGTGGGAGTTGGAGTCCAACAGCTTTTGGAGGGACCAAGGATTCCCATCCCTGGACTGAGTAGTAAGTCCATCTGCTTGCCTTGTGCTCAGACCATGTTGTTATGTTGTTGTTGCTGCTGTTGTTGTTTTATGCCTATGGGGGGAAAGATATGTCTTTTCATGTGACTCATTTGGGTCCCACAGGGCATTGAGAAAACAGCAGCTGTTGCTACAGTAGTTGCTGCTGTAGACATGGCCAGAGTGAGAGAACCTCATCCAAGCACTGTAGAACAGACTGCTAAAAGGACAGCAATGGCTGCAGTACACATTCAACCTGTCCAGGAGCAGGTAGAAGCACAATAAAACAGCATTCTCTCTCTCTATATATATGTATCTATAACATCCTCTCCTTGCCATTCACACAACCACCGCATGAATCAGCAAACAATTAACACAATACTAGCAAGCATTCCAGATAAGCATGTATTAATGGTAAAGAAAAACATCTGAATATAAACCATTGGGATCAACTAATATAAATGCACCAATCCATTTTATATTAATGGCAGGAACCAGCTAACAGTTTTTAAACCATTTTATACTGTACAGATGTCCCAGGACTGATTTTAATAACCCCAGTAAACAATGATTCAACAAGACAGTTTGGGTTAATCTAACATTAATTTTATCATACTGACCAAGGTGTTCCTAATATTTAACTTATCTTCCCACCCCCTGGCCTGAGCTTGAAATAACTTTTCCCCAAGCATATACTCCTCCAGTTGTCATGATGTTTGTGATTTATTTATTTTTCAAAGTGTCTGTTTGCTGAAAATAAATGTTAAGGCTTGGTTTTCTTTGTTTCTACCACAACGATCAGATTAAAAAGGAAGCTACCATAGTTGTTACTACTGGTAAAGCCAGAGAACAAGAGGTTATATCAAGAACTAGAGAAGGAGTTGCTACTAAACAAGAACAAATACACATCACTCATGAAAAGGTGAATAGTACCTATTTTACCCGTGGGAAGGTCACTTGTTGTCACTTTTGTTTCATTTGCAAGCTGTATACCTCGTGATCAGTGATAAGCCATGCATCCATTTTCCTTTTGTCTTGTTTGCTAGGATTTGGAAGAGCTTCATAATCATAGCTGTCAAGGTTTTCCCTTTTTTAAGGGGAATCCTATTCGGAATAAGGGAATTTCCCTTAAAAAAAGGGAAACCTTGACAGCTATGCTCATAAGAGAGTGTGTGTGCTTATTGTGACATCACTCTTCCAAACCCTAATCCATTGATTTGTCACTGCTAGCATTCATACAAGTCATTCTTGGTTGTGGCTGATCTATATATATGTATGTGTCTAGACTAGAGAGGGCTGGTTATGCCCAGGAGCTTTATTGGTTTGAGAGCAAAGCAACGATGAGCGTCTAACACAGAAAATGCTCTAAAGTTTGGTCTTATGTTAAAGATGTTGGGCAGAATTCAAAGAATCATGACATTAGCTATGTGAGCCCAGAACAGCTGTAATCCCCCCCCCCGCTATTTTCTTGATCGGTAACTGCTCTCCTTGCTGCACATGGGGAACTGCTTTTAAAAATAAGGGAAGTTTTCAAAGAAAAAAAAAGATGTCAGAAATTTCACTGGGCTATCATAATCCCCTCACCGTGAAACTAAGCAGTGATATCCAGTTGTGGCATGCAACAGCCATTCCACTAGTGAACTCCTTGATTTTAGCACACACAACAGCCAAATCCAGTGGGTGCCTTGCACTTACATAGGATGTTGCACAACTGCTATTGTTTTGTTTCATGTCAGTTAACTATTGTGTACTGCCTCTGGCACAACCACTTACCAAACAACATCAACTCTCAAACTTCAGGCACTAATGCTACACTGGATCCCACCTGAGGCGTCCTTGTTGTGCAGGCCAATATTTCCTGATTCTTCATCATATGACTGAAAGTTTTAAGCTTAAAAATATGTATCCCTGCTGTCTTTTCTGAGAGGTAGTTCTGGGATGCCCACTCCCCCCACCCTTCTCTGTGAGTCATGTTACACGATGCTACACCATTCCTCCATTCATTGTGAAGTGTTCTGTAACATCGTAGAGCTTGCTGTCACATGATTTCTATGTGAGCATCTGATAATTTCATGCCGGATTTCCCATTTACTTACAGCACTTTAAATCAGGACCATGGAGAGAGGTTAAGGTGGAAGGGAAACAGGAGCATGGACTCCTCTTTAAAGACGAGTACCTCCTGAAGTTCTTGCTCATGTGAATATTATGCACTCTGTCAAATTCCATTGCCCCTCAGTTCACCACAGAAGAACAGACAACTTCCTGTATTGAGACAGAGAAGAAGATGCTCTTGTTGCTTTTCAGAACACAATAGAATTCTCCTTGTGAGGATTGTTCCATTATAAAAGAATATGCAATCAGTACAACAGTAATACATGCCCTCAGGAAAAAAATATGTCTATAGATGTTTCCCTTTCTTCACATAAAACCCTTTGTTTATGGGAATGCAGCCTAAATGTTAAAATGCTCTTGTTTCTCTAGAGGTAAAGATGTAGTGTCACTCCAGTGAAAAGCAAACACATGACCCCAAATGGGGGCTGCTGAGAAACAAAGAGGGAAGATACAGCATGTTTAGTGGGAAATCTGAAGTAACACCTTCCTCAATCTTTTTTTTTTTTTAAGGGCCAGCAGGCCCCTCCATAAAACAAACAAACACCTGAATGAGTATTTAGTATACTCAGTATCTGTGGGGTGCTGGATGCTAGCTGAGGAGAAGGGAAATAGAATGGAGTTTTTTGGGAGAGCTGACTGCTGGGACACACAACAGGAACACTCTTTTTGGGATGTGAGGATACACTGCAGCTGTTTGTGGAGGGTCTCTTTGTTATTCAGACTCCTAATCTCACTAACTCCCCATCAGTTTTCTCACATGGTAATAGTTTACACCATGAGTTTCCCCCCAAATAAATTATTCTCTGGAGAATCATTATATCAGTCTGCAGTGTGTTTAGGATGGCATCTATAGGATTTAATACTTCCCACAATTATTCAAGCATAGAATGTGTAGCTGTTCCAGTTCTAGCTTGCTGGCCACAAGGGAGTATAGAGTTAAGCATACTGATTTCCATAAACTTAAGTGCACTTAGTTCTGTCTAGGATTATGGCCACTGGGGCTTATCTCCTTGTTCCTGGATAAAGTGGTGTGATTTATTGCTGAGATTTGGTATAACTTAAACTCTTTCTTTCTTTCTTTCTTTCTTTCTTTCTTTCTTTCTTTCTTTCTTTCTTTCTTTCTTTCTTTCCATAAAAAAACAGATAAAAAAGGAACCAGTGAAAGTTCCTGTGCCCAAGGTAATAATTGCCGCCGACACTGTTAAGGCGCAAGAACAGATTTCGCGAACCAGAGAAGAAATTTCAACCGCAAGAGAACAAATTCACATCACTCATCATGAAAAGGTGAATACAGCTTTTAAAAATGTGCTGTTAACCCATCTACCTCTTGGTTGCAAACCTTATTCTTTGCCAGTTACTCTTAAGTTCCCTTTCTTTATGAGTGGTATTATGATGCAACAATAGAAGCTTTGATGATTTCAAGAGGAATCCTTCATATTTAGAGGTTGTAAGATTATAAACTGTTTGTTTTTTTCTTACCAGGATGCTCATAAATCTTGCTAGATAATTATTGACATTTTACAAGTTGATTTTTGTTGCAGACACCAAGCAGGGGGGGAAAAACCAACCCAAACATTTGTCAGCAATCACAGTTTTCCAAGTGAAACTCAGGAAATATTATGCCCAGTTCAAAATGTTTCATTGGTTTCCATGTTGTAATTGGACCTTATTTTTCTAATGTGAAGGTCAATGTCTCAAAATAACGGCCTACTGTGCTGGCCTAACAAACCAACCACGAATTATGAAAATCTCAAAAATCACATTTGGCAACTTAGTTCGGCTTGCAAGTCCAACAAATATTAGACTGTTTCCACAAATGGTTCCACATGGATATCAAGCATGATGCAGTTACAGAAAGTCTGCTTGTGATGAGAAATGTACCTTTTGGATCTTTGAAAGCAAACTCCTTGTACTCTCACTGATTGCTGGAATTTTAAGAAAAGGCCATTTTAAGTAATCAGCAAAAGGAGTTTCGTTACTTAAATAATAAATTGGTTGCCTCTTTCCCAATTTAGACTCTACTGAATCCAATAGATCCACAAAGGATTAAGACGGGACTGTGTGCAGCCCTTACATAGCACTAATTCTAGGGTCTGCATAGAAATTCTTTCTTTTCTTTTCTTTTCGGTCCATATGCTTTGCCTTGCTTTCCCCTGATGTCCAGTTAATATTTTTGCAACACCATATCATATATAATCACACCTCTCTTTTTACGGAAAAAAAAATTAGATGAGGAAAGAAGTTGTGAAGCCCGTGAAACCTTCTGTACCTAAGGTTGTAATTACAACTGATAAACCCAAAGTGCCCACTACAGTAGTTAAAACCACAGAGGGGATGGCTGCCAAACAAGAACAAGCCCACCTTATCCAAGAAAAGGTGAATAGACCTGCTGGGTGATGTCATTCTCACATCCCATCCTCATATTGACATTATCATATGCCTTCAATAAATGTACTAACTTTTTTTTAATACCCTGCTGGCGCTGGGTCCCTTAAGAGAAATGGAAAGTGGGGCGCTGTTTTTTGTTCATTACAGTATGCCCTAATATTTTCACAGCTTCCCTGTGATAACATTTCAGGCTTTAAAAAATTCATATACTAAATGGTGTTTTAATTTTCTTATGTTTAACCAGCCATCCGGTTAAATAACCAAGCGCCGGTATTTATTCAGAACAGGACCTGGGCCATTCTGCAAGGCACGAAGCGCTTAATCCTGTTAACCTTTCCCTGCCCGCGCATTCCAGTGTCATCTCTCATTCTGGCACCTTTTATTTTCGAGGCGTTAACGTGACTTAAACTTCTTTTCTTGCCATATAACGACCAGATAAGAAAGGAAGCCGAAAAAACTGTCGTAGCTCCGAAAATCATTGCTGTTGACAAACGCAGGGAGCAAGAGACAATATCGAGAGCTAGAGAAGAAGCTGCTGTCAAACGAGAACAGATACATCTAGTTCACGAACAGGTGAATAGAGCTCTCAAAAATGTGAAACGCACCAATCAAAGTTCTTTTTAGACTCTGCAACATCCGCACTTGTGACATTGTTCCAGAGTATGGCAGATATCCCCCCCCGAAACAGATAGCTTTTCCAAAGTACAGTTATTTCACATGTACAGTGGTGCCTCACAAGACGAAATTAATTCGTTCCGCGAGTTTTGTCGTCTTGCGATTTTTTCCGTCTTGCGATTTTTTTCGTCTTGCGAAGCACGGTGTCGGGAAAGTTTTGGAAAAGCTTCAAAAATCACCAAAGTCTTTAAAAACCTCAAAAAAGGCTACCACACCGTGTTCTATGAGTTGCTCCTTGAAGTCAAGTCGCAACTGTATTAACGGTGTTAAGAAAAAGGAAACAAACTTGCAAGACGTTTCCGTCTTGCGAAGCAAGCCCATAGGGAAAATCGTCTTGCGAAGCAACTCAAAAAACCAAAAACCCTTTCGTCTAGCGAGTTTTTTTGTCTTGCAAGGCATTCGTCTTGCGAGGTACCACTGTATATTTTTTGTTACTTGTGTTTATATCTAGATGAAACAGAATGCTGATAAAATAGTCACAACTTACTTTCCAAATCCTTTTGTCGTTAGGTTTGAGGTTCCAAAATAACTTGCTTAAATGAATGATCTAGATCTACCAACCCACAAGATAATAATACAATGCATTTTTAAACAAATAAGTAACAGTTTAATGAAGTGGGATTTGTGATGCACTTTATTTTAAAGTATGGAGAGGCTCAGGCAAACAAACAATAATTTAGCCAAGAGCCCATGCAAAAGACCAAACTGCCCTGAACCTAAAGCTCTGAGCCAATTCACCTGTAGGAGAATTTTAGCATTCATGAGGAGCAGATATGTAATAAAATGGTCCCGTGTAACCATCCAATATCTTTTTGAAATATGTGTTGCAAACTTATCTGAAAAGCTAGTGTGTTTGTACTTACATGTTTTTGTCTGTAAATCTTCATTTGCATTGAACTTTATACATATGGGTTTCAGAAAATGCTATTCTTTCTGTATGCATATGTACATATACACAAGTATTCAATCGGAGCAGACCTCCAGAGGGAAGTAAATGCTCACATCGGTCTTCAAATACAGTATTTGAACATTTCATGTGAGACATACTGTATTTGTGCATTTATCTGTCTGCATAGTGTGCAGTGCAATCTTCTATCCTCCATATCCAGATACATGTATTTCAAATGGACTTTTCAATTTGTATTCAAGGAAAAGGAGCTCCAGAATACACGGGGGGGGGGGGCATAATGTATACATATGATAGTAGCAGGGAATGTGTGAAAACATAAACATGGAATACAGAAGCACCTGGATTATGGACAGCCAGTTAAGCCTGCATGTATGTCTTCTATGCTAGCCATTCTGTGTCAGTAACCTAGATATGTGCCGGTGTTCTGTAAATGTTACCTTTAGATTGGTGTTGGCAAAAGAGCTGAAGCTGTAGCCACAGTTGTTCACGCAGTTGACCAAGCACGCACTAGAGAACCAAGAGAGGCAGATTATGCGGAAGAAGCTTATTCTGAACAGGCAGCTTTGGAACGTGGATACAAAGAACAAACTTCAGCAAGACGCGTTGTTGAGTTGCCTCCAGAACATCATGTGGTCACCAGAGTAATGAAAACCGAGGAGGTTCATGTTCCTCCTGAGAGGCACATAACAGCTGCTGAAAAAATGGGGATGTCTGTCTCAACACAGGTTAGGCTCCCGTTTATAACCACGCGGCCATTCCGATGGCTGCTGGAAAATATTTGTTTCTGTTTCGTCCGCTCGGTATGTGCCATGCTATGCTCAACAAAACGTTTTGTCGGTTAATGTAGATTAAAAGGACTGCAGAAACGTCCGTCGAAAAATCAATCCATGTGGAACACACACGTCCCCGCACAGCAAGCCCTCATTTTACAGTTTCAAAAATTTCTGTTCCTAAACCAGATCACACTTATGAGGTAAGGGGAGCAGGAGGAGGAGGAGTAAGGGTGTGTCCAGGCAAACAGCCATATCACCTGAAACAAGCACGATGTGTGCTTCTGTATGCAGGTCCGAGTTCAAAGTGGCCGATACGCAAGGGGAATGAGGAAGTTTGTTTGTGGATCTTGCCCATAAATCATTCCTTGTCTCCTCCCAATCTAATAGGAAAACACCTCTGGGAAAGATGTGTCATTCTTTAATATTTTATTAGGATGTTCTCTCTTAAAATACTGCAGATCTACCTGCATAAGCAATCTGTAAAATCACCAGAGAAACTCCATATTCTGAATTATTATTTCATAATCATACTAGCTATTGTCCAGAAAGGGACAATAATGTGGGAGAAGGAAATCAATCCTGAATAAAATGCTATGTGCCTGGCATACACCTTTCTTCTCAAGAAGAGTAGAGAATTCTCTCTAAATGTTCGCCCCATGCATTAATCGAATAATTCCTAAAATGAGACCATTTATTCTTTCTTCCTCAGTGGTTCTGCTGCATACTAAATCAGTTTAGGAATTAACTTGCTACACCTACATAATCCATACTATATCATACGTCTCCACTAGTACTTTATGCTTTTGCAGTACTTTAACCTTCCTCTTTTTCCACTTCTAGTTGACATTTTAATTGTCTCCTTTACAGGCCTCATCATCTAACGATCCCAGCTAATTCATTTTTAGAATTCAGATTTGTGTTATCTCTTCGTCTTTACATTACAAATGCACCCTTTTTTTTAAGCCTCAAGTACATGTAAATTAGGCAAAAATGATTGGAATTTACTGTAACGTTGTTTCCAAATAAAATACAGATAGGTACTGGATACCTAATGTAACAATCTGGGCATTTTAACTGAAAGGGAATTAGCAGCCTTCCTTTGTATGTTTGAAAATTTACCATGATATCATGGGCAATATCATTTGAATTTCTGTCAAACAAGCCTAGAAGTCACATGACTTCTATGAGACTTCTGGCTGCTTAATAGCAAATCTGGAATGATTTTAATTTGAATAATGCCAAAATATTAAAACATGATTTTTCATTATTTCAAAAATTATAACGGCTAATTATTGGTAGACAAAAAAAAAATTGATTACTTCTTATCTTTCTAAAACTGCCCATTACAATAAAAAGTATTTTCTTCTTTCTTTCTCTCTTTTTACATGTATTTGCTTGGCTAATTCATTGTGCACCTTTGCAGAAAAGTAGCCAAGTGGTAACTCTTCTTCTCTTGGGTTGGTTAGGTTTCAATAGCAGGATCTGCTATAGCTACTCTGCAAAAGGAGTTGTCAGCAACTTCTGTTCCAAAGATCACCAAACCTGTGAGGCCTCCTCTTGCAAAGTCACCCGAACCCAGAATGCTGCCAGAGAAAGTAGCCTCCCCGCAGTTTCCTTTTGTAGAGACAGCTGACACCTATCAGAAGCGCTATGGTGCTGAAATGAAGAGAGAAATAGGTGTGAGCATGACAGGTGGCCTGATGCAACGGGAACGCGTTGAATTAATGCAAGAAGACGAACCAGAGGTTTGTCACTAAGGTCACCCCCAACCATCTTGATTTGCATCTGGAGTAACCCGATGTGTTTACAACTCTCCTCCATTACCAGCCTCTTCCCCACCCCCCTTGACAATATCTTTCCCCTACTGACCTTTGTGTACCATGTGTTGGTGGTTGTTGTTTTTTTTTTTGTCTTGCACCATTCATCCCTAAAGAACCTAACATCACTTTGTCACAGCAAGCAGCGGAGAAGGACGGGCGAGGATCCATTGTCCTACTTCCACTCTCATGCATGATGCCCTTGACTTCCTCAGCCTTGCGTGTCCTGTATTAACTTGGCTTTATATATCCCTAGGTGATTGAAGCTCCTAGAGTTCCAGCGGTACCAGTAGAAGTTCCCGCCACACCTCCATCCATAGTAACAGTAAGTGACTGATGCTCAGCACTTTCCCGACTGTAATCTGCTGTGTTATTTTCCTTCCTTCCCTCCCACATTCAAAATACGATGAAGCTCTGGTGCCATCTAGTGTATGTAGTCAGTTGGATGAAAAGCAAGATCAATCCGTAGATGTTTTGCAGCTAGTCATATGTTGGGTGGCTTCCAACATATAGAAAAGCATAAATAAACATTTTAAAAACCCTTCCCTATACAGGGCTGCCTTCAGATGTCTTCTAAAGTTTGTAGAGTTACTTATCTCTTTGGCTTGGGGGTCGCATAACTCCATATCTTTCAACACTTCTCCGATGAAATTAGGGATGTCCCAAGGAAAAGCAGGACATTTGGAGATCAAATATGAAATTGTTGCATGCAAGGGGTTCCCCCCATTCAGTTCAATGGAGGGAGCAGACTCAAAGCACAGAAGAATGCATATATGGCTTTGTTCCCTTGGCTGAAATGGCTTGTTCAGTTTCTATGCGGTGATCTTAGTGGGAGCATCAATTTAAACCCAAGTTTGGTCATTTTAAAGCAAAGGGCTATTTCCCAGCACGTCTTAAAAACACCATTCATTGTGAGCAGGGAAATTATATGAATTTGAGTGTGTGTGTCTGTGTTATCTAGGTCTTGAAAAATGTGACTGTCATGGAGGGAGAGTCTGTCACTCTGGAATGTCGCATCTCTGCATATCCAGCACCAACCATTTCGTGGTACAGAGAAGACTATCGCATCGAGAGTTCCATAGATTTTCAGATTACCTTTGAGGCAGGAGTCGCTCGCCTTGTGATTCGAGAAGCTTTTGCAGAAGACAGCGGAAGATTTACTTGCACTGCTACCAACGAGGCAGGAAGTGTAAGCACTTCATGCCACCTGACCGTACAAGGCAAGTACAGAAAAATAACAGAGGGGAGGCTTTATTTACAATAGCTGACAGGTGGGCACTGCCCCCTTAATGAGGATGTTTTCTGGGTTTCTTAAGTAGATGGCTGAGTAAACTATGCAGTGTGGTTCTAAGCACAGTTAATTAACAAAGAAGGGTCTAAAACCATGATTTTGTCCTGGTTTGATTTAACTAACTGTGGTTTAGGGAAAACAACAGTTTCCTATACTTAGATGTAACAGGAAATGATGGTTTGTGGGAAACAATGACTGGAAGAAGGGGAGCATGTAAACCTGAGGCTTATGCCTACCTGGCCTCATAATGCTAAACCATAGTTTAGCATTTCATCTAAATTAGGTCACAAAGTTCCTCATTATCTGACCTCCTCAGAAGTGCCAATTCCCCATCGTGGAAAGTATACTGACATCAGTATTATTATTATTTTATAATAGTCTCAGAAGAGTTTGAGAGCAAGGAAGCTGTTTCTGCGAAAGTGATCACAGAAGAAAAACGGTAATGATTTTT
>NC_138125.1:118386537-118499037 GCF_964188305.1 Podarcis bocagei
TTGAAAGAAAATTACAAACAAACTTTCTTAGTTCAATGCAAGGGGAGATTTCGACTGCCTAGAGGCCTCCACATGGTTTAATCTGGTACTGCATGCAACCTTGACCCCTTTGCAGACCCTTGCCTTAGACATCAGCAGCATAACTTGTTTGCATTCAATCAGTGGCGTAGTGTGGGGGGTGCAGGGGGGGCCGGACGCACCGGGCGCAACATCTGGGGTTAGGGTTAGGGGGCGCAAATCCACGGGTTAGGGGGCGCAAATTATTTGCCTTGCCCCGGGTGCTGACAACCCACGCTACGCCACTGCATTCAATGCCCCAGGTCTTGAATGGTGGTGGTGGGGAGGCTAAAATTTGACACACACCTCAGCCCTCGTGCTGCCTTACCAAAGCTGACTGAGGTGCCAGGCATTGGGAAGGGTCCTAGAGCTCTCCCACCTCCTTCCCACAGCTGGAAAAGTGCTAACTAGGCTTTGGGAAGGAGTCAGGATGACGAAGACCCTGTCAGAGCCCTCATGCTTCCTTCCCAAAGCCCAGTGGTCTCCTTACCCAGCTTTGGGAAGGCAGTGTGGGGGCTGCCTGTGTGGAGGGGTGTCAAATGTTGTCGAGGGCCACCAAAAAAGGCCTTAAGGGCCACATACAGCCCTTGGTATGTATGTTGGACCACCCTGCCTTAAGTGCAATGGAGGATACGTGATTTTGTTGGCGTGGTATGTGGCCAATCAGTCATAGAGTTGGAAAAGCAGGTAAATCTTCTTGTGTTCTCCAGAGGTGCTGAATGTGATGTACCTTGGACTTTCTCATTTTCTCCACCTAGCTGTGAAATCATGATAAACAAGCATAATGGGCACACTACGTACTACTTCTAACAGAGGAGATGAGCTTTCACCTGATGAATGATAGTAGCATTTGGTACAGACTAGGGCTCATTGTTTTTGCCTACTTTTTTGGCCTAAGAACAGGGCAAACAAAATCTGCCAGTGATGTATAAAATCCCTTGAATGTGATCTTTCAGGATTTTGCAAGGAATCTGCCTGGGTATATAGGAAAAGAAGCTGTGGTTTTCATAGCAGACCAAGGTGAGCTGTTTCCTCCATCTCTTCACACGAGGCAACCCCTAGGCTCCTGCAGAGGTTATATTAAACATGCTGCTTATTTTAATCACATCACAGAAATTCCTCGTTCTTCTTGCTAAGTTTTACATATTTTCTTCCCGCAAGCCTGCCAACTCTTACACTTAGCAAATAAATATATCTTCCACTGAACTCTCCTCCTTTTATTGAATTACTTTTCTTAGCAACTGGAGGTGCCGAAAGTATGTTTTGGACAAAACTGTTCTCCAAACTAGGAAATGGTGTCTTGACTTGATATATACCATAGATAAAAGAAAACAATAACATCCGTATATTCCTTCAAGCCACTGCACTCAGACTCTAGGCTCCCATTCAGTCATTGACTCATATTTCTTGTTTCAGTTTATGCTTTGGCAATCTACTGGCACTAATGTAAATGTCCTAAACTTTTGCAAGGGCTTGTGCGAGAGTGTAAAATATCTTTACCTGCATTGAGCCCCTTCACTGCAGACACACAGTTCACTGATCTGCTAAACACTCCAGCGATCATGGACTGTGTAAAAGAATCTTACACGCTTGTAAATGTCAAGAGAAGTTACTGGCATTTATAGAAAAGCAACTGTTTTACTGTCTCCAATTCCACAGAGCATATGCACTGTGTACCTCAGAGTTCAGCTTATTCTACTGAGTTTGAGGTATCTGAGGCCATAAATAGACTGAGATGTCTTGTCCTTTCAGAGATGTCAGTGTCTCAGGAGTGGAAAAAGGGTAAATGGCTTTATGAAGAATGGGGGCAGGGGGTGGGTTGGGAAGAAGGCCGCAAACTGAGATTTCAGCCTCAAAGCCTTGCTTTCAGGCCATCTCTAGTCTCTAAAACATAGGCAGAGCCAGCTGTCTTACTTTCAAGCTTTTCCTATTTTCAAACCACAAGAATTCTATAATGTTGCTCTTTTAAGTGAATGCTCTTTTAAGTGGTCAGGTACAGTCCTTGTCCATTAGTCAATAGGTGTAAAAATGAGTAAAACTTAGTTGAATACCACCCAAGGTGTCCCTTGCCTCAAGGGCTGTCAGAGCCAAGTCCAGTTAGAAAGAAAAATCAGGGATCTTCAAGTTCTCCACTAACAGTTAGCATCTGGACAGTAATTATTTCTAAATTTGTATTATAAATTCATATATGCTAATTTTATGACCGTCTGCATCCTCTTTTATGGCAATGAACAAGTAGATTCTGTTCTTATCCTGAAGCAAAGTTCTTAACCTGAAGCACTATTTATCTGTTAGCGGAGTCTGTAACCTGAAGCGTATGTAACCTGAGGTACCACTGTATAAGGCAGGTCCATAGTTCAGTGGTTGTGTATGGGATTGTACCATAAACATGTAAGCCAGGTCTGACGATACAATGCGCCACTTGTAAATCAGAATTGCCTAATTTAAAAGCATCCCGCCAGAGGCTTTTGCATTTTAATGCACCTTTTCCTTTGCAACTTGACCAGATTAATTATTTCCACCTTGCCACTTGGCAGGTGGGTCACATTTTCTTTCCACCGCCTTAATGAACTAATTCAATTTTTCTCCTCTCTCTCTCTCCTTGTAATTAAGATTGTGAGTTACAGATCATAATTATACGCCGGCTTAGTGTCCGCGTCACTCTCTATTAAAGGCGATATATGCTACCGTCCTATTTCTCGTTTGAAAAGACATACCGCTCGTTTTTCATACAATAGGAGAAGAAACTACCATATTGCAAGCAGGGGGAATTTAAAGGCACCCCTACACGGGGAGCAGCGCAGTAGCTAGTAGGATGCTATACTAAGACATGTCCAAGGTGCCCTTCGTGGCTGAACCTGTGTACAATGGTACCTCAGGTTACATATGCTTCAGGTTAAAGACTCTGCTAACCCAGAAATAGTGCTTCAGGTTAAGAACTTTGCTTTAGGATGAGAACAGAAATCGGGCTCCGGCGGCGCAGCAGCAGCAGCAGCAGGAGGCCCCATTAGCTAAAGTAGTGCTTCAGGTTAAGAACAGTTTCAGGTTAAGTAGGGACCTCCGGAACGAATTAAGTACTTAACCCGGGGTACCACTGTACACACTTCAGCCTTTGAATCACCGGGGTTTTCTGAAAGTGCTTTTGTAGTCATTGCTTTGGAAGTGTCCATTAACCTGCATGCTATGCAGACAGCATAGAACCATAGAGTCATAGAATGATAGAGCTGGAAGGGACCACAAGTGTCATGAACTGGCAGGACAACGGGGAGGAGGAAGAGGATCCCGGTGAGGGAATGTAGCTGGGACTGGGACACACTGGGGCAAGCAGAGGGTGGGGAAGGAAGTACTCAAAGAGTGGTGTAGTACTCAAATGGGGGTCAGTGCACAGGAACCAGAGCCAGAGGGATCCCTGTCCCTTTGCAGCCTGCAAAGTCCAACAGGGAAGCAGAGCTGAGATGCTCTGTCTCCTCAACTGCCCATGTCGATGGGCCTCAGCTCGGATGCTCCAGGATCTCTGTGGGACTGTGGTTCGGTTTGGACTTTGGACATGTGGATTGACCCTGGACTGGGGATTTGAGATGCTGACTTGCTGCCAGGTAGGCCAGGGGTTTGGGAAAATGAGGGTCATTTACTCCCAACCCTTGCAATGTGTGGGGCTTAGACCCACGGCCCTGAGATTAAGAATCTCATGCTCTACCAACTGAGCAATTATTAGGCTGTTGCCATCTGTACACATGGAGGGTGTAGTGTGCATTCCTTTCTTTACCCGCTCCCCTTTTGATGCTGTCAGGGGTTCAGGAGCAGAGGCGAGGGCAAGGGAGGAAACAGAGAGCGAGGGGGAGGAGTCCGAAGGAAAGATGAGCGATGACGACGACCCGAGATCTCCGAGTCTTTCCAGTGAATCAGAAGATTCACAGAAAGGAGCACCAGTGGCCAGAGCGAGGGGGGAGATTAAGGGGACACCCCAGGAAAAAGGGACAAAAGGGGGTTCAGAGAGCAGCAGTTGGAAATCGGGGCCAACGTCCCCAACAGAGCGCAGTGGGGAGGAAGGGCGCCAGGTATCGGGATCCGGCGGCTCGCCGCAGGGGGGAGGGTATGAGTCAGGAGTGGCCACACCTCCATCGGGGAGCGAAGGAACGGTCAAGCGGAAAGTGAGAGGTTGGGCGCGCGCGCCAAGTTCAAATGCACAGGAAGGCGGCAGAGTAAGCAGCCCGGAAAGGGAGCCAGGTCCTAAAGCCCACCGCAAAGAGACAGAAGGGTCCGGGGGGTCAGCGTCAGAAGAGTCCAGGAAGGAAGAGACCACGGGGGGCAGAGGGACCCAGAGAAGGAGGGGAAGGCGGAAAAGGTGGAGTAAGGCGAGGTTATGAAGTTGGTGTACAGGAGGCGGGGACTCAGACGGAGCTTCGCCGGTCTAGCTGATAAGACGTAGGGCTGCATGCGGCTGTTTGAAATTGGAAACTGTAACTCAATAAAGACTTTTATAAAGTGAACGCTGGCTAGCGTGATCCTCTGTGAGCTAGGATCTGGAAGCAGCCCTGACAGATGCCCACCACACTCCTATAAACAAACAAACAAAAAATTATTGATATACCCAGTAGTCTGGTAGCACAGCCTGCGCAGGTGCTGTCAGTGATCTTGCGCTCAGTGTATGCCAGGAGGCCCTTGCACCATGCAGGCAACTCCGTGATTACATTTCTACTTGCTTTTGGAGTGGGGAGGTCAGGCACTCTGAGTTGTATCCAGCGAATGCCAACTCAGTGAAGACCGTGTGAAATTAATGGCCCTGGGTTAGCCATTCACTTCAGTGGTTCTACACTGGGTATGACTAACACTGGATAAAACCCTGTGTGTGGGTCCAAAGGCTTCCTTCATGACCATGTATATCTTTTCTTTTGGCAAGGCACTCTGAGTATACTCAGAGGCTAACTGTTCTGGTTGTTTGCTGACTGCAGTGTCTGCTTTATTGGAAGGCACTGAAGGAAGTGCGATGCTTAGAGTCTCCCTGACCCTTCAAGCACCAGGCAGGCAGCATCATACAGTTTGTTTGTTTACTGAATGAAGACTGGGGGGGGGGAGGCACTTCAGGCTTCTGATATATCTGCTCCCTGATATATCCATTAGTTCCACTGGAGTCACTGTGGTTTCTGAAAGGGCAACACACATCTACGTTTTATTAAAGGCCAACACACAAAATGGACACACTTCAAATCTGTCGAACTGCCATTATGAGCAGTCAGATAATATAGATCATGGTGAAAAGGTTTATAGTGATTGCAGCATGAAGTTGATCAAAGTTTCTTACTTTAAAAAAAATATAAAAAGCTATGGGGGAAGCCAGCCCCTTTCCAAGGAGTTGCCATTTTTCAAAACGTAAAACTAACACCCCCAAAGTTTTTGAGCTTTTGTTTTTTTAAGGAAACCACCAAAATTGTTGAGCACACATCTGGGTTTCCCCTGACATTTTGCCGATATGGCAAAATTCCCCCCTGATGCCATTTTTACACCTGAAAACAACCAGGACATGCCAGGAATTTTCCTAACGTATGGCAAGCCTAGCAAAACATTAGTGAAATCTATGAGACTCCCCAAAGACTCAAATATTGATATATACATATCATATACTGTATACTGTTATGTACTGAGTTGGATAGAATCCAAAAGGCAGCAGTCTGATTGGTCCTAGAACAATAGGATTCAGAATGCAGCAGTCTGATTGGTCCACAGGAGCCACCCAATCCAGCTCCAGGTGGAAGGGAATCCGCACCCTGATTGGCCTACAGGAGAATCCCGGAATTAGCCAATCACGTGGGGTCCATTGTGTAAATAATGTATATGAGGCACACATTCTGGGGGAACTTCCATTCCTCCTCACCACTATGAGCTGAATAAAGAGCATGAAATCCACTCTCGGCTCTGAGTATATTTCATATACACAACCTAGACTCATAGAATTGCAGCGTTGGAAGGGACCGTGAGGATCATGTAGTCCAACCCCCTGCAATGCAGGAATATGATTATCTTCAAGGTACAAAATGGCTCAGGTATCTCAGGATAATCTCCATGGAAATGTGAAGTAGTGGCTACTAACTGAATTAACCATTATGTAGATAGATAGCCGTGTTGGTCTGCCATAGTCAAAATAAAAAAATTCCTTCCAGTAGCACCTTAAAGACCAACTAAGTTAGTTCTTGGTATGAGCTTTCGTGTGCATGCATTCAAATTCATACTCCTCCCCATCTTTGCAGCTTCATAAATACACAAACCTATTGTATTTCCATGTTTAGAACATAACATTATTTGTGGGTGACAAAACTGGAGTTCTGGAAAACACCATCACATGAGCCACTGTCCCCCCCCCCCCCCCGCCTCCTGTACACCAACTTAATAACCTCGCCTTACTCCACCTTTTCCGCCTTCCCCTCCTTCTCTGGTATCTGAAGAAGCGTGCTTGCACACGAAAGCTCATACCAAGAACTAACTTAGTTAGTCTTTAAGGTGCTACTGGGAGGAATTTTTTTATTTTAACCATTATGTTAAGCATGCTGCCAAGATCACCAAACCAGTCTTTGTGTGGAAAATGCTCTGGTAAACAACAATGGTGGGCTTGTGGAATTCAAAGATGCCAACACAAGTATTAGTAATATAGGCTGCCCTCTTCCCTTTCCAAAACACTATTGTGCCTCATCTCAGGCTAGTTTTTCTTAACGATAAAAGCTTTAACATTACAAAAAAAAAAAGCAGCATTTCATAACAGTTTAGCTTCAGCAGGATTGTGAATAATAATAAAGCAACAAGTGAAACGTTATCAATTCTAATTCCATTTCTCAGTGGAAAGCTTCTAGTAACAGCTAATAACTAAAGTCAGACCAATCAACTCAGTGACAACATCGCTGAAATATGCAATGCAGCATACTTTCAGATTCCCCCCCCCCGCCCCTTTTTTCTTAATGGAATCTACATGTTGCAATCCCCTCACTTCATGGTTGTAAAATTTTACAGCCCGCTGTGCCTGTTGAGAATTCAGGTGTTTAACCATTGCAGTCTGCCTCAGCTGAAATCTAAAGTAACAGCTAATGCTATCCATGTGCTAAAATATATGAATATTTCAATCAGGCAAGCCAGTAACTTTTTCATAAATGCAGGCATACATAATGCACACAGTGCCTCACCGCTGCTGTCAATGTCACGATGTAATTTTGGCGCGTGTGTTCCCTTGGTTCACATCACAACATCAGGCCCATCTGGATGAATGGACAGGGATGAAAATATATTAGGAACAAGAAGGAAAGAGCTCTTCTGTTTCTACAATGCATAAGAAAGAGGGTGGGGGAGAGAAAGAGCAGTGTTGGTGAAGAAAAGCACACAAGCCTTATCGTGCAAGCTGCCAGGGAGGGGGGCTGCTACAGTATACTAGACTCATATGCCTTTTAAAAGGCTCTGGAGTTTTCGTACTCTGCCCAGCGACTAAAAGACGGAGACATTTTACAGCGTTTACACATAAATTACTTTCCAGTCCAATTTAAACCTACACATACCTCTTTAAAAGGCACGGGCAGAATGGAAAGGGATAAGAGTATTTAAAGTATTCGCTTAAATAACACGTTTATTTATTTGCTTATTGCGCTGGGTGTTCCTGCAAAGCACATTTTTGAGAATGGAAGTAATAAGAAACATGGCCCTCTGACAACCTGACCCACTCTATACTGTTAAGCTGTGAAAGTGCAGGGGTAAAGTTCCTGGTCTGTTCAGCGTCACACGAATTCAACCATGTTTCAAGTTTCTCTTGAATTTGGGACCAAAGGTATTGAATGCAATGGGGATAAAATAGCTGGAACTGGGGGTAACTTGGTTCCTACGTTTGGTGGGTCTGTGTACTTTTTAACACCCAGCTGTGCTCGAATTGGCTCTGACACATGGCTACTCAGAAGTTCAATGGTCAGAAGTACTCCGAGGCAAGTGTGTATAGATTTGCAACCTTAAAGCACCAATGTAGACTTAGGGGGTACATCAGCCTTAAACTGGCTGCTTAGATGTAACTGAGCGATGCCTCAGTAACACAGGGAAGCAAGTAATGTGTCCGACCATCACTCTTGTGTTACAAAAGTTGACATACATTCAAATTCATACTCCTCCCCATCTTTGCAGCTTCATAAATACACAAACCTATTGTATTTCCATGTTTAGAACATAACATTATTCGTGGGTGACAAAACTGGAGTTCTGGAAAACACCATCACATGAGCCACTGTCCCCCCCACTTCATTCCCCCCTATTTTTATTTATTTATTTTGACAATGCAATGATCATAAATAAATAAGAATAAAAATGTGCACTCCACCGCAGAGACCATTCGATTGTAACTACCCAACCTCCCAAAATTTCAGCACCTCTTGCGATGGTTTGACCCCTTTCCATTTTGCTGCTTTTGACCTTTAAAGCCCTTCACGGCCTAGGACCCTCGTACCTACGGGACCGCCTCGCCTGGTATGCCCCACGGAGAGCCTCAAGGTCCATAAATAACAACACCCTAGTGGTCCCAGGCCCTAAGGAAGTTAGATTGGCTTCAACCAGAGCCAGGGCCTTTTCAGCACTGGCCCCAACTTGGTGGAACGCTCTGTCTCATGAGACCAGGGCCCTGCAGGATCTGATCTCTTTCCGCAGGGCCTGTAAGACAGAGTTGTTCCGCCTGGCCTTTGGATTGGAGCCAATTTGATTCCCTCCGCCCCCTTTTTCTTTTTTCTTTTCCTTCTCCTGCAATGAGGCTCCATTTTAATATTTTAATGTTCCATTATTTTAATGTTGTATTTTATTTTTGTTTTTAAGTTGTAATCACTCATCTTGTTTTTATTATTGCTTGTAAGCCGCTCTGAGCCCGGCCTTGGCTGGGGAGGGCGGGGTATAAATAAAAAATTATTATTATTATTATTATTATTATTATTATTATTATTATTATTATTATTATTATTTTAACAGTACAAATTCTACAAACACCTTCCATATCTCCTCAAAATCATTTCACCTGCGTATTCCCCGTCTTACCTTAATGACACATGTTAATTTTTAATTAATAGCTATATCCCACACCTCTTTATACCATTCTTCCATTTTATATTCTGCTTGCTCCTTCCACTTCCTAGCTATCATAATTCATGCAGCTGTCAATCAATTTGTGAGCAAGTCCTTCATAGCCCGCAAACCTTCCACCCCATTGTAAATTGATAATAATGCTACCTCTGGACTTTCGGTCAGCTTTAACCCAGTGATTTCTGTGTTCCACCCTCCTTCAAATCCAGGAATTCCACCTTTGCTGATTGGTTGGTCTAAGGCGGGAAAACTTTCATTGTGTTGACTTGCTATTGGGTAGCCCCTCATAGTGAGTAACTGTAGTGCAGTGTCCAGGTGTTTGGGGATGCCAACCAGTGCCAAACTGGAAAAAGTCACTCCATGTCACTAATACTACTGAAATCTAGAAGAAACCTTAGACGGTGCACCCACTCTTTCAGAGGAAGGGCAACCCCCATCTAGAACAGCCCACCTTCCTGTTTTCTGGATGTGGGAACCACCAATTCACAGTACCTCCATCTTCCCAGTACCAATGCAAAGAGGAGGACAAGGCTGTTTTCCAGTTGACTCAACACAGCAGTTTCATTTAGCCGCCTGCAGAAATCTGGCATCATTGAGTTTTCTATACAAATGTACATGCATGCCTCTTGCCTGGATACCAAATGGAGTTGATGGCATTGTCTAAGTCTTAACGTGCCTCTTGTTTCCTTGAAACAGCCCAGAAATAAAGCTATCTGTTATCAACTGTATTAAAAAAGCAATATGGATTCATAGATGAACTAAATATTACCAGGCACATGAGGTCAGGCATGCCTTACATCTGCTGCCACACTAGTTTAAAACATTTATGAAATGAAATGAGTGATGGAGAAGGGGAGGTGAAGCAGACAGAGAACATTTGGCCTGTGTATTCAAGAGCCAATAAGCGTTTCTGCATCTTGCCTGCTTCGTCCTCATTGCCATATTCAGAAAGTGCTGTGGTGGCCAGAAGGTGTGATTCAATTTGTTTTTAAATTCAGTTTTGCCACCCTGTAAATGCTGTCATTGCTGCATGCTCCATAAAATATAAGCAACGAGTCGGCAGGCATGTGCAGAGATTCCCCCCTGGGATCAGTAAATATGAGATTGACCCCCACTTCCCACAAAAAATAAATAAAAAATACATATGAAAGCAATCCCTTCCCCACACTCACGCATGTACTTCCCCATCGAAGTGCATGTAATGTTTAGAGAAATTTCTGTGTATCTAGCTGTATAAACCTCTTAAAATTATTGCAGAAATATTAACATCTAAGTAAGGGACGCGGGTGGCGCTGTAGGTTAAACCACAGAGCCTAGGACTTGCTGATCAGAAGGTCAGCGATTCGAATCCCCATGACGGGGTGAGCTCCCGTGGCTCGGTCCCTGCTCCTGCCTACCTAGCAGTTCGAAAGCACGTCAAAGTGCAAGTAGATAAATAGGTACCGCTCCGGCGGGAAGGTAAACAGCGTTTCCGTGCGCTGCTCTGGTTCGCCATAAGCGGCTTAGTCGTGCTGGCCACATGACCCAGAAGCTGTCTGCGGACAAATGCCGGCTCCCTCGGCCTATAGAGCGAGATGAGCGCTGCAACCCCAGAGTCGGTCACGACTGGACCTAATGGTCAGGGGTCCCTTTACCTTATTAACATCTAAGAACCCTCACTTGTGGTGTGTATGTTTGTACGTGTATAATATGTGTATAATACAGTGGCACCTCAGGTTAAGAACTTAATTCGTTCCGGAGGTCCGTTCTTAACCTGAAACTGTTCTTAACCTGAGGTACCACTAATGGGGCCTCCCACTGCCGCCGCATGCTGTTCTCATCCTGAAGCAAAGTTCTTAACCTGAGGTACTATTTCTGGGTTAGCGGAGTCCAGTGGCGTAGCGTGGGGGGTGCAGGGGGGGCCGGCCGCACCGGGCACAACATCTGGGGGTTAGGGTTAGGGGGCGCAAATCCACTGGTTAGGGGGCGCAAATCCACGGGTTAGGGGGCACAAATTACTTGCCTTGCCCCGGGTGCTGACAACCCACGCTATGCCACTGGCGGAGTCTGTAACCTGAAGTGTCTGTAACCCGAGATACCACTGTACAGGTGTTATTAAACCTCAAATCAGAAGTGGATGTACTGACTGTGTACAGATGAGGAACTAGACTGATGCTGAACCTGAGACTAGTGGTCAGGGGAGACTGCATCCTGCCCTGAGCCTGATTTGCCCGAGAAGTCAGTTATCTTCTGAGCCAGTGTGGTGTAGTGGTTAAGAGCGGTAGTCTTGTAATCTGGGGAACCGGGTTCGCGTCTCCGCTCCTCCACATGCAGCTGCTGGGTGACCTTGGGCCAGTCACACTTCTTTGAAGTCTCTCAGCCCCACTCACCTCACAGAGTGTTTGTTGTGGGGGAGGAAGGGAAAGGAGAATGTTAGCCGCTTTGAGACTCCTTAAAGGGAGTGAAAGGCGGGATATCAAATCCAAACTCTTCTTCTTCTTCTTCTTCTTCTTCTTCTTATCTTCTGCTCTGCTGTGCCTGTCCAGTAGCACAGAGTGGTGTGCCAGGTGGGAAAGCCATAGATGTTGGTTTTGGTTGTTTATTTGGTAACAATAAAATAAGAATTCCCTAGATGCCTCGATCCAGGTTTGGGGTAAATGTTGTCTTGGTGAGAGAAGCCCAACAGAAATTTAAAATCACAAAACATACAGCCAAGTTAAGCATGGAAATATAGGCTGTTAGACTTTTAAAATACTCCTTTTTAAGTCACTCCTAAAGCTTCCCCTTTAGAAATAGACCACACACAGTTCGGCAAGTTAAAAATGGTTCACTTACAAACTGTTCAAAGGTTAGATTCATGTGCTTTTCCATACAGCAGCAAGAAAACACAAGCAGTAAAACGTAGCTTTCAACACATAGATGACTTGCTAAAACCACATGGTCTAAGTTTAGAGCGATAAGCCTAGATGTCCTTTCCGGTCAGATTCACATGGTGGAAAAGAGGGAGAGCAAAGGCTTTGCTAACCCTTCCTCTCAAGGTGAGGAGGCACCACCTAATTAAGTCTGGCAAAACAGCTTACTCTATTGTGTGAACAAACCCCTTCATGCATAAACTAGAGCTAAGAATGCTGGTTATATGAGGCTGATTCATCCCACAACAGAAAGGAGAAGAAACACTCCTCCTCAGGTCAGAGGGTTGGGCTTTTAAAGATTCAGACTCTTCAGACAGGGAGGTGGGTGGCAGAAGTAGACTGGGTGAAGGGACTCCTAAGGTCTCAGGCCATGTCTTCGTTGGGGCAACTTGCTTTCTTGGAGCTTTCCATGGTTCTTTCCTTGATCAGTAGACAGAACCTTTTTGACACTGTCAGTCAATGAAGTAAGAGGTTCTCCAGTTGAGATTTGCTGAATGATGGAGAGCACAAACCAACCAGATCCGCTTACGACCAAGCTTGACCTCTACTCAATGCACAGTACCGCCCTGACAGCCAGTGTTAACATTTGTAGAATCACCTCCAATGGCCTGCAGGCTTTTATCAATGCCTTTCTCCTCCATGAAATCTACAAGATTAATAGCAATAACTTCAGCTGGCTTTTCCTCTCTTTGAGTATTTCTCTGGAGTGAAGGAGTAGAGATGACTCCCACCTGGCTCACTATACACAGAATAATGCTGTTCTGTAATGATGCTGCGGAACTGCTGATCCGAATTATCTGCTTTCAGCCTAACTTTAGTTCTGTCTTCATGGCCATCAAAGAAGATGCAGTCCATTTCACCCTTCTAACAAAGCTCATCAAATTCCTGATCCAGGGATTTAATAACTTTTTATTGAGCCCTCTTGACTTCATTGTGATCAACTACAAATCTCTTGTCGTCTTCAGTGATCACAAAAGAATGCCTAAAGGCGGCAGTGGTAAGGGCAGCTGTGCCATGCAGGCCAGCTCTGTATCTGTTGCTCTGCATAGCAGTATTATGTATTTCTAGCGTGCTGTACTCTGTCTTTTTTTAATTGAGGTGGTACTTGTTTTTCCTAATGCCAATTCGTAACTTCGATCATTTCCGTCCAGGGCATCAGCTATTTGTTCTTCATTTTCATCAGCAGAGAAAACTATTCCATTTGAGGGTATTGAAGCATCCTGCTAACCTCTCTGCTTAGATTCAGCAAAGTGTCTTCTTGCTGCTTCTGCTTTTTGACTTGTCTGTTATGTTCAGGCAGATCTAGCAAGCCAATCTGATACGGTTCAATAAAACAAGTCTTCTCTCTCTGACCTTTAATGAAAGCAAGTTCCTTCACAGGGATCTTCGTCTCCTTAGGGCATGTGCAGTTAACGTGAGCTTCCTTTTCTCAACCAGCTTCTGCAGGGCAGCCAAATTCAGAGCAGAGAAAAATTTCACACTGGGAATTGAGAATGCCTGTCCAGTTTTGAGCTGAAAACTTCTTTGACATCTAGCTTTCCTCTAGCTGGAGATATGTTTTCAGCTTGTTCGCAGCTCTCTGGGATCTTCTTTAAAAATGTGACTTGTGAATTTACAATGGAGGCAACGAAAGAACGGTTGGTTCGTTCAGGGCCATCTTAAACATGGTGCAAAGATCCCTCCGCCGCCCCCGTTTCCCAGAGTTGTCGACCTTTTTTTAGGGATGGAACCACTGGACTTACTCCCAAGTAAGCAGGTTTAAGATTGCACCCTCGTGTGCTGCTTCTCCTGCATTCTCCCTGTTCCTTCTCCTCACTTTCCCCAAAATGTGAAATCCTTGCACCTAATAGGGGGAAAAATCTACTGACAGGGTTAGGGTTAGGGAGCTCACCCCACCATGGGGATTTGAACCGCTGACCTTCCAATCGGCAAGCCCAAGAGGCTCAGTGGTTTAGACCACAGTGCCACCCGTGTCCCAGCAGGTGTCCTGCATCCTGTGTCACAGCTGAATTAAACAACAGGATTGTTATCTCACGGGTAAACCGGCCCCAAGTTGTTAAGGGCTTTATATACTATTAGTAACACCTTGAACCGGGTGGCGGTGCAAGGAGGAGGAGGAGCAGGAGCCGGGTGTTTGTGTATGTGCACTCGGGGGGGGGGAGAAAGAGAGGAAAGGGGGGAACCCACAAACCCACACCACCCAACTCCAAAGCAAGGGAGGGGGCAGTGGAAAATGTCCTCTGCCTCCCCTACCGCCGCGATCCCTGGCGTGGCGGCGGCAGCGATCAAGCAGGAAAACGCGCTGGCAGACATGCTGTCCGGCGTCAGGGCACCCGCTTCCATCCTAAGCCTCTGCAGGGATCGCTCTCCTCCCGCGGAGGCTTGGGAAGGAAGCTGCACGCCCACCAGCCATATAGTTTGTGGGGTGCAGCTGGTAGGTGTGCAGGGAAAGGGGAGGCAAAGCCGCGCAGCTCCCCCACTCACTGGGGCACCCTTGAGAGGCGGCGCCCTGGCGCGACGAACCACTAAGACCAATGGGAAAGACAGCTCTGGGTTCGTTCCCACTTTTCAAGCACTTTGGGGTAAATGTCCTTTGCAAGACTGACTGCTGGGTAGTTTCTGCCATCCTTACCACTTTGTTCTCATAGCAATAGCCCACACCTCATAATGTCTCACAGAGCCGGGAATTCAGAAGGCAACAACTCTCTGCCAGTTCCAATTAGGTTGCTCATATGCGTGAATGTCTCCAGTCTTGTCGTCTGTTTAGGAGCCACTGTAAGTGAATTCCCACTGGTCAGGGTGGTAGTAGTAGCAGTAGTAATTTTTAACACACGGATGAAGATTCTTCAACCTGTGAAAGAAGCATATGCAGCTACAGCACAACATTAGTGAACTCTGTGAGTGTGTGCGCAATTGTAATATACAATTTAATATGAAATATGTATAATATATACATAAAAAATAATATTAATGTACTGCAGATACATGGCAATCATTTTTCATGATTTTTATGCAACTTTACAAATATCCACAAAACATTCACAAAAACATAATAATAAGACAAGTTTAAATTTATTGGAATTTCCACAAAGGTGTAAACAAGTCAATATTTTTTATGTAGTTACTTACCAAGCAAAAGCTAATTATATTAGTTTAACCCAAATGTTTTTTGAATGCCTGAGTCATATTCCGACTTTTTAACAACCCTCATTTGGGGAATTTGAAAGCTGAAAAGTTCAACACGCTCTCTTGCCTCGTGGGGAACTGCTGCAAATGGGGCAGAAGAGGTGTGATGGTTGAGTCATTTGCCACTTCAGCACAATTTGAGACTTGCATTACAGTGTCATAGGCAACTTTTCAAGGTATTTTGGGGCACACCTCCTGCATTTTTCAGTGAAGCTGCTTGGGACATCCCGGGCTTTGATGGAGCATGCCATCTTATTACCATTTTAACATGTGACCTAGCTTTGAGGCTTGGGTTAAGCAACCTGTTTGTTTGCCAAAGCTT
Source organism: Podarcis bocagei (assembly GCF_964188305.1). Lineage (NCBI taxonomy): Eukaryota > Metazoa > Chordata > Lepidosauria > Squamata > Lacertidae > Podarcis > Podarcis bocagei. The sequence continues at coordinate 118,402,078 of NC_138125.1, forward strand.
AATCCTGCTGGGAAATAATTTCATCTGCATATACATCAATTAAAAGAAGAACTATACATCAATTAAAAGTTAAGATACCTTAACTATGTCCCAACATTGCATAGGCAACCTTTTACAGAAGTTGCAGGCCTATCTGTCAGGAAGCTTTTGCACTGCCACCCCAGAGACGAAATACCCTAATTGTGATTTGAATTAATTCAACAAGGGTGGTTCGTGTGTGTGTGTGTGTGTGTGTGTGTGTGTGTGTGTGTGTGTGTGTGAAATATATATCACAGATATGGCCTCAATGGAACATGGGATAAAAAGTTATCACTGTGAGCTGGGATCCAAAAAAGCAACTTTAGGACCAAACTAGATGTTACATGCAGTTGTATCCTCTTATTCCTCTCTTCTGTTATAAGAATTTTAAAATCTCAAATATAGAATAAATATTCATAAATGCACACATATCTAAATATATGAACCACGTGTCTGAAATAGTATGGGAGAGCAATCCTTAAACCATTTTGACTTTCCCAATGACCTCATATACTCCTCTGCAGTAAGGGAAGGCAAATGGGGAAAACCTTCCCATTGTCTTTTCGCTTACAAATCCTGTCTTAAGGGCGTATTTGTGTATTAGTAGGGTGAGCCTGTGACCTGGATTCAGGAACTAAAGTATTAACCATCACAAAAGAATGGCCAGACTGCCCAGGTAATGCAACCAGTGACCATTAACAGGTATCCTGGCAGACAGGATTTCTGCTGTAGACCACCTCCTTCTGTGATGTATGTATGGTGGGTTTTTTTTGGGGGGGGGGTCTTGGGCTACAGGGTGGGCCATTTCAAAAGTCTATATTAGGGTTTGCGCACCATTGTCCAGGGCTCTCCTCCCTCCTGCGTGTGGTGAGTGGGGACCCTGTTGCAACAGTTCCTTGAATAACGGTCAGGCTTACTAGCCACTTTGCTTCTCAATATACTCTGATTGGCCTCTGTTTTCTACTACCAATAGGGAAACCACTTAAGGACTCTATACGGGCTCCATACCCCATCAGGGAAAGGGAGCAGTTTTTCTTATAACACTTCCTTTTAAATGAAAAGCAGCCACAGGAGGCTCAGAGTGGGCTAGGAGGAGTTGGGGTCAGGAAAGGCTTACACTAACTCTGGGGAGTTATCAAAAATATTGACGTACTCAAGACCACTATTATTTTCTATTTTCTTCCTTCCTTCTTCTCTCCCTGCCTCTTTAAGAATTTGTATGAATCGTGTTCGGCACAGATTATTATTTTTTGGTCTCATTTTTTAGAGTGTTCCAACTACAGCTCTGGCAGTCAGGTGGAGCAAGCAACACCCTCTGGCACCAATAGATACTTCATCACAGTGCTTTGGGTGTGAAATATACTCAGAGTCGCAAAGTGATTTCATGCTCTTTATTCAGCTCATAGTGGTGAGGAGGAATGAATGAAAGTCCCCTCACAGTATCTGCTTTATATACATTATTTACACAGTGGGCTGCACATGATTGGCTAATTCTGGAATTCTACTGTAAGCCAATCAGGTTGTGGAGTCACTTCTATCTGGAGCAGGATTGGGTGGTTCCTGCCAACCAATCATACTGCTGCATTGTTCTAGGACCAATCAGACTGCTGCATTCTGAATCCTATTGTTCTAGGACCAATCAGACTGCTGCATTTTGGATCCTATTGTTCTAGGACCAATCAGACTGCTGCAGTTTGGATCCTATTCAACTCAGTACATAACAGGGTGTTGATGGCAAATGGTATTCGGAATATTCTTTCTCATCCAAGTACCTCATTCTCTCCTCCACCCGCACTGGGGTTTCTCAGAAGCTGTTTTAAGCATGCACAGAAAGACAAGGCATGACTAAGACAAACTCATAATATGCTATGAGCAACAGAGATTGCCTATGGTTGTTCCTTGTCAAGTATATTTGTGGTAGTAAATCTGGGCATGACAAAACAAAGGAATGTGAAATGCCCCACAGAACCACATAGAAGAGGCACAAAGTGCATCCACCAAACCTTTATTCATCTAGTATTGACAAAATCCTCTTATTTTAAACCTTGAGAATCCATATGACTTTATCTCAAATTGTTGCGTTCTTGTGCTTTCTCACTGCTACTGCTTTCTGAGGAAAAAGAAGCTTTCGGCAGTGCAAGGGCTGCATAATTTCCTGTGTGAAATAGCCATAGAACTATTGCCTTGCTTGGTGTGACGGAGTGGTTGGTGACTTTAGTGTCGTCTTAAACATTGCACACCTCTCTGCTCATATCATCACCCCTGCCACCAATTCCCCAGTGATGCTGACAAGGGAAAATATAAGGGGCGAGATGAGTGAAACAGGCCTGTCTTGTCTTAAGCACTGTCTTACCAACTTCACAGGTGGCATGTCTGTTTCTTTTCTCTTTTGGTAAGGCGTAACACTAACTTTGTGAACCAGTGTTTGTGCATGCACACACACATGCAATTTTTTTAAAGGAAAGCAAAACCCCTTTATTAAGAAGCTGAAAACCACAAACCACAAACCCTCATGTGAAATTCACAGAAAAGAAGGTTTTCAGGCTCTAAAAAGTCAGAAAGGTGCAATGCAGGGAAGGCGGCACCCAACCCTTCTACTTCAGTTAGAAATCATTTATTGGATGCTTGCATGAGGCTATGTAAACTCAGTTGAACTGCCTCAGGGGGGCAGGCAAAAACAATGGGAGAAAACAGGTGAGAGAAGACAGGCCTGTCTTAGAATAACAAGCTCTATCTCCCTGCTGCTTATTTTCTTTTACTTATTTTTTTATCTCAGGCAACTCCTCTGTGCAGGCAGGAAGAGATTCACTTGGCTCCTAACTTTCCTTTCAACAACTTGACAGAATTTCTTCCATGGAAATGGAAGACTCTTCCATTTCTCCCTTCCCTCTACAACCACTTGTCCCCCCATCTGCTCCTGGGGAAGAGGGACCCTTTGGAATAGTGTTGGTTATGAAAAGGAGGGAGGAAGAGTAACTTACCTTCCAAGGCAATATGTTTCCCAGTGTCTCAAGGACAGCTAGAAATGGTTAAAAGAGAAACAACTTGAGCCTGCACCTACTTTCTTCTCATCCCTACCACCTAGTTTTGCCCTAGGGGGTTTCTATTTGGGTAAATAGTTTCTCCTTGCACAGTATAATGGGATAGTGGCTGTTGCTGCCTCCCAGCTGTGCCCTGCTTACCTTGTGTGGGCGAATATTTGCTTGATAACTGAGCAACAAGTACTTACGGATGGCAACAAAAAGCTCTGTGTGGTTTTCTGGCACCAACACAAGTATGTGATGTGCAACGACAACAACCCACACCTCCATTATGTCGAAGCAACCAAACACAAGTGCCATGACCCACAGGCTAGCTGCCTAGTGAAATCAGAGATGCAAAGAGCTTATTCCAGTTCTTTTATTTAAATCAACAGAATACAAACAGAGAGAATTGTGCTCTCTCAATTTTGAGACACTGCTCAGAGTGCCTGCTCCACACTCCCTGCTTGCGTTACATCCTAGCTTCCCAACCCCTTCTTACTACCTATGGTGGCCGGCAATGGAATCTTTCTGTTTCTGTTTGGCTCTCTCCTCTAAGATACGAAGGGATCGTCTGGTCCTCAGAGAAAGGAGGTTCCATCAGGCTTTCAAGTGACATAGTGTCCACTGTCTCCTGTACTGTTTCTCCCACTTCAGAGTCCTGTCTCTGTTCAGGACCAGAGCCTTTGCTAGCTTACTCCTGTTCCCAACTCTTTGCTGCTTTTTCTTCTGAGGAGTGTCCTGTTCACCACCACCACCATAATAATATTGTCATCTTCCACCTGCCCAGAAGCCTCTTGAGATGGAGGTCTCCACCAGTCCTCCTGCTCATCAGGCCAATCCCTGACAATGTGGTTTTAGCTTTGCTCCTGCTCACTACAGTTCTAACATCTGCTACTGCTGCTGCTGCTGCTTGCGAATAGAATAGAATAGAATAGAATAGAATAGAATAGAATAATAGAGTTGGAATAGACCACAAGGGCCATCGAGTCCAACCCCCTGCCAAGCAGGAAACGCCATCAGAGCACTCCTGACATATGGTTGTCAAGCCTCTGCTTAAAAACCTCCAAAGTAGGAGACTCCACCACACTCCTTGGCAGCAAATTCCACTGTCGAACAGCTCTTACTGTCAGGAAGTTCTTCCTAATGTTTAGGTGGAATCTTCTTTCTTGTAGTTTGGATCCATTGCTCCGTGTCCGCTTCTCTGGAGCAGCAGAAAACAACCTTTCTCCCTCCTCTATATGACATCCTTTTATATATTTGAATTGGAAGGCTGGCGTTTCAAATCCCAGCTCCTGCCCACCCAGCAGTTCAAAAGCATGGTAGTGCAAGAAGATAAATAGTTACCACTGTAGCGGGAAGCTAAACGGCCGTTTCCGTGCACTCTGGTTTCCGTCACGGTGTTCCGTTGCGCCAGAAGCGGTTTAGTCATGCTGGCTACATTGACCCGGAAAGCTGTCTGTGGACAAACACCGGCTCCCTCGGTCTGAAAGCAAGATGAGCACCACATCCCATATTCGCCTTTGACTGGACTTAACCATCCAGGGGTCCTTTACCCCCCCTTTTTTTTACCTTGTGTGCAGGCTACAAATATTTCCCCTGCCATGTGATAAAGGAAGTGCTGTCGTACGCTGAAACATGAGGAATTCTGCACAAAATGCAGGCATGCCTCATTTTATTGTGCTTTGCTTTATCACGCTTTGCAGACATTGCTCCTGGTGAGGATGTGGGGGCTGCTTCCAGAGGAAGGAAGCCCCAGCCCGCCCTCTTCTGGCCATGGGAGTGGAGCTGGTTAGAGATGGAGCCAGGTGTATATATATATATATGAGAGACATTGCAGACACCATTGGATTCATTAATGAACCCAAAGAAGGTCCCTGTGACTTTAACAGCTACAGAACTTCAGCAAACACAGCGTCTCTCCTTACAGTGCATGGAGTGGCTGCAGAAATCCCACAGCTAAGCCTCCCCACAAATAATAATAAATACAGTGGTACCTCAGGTTAAGTACTTAATTCGTTCCGGAGGTCCGTTCTTAACCTGAAACTGTTCTTAACCTGAAGCACCACTTTAGCTAATGGGGCCTCCTGCTGCCGCCGCGCCGCAGCAGCAGCACCACGATTTCTGTTCTTATCTTGAAGCAAAGTTCTTAACCTGAAGCACTATTTCTGGGTTAGCAGAGTCTGTAACCTGAAGCGTATGTAACCCGAGGTACCACTGTACTAGTGGAGACCTTGTCTAGTTTCAGTTCAGGATGACTAGGCTTACAAAGAGCAACCAAGGAGTCATGTTTCCAGTGGCGGAGGTTCATGCTCCGGCACCGGGGGAGGGGCAGAGAGCAGGCGGGGGCGGGGCTGGCGCGCGTCCTGGGGGGCGGGGTGGCAGCCGTGATGGCACCCTGCCGGGATCGCGCTGCCGGGGGCGGTGCGCTCCCCTCACACTCCTCTTCCTCCGCCAGTGCATGTGGCATCTTAAAAATGGCTGCCACAGACTCACTAAAGAGACACCAAACTCTCTCATAATGAATTGAATATGACTTTACCTCAGCAACCAGCTTCGCTGCAGAAATTGCAGCTGGAATAAAAATGAAGCAAATGTCCTAGCAGAACAAATGTGATAAATCTCCCATAAAATACAACTTTCTGGCGAACACCGACAAGCCTGTTCCCTGAACTGCAGGAAGCTTGTGGATTGCTATTCCAGATGAAACGCTGTTTCACCCATCTGTTGTTTCTCAGGGGAATTTAGCAGACTGACGTCAGCCAAGGAGGTTTAGCATAAAAGGCCACATTGAAAGTGCTAAAAAGGAATTTTGGGTGTTACAGAATTGAGATTTATAAGAAAGATTCTTTCTGCTAAAGGTGTAAAACCAGACAGAAAAGAAAAAAAAAAGTCTGCAAACACGATGCCACGTCCATAGTCAAAGAAGGGTGTATGGAGATTTTTTTGGGGGGCGGGGGTGAATTATCTTGGAAAATTTATCCCTAATTTGTCCAGAGCAGAAAAGTCTCTTCGGCAGCTTCTGGAACAGAAAAATGAATGGTACAGGAATCAGAAACAGGTTTTCCCTGGAATGCTTTGAAGCAGCACCTTGTAAGTCAGTCAGTGTTAAAGTTCTATTACCCAACTAGATGTGTCAGGATTTTAGCAGGTGCTTTATAGTCTGGTTTGGGTGCCGTGCTCTTTCAAAAATATTAATGACTGGGTACCAGCGACATATGCATCAAAGTTGCTCACTGATGCTGAATCTTGATATGCACAGATTGAGAAAGAGCTAATTGCTATATTATTTTCTTGTGAAAGATTTACTCAAATGTATTTATGGACAAACAGTGCCTGTGGAAACAGATCCTGAGCCTCTCATAGCTTTATTCTGCAATCCTTTGATTGACAGTGCATTACAGAAGCAACGAACAATGCTTCAAATGGCAGAAGTAGCTTTTGGAGGCGACGTAGACAGCAGGAAACATTTTGCTCATTGTCGGTGCACTTTCAAGAGCTGTTCCCCCACTTTATAGTGGGGGACCTTAGGGACAAAAATGCAAGTTTATGCAGTGTGGGAGTTGCAGCTGGGAAATCCCTGGCAGATGGCCATCTAACTACTGCTTGGGGACGTCTAGTGAGGGACAGTCAACCACCTTCTGAGCTTGTTTGTTCCACTGCCAGGCATCTCTTGCCATCAGAGGGTTTCCCCTCGCTGTTTCGTCAGAATTTCTACCACAAACAGGCTATGAGATTCTGTGCATCGCATTTTCACTGACCCTAGCCCAGGGGTTTGCACTAGACTAGACCAAACGTGCCAGCATGTTGCTCAAGGGGTGGTATTGCCTATGCCAAATTACACCATGTGAACCAGGTTTCTACCCTCCAATCATGTGGTATATTCTTTATTTAGATTTTTAGCTGCCATAAGCTTTGCTGCTGTTATAAGGTTGACTAGTATTTCTTGATCGCTTTCCGAGATCGCATCCTTCAAATAACTGCGGTTAGAACTGAGTAGGGGATGTATGGGGTATCCTAACCTATCTGAGATGTTGGTCTATACCAAGTTCCAAAATGTTTGTATTTGAAGGCAGTTCCAGAAGATGTGTATATAGTCTGCTTTACTTAATCCCTATCTCCAACATTTGCCTGACTCCAGTCCATATATGAGGTTAAATTTACGAGTTGTCAATACCATTGTCCAAAGTTCCTAAAGTAATTCTCCTTTAAATCTGCTGAAATTATGTAGGTTGAGAAATTGTCCCCAACCCAGGCCCATTGTTTCCTAGTCATTTTTTGACTCATTGCTGTTTGTCGTGTATGTATCCTCATTCTGTTAACAAAACTCCTATATTCCATAGCTCCATAGCAGCAAAGTTGTTGACTATGATAATTATAACACAAAGCCAGTGATGGTCTTTTGCAGATCCAATGTCTTGCTCTCTCCTTGCCTGCAGGTGCAGCTTTAGTACTTCAGAGATCTGTAGTGGACACCACTCCAGTGTGCTAACATTTTATGTATAGTGGCTGAGAGCCCAACTTTAAAATGAGATACCCAGCTGTCTGGAATACTTGCATGCCTAACTTTTTTTGACCCACTCTTTAAAGCTCTGTGTCCGAGCACTCTTTTTGGGGGGGGATGGAGGGGGGGCTCCAGAGCTTTCCTCGCAAAAACCCGCTCTTTTGAGCTGAAGCACAACAAACGGAAATTTGAGTTTTCCACAGGGTTGCTGTTTGCTCCAATTCAGCTTTAAAGAGCTGAACTGTTTTTGTGGGTCCAGTTACAGATAGGTAGCCGTGTTGGTCTGCCATAGTCAAAATAAAAATAAAAATAAAAAAATTCCTTCCAGTAGCACCTTAAAGACCAACTAAGTTAGTTCTTGGTATGAGCTTTCGTGTGCATGCAGAAGTGTATCTGTGTATCTGTGTATCTGAAGAAGTGTGCATGCACACGAAAGCTCATACCAAGAACTAACTTAGTTGGTCTTTAAGGTGCTACTGGAAGGAATTTTTTTATTTTTATTTTTATTTTGTTTTTGTGGGGAAAGCTCTGGAGGTGAAAAGGAAAAGGAAAGCGTTTGGACACAGAGCTTTTAGACTACGCTTGGAAAGCACGGAGGAAAGTTCAGTGTGGATACGCCCTAAGTTCTTCTTCACTTAAAATCAGGACTGTTTTTTGCACCTTAATCAAGGCTGCAAAATCACAAACATGCCCATTCAGATAAGTGGTTATTTGAGTCATGTACATAGTGTTCCCTTCCTGAAACTGATTTTCTCAGGACTGCTTCTCCTTGCTTCAAGCAGACCTACGCATGAAGACGGACAGGAGAGAGAATGCATTGCATAGCTGCATAATACATATAAGTGAAAGTGTGTGTGTGTTGTGAGGTGAGGTGAGAAGCAATACATTGACTTTCACATCACCTGTATTTGACAAGCGAGATCAAACACACCCCTCAAGCCAATAATAATCCCTAATTTAGCATGCAAACTGCTTCCTGAGCAGCCTGGCAGCATGCCTTGCCGTATTTTCCTATGACCTAAATGCCTGTTGGGTAAGTGATGAATTTCCAAAACTACTTGGGTAGGGAGTGAAGTGGGGGGACGGGACACTCACAACCTTGAGCAGTGCAACCACAAAATCACAATTGCCAATACTGAAATAATTGTGACCTTTTGTTTGCCTCTTCCAGAGACTGATATCGTTGGCAAAATAGCCAGGAGAGCCATTTGCATGCCTGCACTAGTGGATCTGTTTATCAGTGGTCTATGCACAGAGAGTACATTTAAAAGGGCTGCCCATGAGCGGCCACCGTAGAGACTGCGACAGGACTATTTGATTAAACCTTTATCTTGCTATCCAGACAAATGTTGTCTTTTAAAAGCTGCTCACATTAATTAAAAAGAAAAAGAAAAGGAAAAGAAAGGCCCTGTCCTCAGACTTATATACTAAAAAGACAAGACACAGAGAGGCAGGGTTTGGTGAGGAGACAGTGGACAGTGTTAGAATAAAATCCTGATTTGTAAGCCATTTGTCGCCTTTGAGGCAATTTGTGTAATTCTTCTCTCCATATGTGAATGAAAAGCAGCTGCCAACTCCCTTTCAACTTGCTCTAACTCTAAAAATGAAGGTGCGGAAAAGATGTTTGCTGCAGAGTTAAAAGACTTATCTCAGGTTGTGACATATTCCATCGTTCAACATTCCTCTTCAAATTCCACAAGGTTCGGTGTAGTGTATTATGGACTATGTGATGCGCATGCTCCTCCCTAAAGTCTTTCAACAGCCCTGTTAAGTTTTCATCCCTCTAAGCAGTCAAACGACACCAGTGCTGACAGTCTGCTTTGGGAGCAAAGCTGCGAGAAAGCTGCTTTCTAAAAGTGGAATAAATGAAAAAAGGGAGTGAAAACACAGGCCTCCTGTAAGTACTGTACAGCCCCAGTCACAATCTTAATCTCCCATCTAGTGTGCTCCCATTGCTGGTTTGGGAAGTTGTGTACAGACACACACACACACACACACACACACACACACACACACAGTGTTAGCCACAATCCATATTTATCCTGGATCTATCCTGCCATTTTTTAAAAAGGAAATACTCCTGCATTTCAGATGCCCCCGAATATCAACTTTGATCCAAATCGAGAAAAAGATTGGCCTAGCAGCCTTTGAAGCTGGTCATGTGTATGTAGCTTTAAAGGTAAAGGGACCCCTAACCAATAGGTCCAGTCACGGCGCTCATCTTGCTTTACAGGCCGAGGAAGCTGGCGTACAGCTTCCGGGTCCTGTGGCCAGCATTACCAAGCCGCTTCTGGCGGACCAGAGCAGCACACGGAAACACTGTTTACCTTCCCACTGGAGCAGTACCTATTTATCTACTTGCACTTTGACGTGCTTTCAAACTGCTAGGTTGGCAGGAGCAGGGACTGAGCAACAGGAGCTCACCTCGTCGCGGGGATTCGAACTGCCAACCTTCCGATCGGCAAGCTCTAGGCTCTGTGGTTTAACCCACAGCACCAACCACATAGCCTTACTGAGCGTTTAATAAGACTCTGGGTGAAGATGTTGTTGTAGTTAGTGCAGCTTCAAGCACCGTGAGAATTTTGCCAACAGACACTTCGTGGTTAACTGGAGGTATCTGAGGCATGCGAAAACTAATTTGAGGTAAGCTGAAGGATCAAAGCACTTAGAATTAGTTGACTCCAAAACAGCTAATCCCTTTCCACGCTCTTTGTTGTTGTTGTTTAGTGGTGTCCGACTCTTCGTGACCCCATGGACAAGAGCACGCCAGGCACTCCTGTCTTCCACTGCCTTCCGCAGTTTGGTCAAACTCATGTTGGTAGCTTCGAGAACACTGTCCAACCATCTCGTCCTCTGTCGTCCCCTTCTCCTTGTGCCCTCCATCTTTCCCAACATCAGGGTCTTTTCCAGGGAGTCTTCTCTTCTCATGAGGTGGTCAAAGTATTGGGCTGATTTCCATACGTGCAAACTCAGGGCTGATTTCCTTAAGAATGGATAGGTTTGATCTTCTTGCAGTCCATGGGACTCTCAAGAGTCTCCTCCAGCACCATAATTCAAAAGCACGCTCTACCACCTCCCAACTGTGAACCACCAGCCAACCCGTCCAGCTTTCATTCCTTGCAGTCTTCATTTTCCGCTTGCTTTTAACATTCCACACTCCCAAGTGATTTCCTGCCCCAACACCTCCAAACCCAAACTGCGTACATGGCACATTGCACTCCTTCTAGAAAACAAATGCATCAAAATGGCTCGAAAAATCACATTTAAGCAAAATATGAGAAAACACATACTCTAGCTGCAAAACCAATGCTTTAAGAAACACTCACTTTTTTTTAAGGCAGGCCTGCAAGTCCCACTGCCCCACTAGGGGGAAATATGAAAAGCTTTTATCTAAAAAACAACAACCCAGGCTTAACAGTTCACACGACTAAGTAAGTACAGTACTAGGAAAAAAGTATGTCTCTAATGTCTTCATACCAAAAGGCTAACCGTCAAACTCCTACTGTCATTGTTGCTTAATATGAAAAGCCATTCTACATATTGTAGACAAAAAGGCAGATCTGCATCAACACAAAATTTCATAAAAAGGACTAATCTTTGTCACTCTTATTGAAATAATTAAGGCATAGAATCTCTACTGTAAAGCAGTTGTAGGGGCATATGACAAAGAATTTAAAATGACTGCCATCGGTTGTGATAGCATACCTGTCAACTGCTCCAATAAAACTGGGGCTCCTCAGTTTCGGGCAGCATACTCTCAGCATGGAGCCCCAAAACGCACAATCACAGAGCCAAAAAATGTGTGATATTGTGTGACCTTGTGTGATATCATGGAGCCCCAAAACACATGGGAGAGGGGCCATGTCCCAGATCTAAAGGGAAGCATGTTGAAGGGTATGTAACAGTTTAGACCCTTTCCAGTTTACCATACAAAGCTAACACTGAATTTAGGGCGCTCTGGGTGGTTTCCCTGCACAAGGCACCAAGCCATGGGGAAGCAAGACTGAGAAGATCCATAATTGAGAAGATCCATTTGGTGGTACCAAATTTTGGCCTGGTGCTGTATCACAAAAGATTACCACCCCGACACAGCTGGACACCTATGCCCAGTAAACCATTACCCCTCACCTAAAGCTGATATGTCTCCTACTGGCCTTTTAAAAAATAGTCCTCATTGCTGGTACCGTCAAAAGAACACGCACACACATTTGTATAACAAATTTAATAAAAAGTGAAGCATACAGTTTTAAAAACACATACGTTTATTTTCTGCAATTGGCCCACTAGAAAAAGCCAAGCCACCACACATTGGATCCCAAATCACTTTTATTAATAAATCTTTTAGTATGCTGTTCCTCTTAATTTATTCTATAGTCAGCCAGCTTGCCTGCCTTCCTAAAGGAGGAACAAAGGAAGGGGATGAGTCCCCTGTTACAGCTGGAAATGTTTACTGCCAGTTCATGCTCAGACTGATGTGATACAGTGGTCTGAAAATAAATTAAATTCTAATGTCCGTTTTCAGGAAACATAGAAAAAGAGAAGAAAAACAAAAAAGAATTACTGCTTCCAGAAAAGTAGGTGAAGGTAAAATATAGACCAGGCTAGGCAGGCCCCCACACTTGGGATGTGAAGTCCACAGCTGTTAAAGAGCCAGCATGAATGGAGAAAAACTCCTGAAGTGCAGGGAATGAAATAAATGGAAAAAACAGCATAAGTGAAAGGGTTTTGGAAAACCAGCAGCTATTTTCAAAAACTGAGATTTCCAAAGCTTTCAGACACCACTCTCTTAAGCTTCTAAAAGGAAGGAAGCAGGCTTGCAGTTCTTTTGTTGACAGGGCCTTCAACCAAGGATTCCACATATACAATGATGGTTCTCAATCAGTAATTTAGTGCTAGTCAAATTTTAAAGACTTGAAAACCACACGAGAAGGCCCAGCATTTCCAATATATATCAGTAGCAACTTTTGTTCTTTTATTTCAATTTCTTATGCCTCACCAAAAAAAAAGTGCAAATGTATTATCAAAACAAAATGGATTTTTTTTATAAAAAAAAATGTGCATAAGCTACATGTTTTGGAAATAGCAAGTAAAGGTAAAGGTAAAGGTAAAGGGACCCCTGACCATTAGGTCCAGTCGTGACTGACTCTGGGGTTGCGCGCTCATCTCGCTCTATAGGCCGAGGGAGCCGGCGTTTGTCTGCAGACAGCTTCCGGGTCATGTGGCCAGCATGACTAAGCTGCTTCTGGTGAACCAGAGCAGCACACGGAAACGCCATTTACCTTCCCGCCAGAGTGGTACCTATTCATCTACTTGCACTTTGATGTGCTTTCGAACTGCTAGGTTGGCAGGAGCAGGGACCGAACAACGGGAGCTCACCCCGTCACAAGGATTCAAACCGCCAACCTTCTGATCAGCAAGCCCTAGGCTCTGTGGTTTAAACCACAGCACCACCCGTGTCCCTGGCTGGGAAATAGCTACTATAATTTAAATAGAAAACTGCAACCAGGTGACCTGTGAGTCAGCTGTTGATGGGCAGTTTCAAAGCCCTTGCTACTGTCTTTTCAGGGGGTTCTTTGGTTTGCACATCAAAATAAGCCAAACTATAGCATACTGCAGGGTTGGGTAGCCTCAGGCCCAGGGCTAAATGCAGCCCTCCAAGCCTCCCTACTTGGCCCTTAGGCCACACCTCCTCCACAGCCACACCCATTTCCCCAGGCCATACCCCTCACTAGCTCTGCTTTGCACCCTTGTTTTTGCCTGGCTGGAATCTGTGCTTGGACTCTGGCAAGGCCTCTTGCTGGTCCTAACCAAGGACAGATATGTAATTGTGGGAGTATGTGTAGAAACTAGCCTAGCATAAAAGGTATGTGCATTTTTCTGGTTTTATATTGTAAACTGCCCCGTGATCCTCGGACGAAGGGCGGTGTGAAAATTTACATAACAACAACAATACAAAATAGATTCATTCTTCTGCCTATTTTCCCCTCTGACCCACCCAGCCATAGGTGCCAACTCCCCGGTCCCACGGAATTCCCCATAAAGTAAGGTTACCAGATTTTTTTCAATGAATCTGGGGACACTTTTTAACTTCCTATAAATAGATGGATTTTGTCAGGGAACTGATTTGTAAATCTGGGGACTAACCCCGGGAAACAGGGACGTCTGGTAACCTTACCATAAAGGGGACGGGCACCCACAAATTTTGTTGCCAGGGCCATGCACGCTGCATGGTACCCATGGTCACGGGGCCAGGCTGGCACTCCTGCCACCCAGCACCTGAGAAGTTGCCCAGAAGAGAATGTGGCCCATGGGCTGAAAGAAAGGTTTTCCACCCCTGGCATACAGGGACCTACATGAATGTGCAGGCTCCCCGAGAGATGCCAACAGCCACTTTTATCCTCCCTGGTCTTTTTTTACTCCTGTGTTAATCACAGGCTGTGGTCAAAAATAAAGCAATAATAATAATAAAGATTTTCTTAAAGCTTTCTCATAATACAGCAAGATAAAAAACTAAACAAAAACAAGAACAGAGAAAGTGCAGAGTCCTCTCTCAAAGGTAGCTCTTAATGGTGGACACCCCCCCCCCCCAGCTCTCATCGGTTGGCTGCTACAGCCCTGTTTAGGGAAGCTTTTAATGTTTAATAGGTTATTGTATTTTAGTGTTTTGTTGGAAGCCGCCCAGAGTGGCTGTGGAAACCCAGCCAGATGGGCGGGGTATAAATAATAAATTATTGTTATTATTATTATTATTATTATTAGGTTGTAATTATACTTTACAGAATTGTGTGGAAGTTGCCCCATGTCATTTGACTCTTTTTTAATAGTTATAGTTCTCTTTTCTCCCAGAAAACAACAACAACTATGCAATACTTACTTTCTAAGTTTAAAAGTAACATATGGCTTTTGCTTGCTGTACTTGCTCTCGTCAGGTTGAATGTAGAAGAGAGGCAGGTGATACTTACGTTCCTGAAACATATTTACAAGAATTTGTATCTGGGATGGACTGATATTTACGGATTGGCTCTGAGGCAGGCAGCAGCAGAGCACAACACGCTGCTCTCAGAGTTAAAACTCAGTTACAACTCACACAGTTGATAACTGAACTGAAAAAAATGCCTCAGTGTGTGTGTGTGTGTGTGTGTGACGTAACAAAATTCTATACTACAGCATTAACCCTTTGCATAGTATTTTGGATGCACCGTTCCAACATATAGGTCCCCTATCCCTGACCTACTTAGTCACTAGAGTTCCCTCTCCTGCTCTTTTTGGTTCTCCTTTCCCCTTGTTTGTGTAGACACCCCCTGCTTTCAGTCTCTCATAAACATGCATCAGTTATACCAGCGGCACTGTTGTCGGAAGATAGCAGAAGACAAATGGCCTGATCAGAGAGACACGGTTTATGGACTTTTTACATTTGCAAGTGTTGTAATTGAAAGGTTGCCATGCTTATTGTGTGCTATTTGGGTGTTTTCTGTACCAAAACTCAATAAAAAACAATTAAGAGGGGGGAAATGTACTAATCACATTGTGAAAGCTATTGCTGCTGGGGGGGTCGGGGTTCCCTGGATCTCTCTGTCCTAATGAAGTTTGCGACATGAAACCCTCGTCATTCTTGCCTTTGGGATAAAGGTCAATTGCTGTATTTGGCCCAGGTTGTTGCCTCTGGCTCCCTAGGGCTCCATCTGTTCAGGATTGATGAATTGCACTCGCATCGTGTTCCGTGTCAACATCAAGTGTCTGTTTTCCTTCACCCATTCCTGTGTTGCTCCTTCCAGACAAACACATTACAATTATCCAACTGTCTGTTCTGGATCTCGCCAGTCATTTCCCAGTGTAGTTATTTGGTGAGGTTTGAAGTTTAAACTGATATATTCAGTAGTTTATATACTATCAGCTAATAGGCACAACCGGAGCGGGACAGCACTCATACTTATTGGAATGGATTGATCCTGAACATCTTAGCAGCTTCAGTAATATAGTACTGAGCAGTGTTGCCTCCAGGATCTTGCCACCCGCCCTCCCCCCCCCCCAAAAAAAAAATCAGGAAGAGGTAGGCCATGTATACTCTTAAAGGTAAAGGGACCCCTGACCATTAGGTCCAGTCGTGGCCGACTCTGGGGTTGCGGCGCTCATCTCGCTTTATTGGCCGAGGGAGCCGGTGTACAGCTTCCGGGTCATGTGGCCAGCATGACTAAGCCGCTTCTGGTGAAACAGAGCAGCGCATGGAAACGCCGTTTACCTTCCTGCCGGAGCGGTACCTATTTATCTACTTGCACTTTGACGTGCTTTTGAATTGCTAGGTTGGCAGGAGCAGGGACCGAGCAACGGGAGCTCACCCCGTCACGGGGATTCGAACCGCCGACCTTCTGATGAGCAAGTCCTAGGTTCTGTGGTTTAACCCACAGCGCCACCCGTGTCCCTTGTATACTCTTAGGCTGCATCTAATCCTTTAGGATATTCTGTGTGAAATGGGAATGTTAGTGGGATGGGCCTTCTGCTGGTTTTGAGGCCCTTGTCCACTACACAACAACCTCCATTGCCTGTCCTGCTACTGAGTAGCAAAGATAAAAAAAGTGCAGGGGCATAATAATCACACAGGCTGCATATAAGTGCTGGCCTGCCTGAACTAAGAGGAAGAGATTAGAGAGGCTGATACAGTCAAACCTTGGCTCCTGAATGCCTCCGTTACCATACGCTCCGGCTCCCACACGCCGAAAACCCAGAAGTGTTCCTGTTTTCGAACGTTTTTCAGAAGCCGAACGTCCAATGCGGCTTCCACGTGAGTGCAGGAAGCTCCTGCAGCCAATTGGAAGCCGTGCTTCAGTTGTCGAACATTTCAGAAGCCAAACGGGCTTCGGGAAAGGATTAAGTTCGACAACCGAGGTTTGACTGCGCAGGTCACACACTATTCCCCTTTTTGTGTCCACCCCAAACAACTGCAGGATTGCTTGGCGAGCCTATACTGCTAAGCCAAACCACCCCAGATCATATGTGCCCATCCATCTCACACACAAAAGTCAAGTTTAATGGCAAAAACAGCATAGTTCATAGGATGTATTCCATTGTTGTACCAAAACGTACCAGGCTAATATAGATCCCTGGGGCTGCTATAGGGTAGGCAAAAAAGAAAATCTGAGAAATCTAACCACTCTTGAGGCTGCCTCATCAACCAAGATATTTAGTGACCACCAGTTGCTGGTCACTCTTAAAACCTGAAAACAGCTGTCTTCTTCCATGGTTACGCCTGGTCTAACCTCCTCCTTTCCTCCCCCAAAACTGAGCTTATATCTACCCAGTTAATGTTACAGAACCACGTCCTTTAAGCTTTTTTATTTCCGTAAGATGCTTCAGGTGCTGCTGTAGCCTCTCTGGTTACTTGGCAATGAATCAAAAACAACCAGCCATTTGAAAAAGTATTAATTTAATCGGCTTAAGGAGAAATTTCAGAAACATTTTGTTTGATTAATAAGCTTTTATAATCTCAACATTATAACTGTGGTTGTACAATTACCTGTTCAGTATATGATAAACATGGTTTCCCGCTATGAGCCAAAAGCTCAATTGTATTTTTTTAGTTGGTTAGTATTCTAGTGGACAAGACTGGTGAATTTCATCTAGGGCCCCAAAGTTGTTATGTTACATAAGTCTTCGCGTGTGCAATAATAACAAAAATGCAGCTGTGGCAGACTCCGATTTGGACTGAGATTGCAGTGGTAGCAGAAGGGGTTAGCTCTCTACTGTGTTGCAGTCCAGACCCACATTGCCCACTCCACTGCCATTAAAAACTATCACTATGATTCTTGTGCATAGACACACTTAACGTAACCTGGTTTGGTCCTTAGAATAAGAGGCACCCTCAGTGTAAAACAATTCCTAAGAAGGAAGCCCAACTTTCCCACAGATTTCTGAACCAAAAAACCTATGGACTAGCAAGGACCTTGCATCTAACCTTCTAACCCCATTGTAAAAAGATGTAGCAGTCAGTAACATGTTTTACAGGTGTGAACTCTGCCAAAATAGAAAATGGGTTTTAGCCAGGACCTAAAGAGCTTTTTAAAAGCACACAACACAGCTCACGTATCACCCGTGGGATTCTAGATTCTCTTCCCCTTCACAACACCACAAACTGCTATTGAAACTCCTAACAGATTTAAACAGATTGCAATTCTCCATGCATGCAAACACCACTCAAGGCCTCAGGTGTGTGGAATAAGTTTCCTGGTTCTTTGGATCCTGCCCATTTACTGTGGCATTGGAGTAAAACAGTAAATGAAAATATGGCCAACTATGCCATATTTCAAACGGAATTATGCTCTGCCCAGATATCACACTGACAGTTCAGCTACAACGCTCAAATTTTAAACAGAAGATTAAAAAATCCTAGGAATCCAAAGAGTTACACTATGTACGTCCTGTGGGATTTGAGTCGCCCCTTATTTGAAGACACTCACAGCATTGCGCTGGGAATTCAGATTTGCCAATCAGCATGCGGTGGTGTGTTGTTGTTTTTACACATCCCCTACTTAAAGCAACCAAGAAAGGCTCTGCTTCACCAGCTTAGCATTCAATGAGAGGTTCCAATGGTTTTAGCAAGAACACAGAATCTCTAGGTCACCCCTCTTGTTTGCTTCTGGTCAGATGGAAAGGGGGCATGGAAAGCAGTGCTGCATTTTGAATGCCAGCTCATCCCTACCATGAGGGACTGCAATACTTCAGACATCTTGAACCTTCAGCAAAATGAATGGTCAGGAGGGTTCAGATTATGGCCAGGCGTCCCAAAACCAAGTGTGTGCCTCTAAAATAGCTCTATACCTGCCTCCATTTTTGGTCAACCTTTAGCACCACACTGGATACTGATCTGGAGGGTTCTCTGCCATCTCTTCCCAGATGCCACTCCTGAAGGCCAGAAGAATGCTGGCGTTGTGTATGGTTGCACATATATGGTCCTTTGGAAGCCTAGCCAAGAGTGAGTGGTTCAAGTCTTACAACGTCAGTCAAAAGATGCTAGGATGTTGCAACTCACCATTAGAGAAAGCTAAATGGATGTTCTTGCGCATCCGTCACCAATACTTTTGGCCCTGCTGGTGCGTCATGAATACACTGTAAATAGCTTTCCATTTGAAAATTTTCACTTTTTAATGAGCATCTCAGTCTTCTGAATTAGCACTCACACACTTGCATATGTTTTACAGGTGCTCTTGCTAACGCTCCAAACAATTTAACCATTTCAACAAGGAAGAAAACGAAATAAGGTCTAGCAAAATAGACGTAAGTAAAGCAATTTACAATATGTTCACAGTAATCTGCATTGTATCTCCCCCCCCCCGAAACCTATCCACTTCTTGCAGCTCCCCCCAGTTACTTCATTAGATAGGACAGTGTGAACAAGACACAAGTTTATACTTCATGATTTGAACACTCCTTGTCATCTATTTATCTATAAACCTATGAAAAATATCCCCATAGGGCATTTCCCTGTGCAATTTTCAGTAACAAAGGGTTAGGAAACCTATAATAATTAAGTAAATCGATTAAGCACCATAAGTGAAACTACACATTTGGAAATTGAATAAACTTGGTCAGAGCAAGCAAAAATAATCAGGAAATTAAACTTTTGCTATCAAAAAGGCAATTTTATTCCCTGAAACAAACATCTGATCCTAGATATGGTGCTCATTAGGCACATGAAAGCACTCTTTTTTTTCCTATCAAAAACAAAACTGAGTACCCTGGCGTAACCAGATTGATGCCAATTAGGATACCTTGTACATGGTTAAGAAACAAAAATCTTAATGTTGTGCTCAGTCTTAATGTTTACTATAGGTACAGACTTTAGTAGAGAGTAATTGTTCAGGCCTATCACGCTGCAATTTTTTTTTTAAAAAACCTCTTGTGGATTAATTTTTTAAAAGGACTATCTGAATTGCATTCATGAGTTCTGGTAAGACAAATATCAAACTGACAATCGTCATGATGAGATATTATGCATTGGGTCTGTTTTGAAGGTGCTTTAGGGCATGAATGCAGTAGCTATGATTTGACCATACACTGCTTTGAGTTGACATGCTGGGTTAAGATTAAATAGCAAAAATTTAGTGGTCAGATTAGAACAGGATGTTTAACAGATGTATTCAGACTTCACATTTGTTACCAATTGCTAGCAGACATTAACATAAACGTTATTTTGGGGGGGGGTGTCACAATTTCAGATATTTTTGTTTAAAGTTTTTTCAGATGTATATATAGAATAAGAACTGGTGCCTAAAAATGTAGGTATTTATAGACAGAATTAATTTTAACAATTCTAAGGTAGGTTTCATTCTAATGCTTTCTGATACTGTTTAGAAAAGCATGACATTTTATTTTTGTGGACTAAATGATTACACTCATAGCTAGCAGTCAAAATTTAAAACAGACTGTTTCAGAATTGAAATGGCCAAAATGCCAAATTACACTTCTGGAGAAACAGAATTAACAGGACCATTTGTCTACTTGGGAAATTTTGCCCTGTAAAAGAATCAGCAGGGCAAAATTATGAAAGCACTACACTTTGTTTAACAAAGATAAAGTGTGTTTTTCTGTATTTAAAAATAAATGTTTGCTTTTTGGAGTCAGTAAGTATTGTTCAGAACATTAAGTTACAAATGCTATTGAGACTACACTTTGTGAACTAATGCTTTCAAGTAATACCAGATAGGGGGAACTAGGAATCCAAAATTATTTTCGGGTTTTGTTTTTTTAAAAAAATTGCAGCATGGTATAAATTTCATTGCCTGTTTGTTTAAAATTTCAATAGAAAAGCTGTTTTATAGAAATATAAACCCATTTTTCATCTGCTTCTCTGGAGTGCTGCTTTGTCAAGAACGTCTCCTATGACAGAAACATTTAGTATCCGCCTTGGCTATTCTTGCACTATAGCAGGGGAAGCCATCCAAACAGGTTATCAGTTAGATTGACATTAGTATACTTTGGGCTGGTTGTGTGTGAGAAACGTTTTGGAGTACTCTGTGGGAAGTGTGCTATGAGTAAATTGTATGATCACATTTAACTGAAGAAAATTAAAGATGTAAGGAGTAAACAGCTTTCAAATTGGGTCCACGCTATATCTGGATACTGGGATAGCCATGAGACTCATAAACGATCGCTTTTTTTTGTAATTTCACTTTGGATAGTAACCAGGCTTATAAAAGGTTCCTGTTTCCAAAGATGTTATTGGGGTCCACAAATTGTTTGACAGATTTCAGCATCCCATAGCCAACATCTGAGATGCTCTCTTTCAGCCACTGCTTCCGTAACTTGCCCACTGGAAAGAAAAAGGGAAGGGGGGAAAAAAAGTCTTTAATATTCACCATAATAGCAGGAGCCAATCAATCTTGTGACCATGAATGAACAAACACTGGGTGATAAATGCTTTTATTCAAAAATGAGAAATGTTTTGCTTTATTTGATTTATTGAGCCCACCAGACTATCAAGCTCATTAAGCTCGATGTACTCCCAGAGGAAGCCTGTGTTCCACACTGCCTACTCTCTTTACAAAGTATGAAATTTAGATAAAGTTTAGGCCAAGATGGTGCGTCACATTAAAAATTAAATTAAAGCTGCATATATTTTGAACGCTGTGAGCAGGATATATTGAGATACGGCAAAGGAAACACCAATCCTAAGGCTTACTCTTTTTTATGTATACAAAAATATGTAGCCTTTCATACAAAGAGGCTTTTTAAATGTTGAGCACTTAAACATGCACAAAGTGGATGCAGCTGCAGGAAGTTACTAAAAAATAATAATCAAAAAAATATGGCTAACAAGCCAGGAAGCACGTTTCTCACAAAAGTGGGTGGTTGAACTATAGCCATTTACCTGGAAGGATGTCCCCACTGAGCTCAATGGAACTTACGCCTGAGTAAACATATATACGATTGTGCTGTTAACTATGTGTACAACGAAGATCGCCATGACAGTTGCCAGGACTTTTGTGCGACTTAGTACTCATATTGCCTAGGATATCATAACTCAGTTTTCTGACTTCAATGATAATCTATTTTATTAATTAAAATTATACCCCACCCTTTCTCCCCAAAGAGCCCAAGGGCGACCAATAGCAAGTGATGGAACAATAAAAACAATTCAAATACAGTTGTGGATCTACAACATTCGAACATAAAAGTACAGATTTTTATTATTATTAACCATCAGTTGTGTCTTTTAATGGCTGTTAATTACTTAAGTATTTTAATTATTGACTGAATAAGTCAAGGCACACACCCGTTTGTATTTGCTAGCTTCAACCAGGGCTCCTTTGGGAGGAAGGCTGCGATATAAATGTAACAAACAAACAAAGGGCATGATCCATTTGTATAAGGCAATATGCCACAGCCCCTGCCTCTTCCACGTATTTGCAACTAAATTCAACCCATCTTGCATGGCCCATACTACCTAAAGTGTCGTTCAAATAATTAATGATGGGGATTACCAAAGGAGAGCAGAGCATTTTTGTTTCTTCTCTCTGAGGAATACAAACCGTGTTGCAGAGCTGACTGAACAGCGTAGGCTAGGAGAAAAAAAAAGCCTGATCTGTTTTCTAAGTATTTGGCAAAAGCACAAGCCAATTATTGGCATCAAATTGATATGGCAACCTCAAACGTATAAGCAGCGTGGTTTGGAGAGAGTATGGAAAATGCATGTTTCGTGAGAAAAAGATGGGCCTTTTCCTGTGACCGTATTCCTATTCTCGATTTGGCAAGGCTGACATTCCAAGGACGGCAGAGATCTCTCATGTCCCACCACCCACATTCCAGTTACAGCTAAAGAGACAATGAATAGTCTATGCTATTATCCGCTATTATCCGTAATATTGTTTCGGCGAACGTATCCTGTGGTTATGGATGTAATTGTCTCAAGAAGACCGAAAACAACTGGTCCAACAAGATGGAGCACATTAAAGCCACAGCAGGATGTCCGACAGCTAGCATGCCTGTCTTTCCCCCACCTCCAGGAATAATGCAATTCCACGAGGGACTGAACTGATCTCTCAGCCGCTGCACCAAACAGCCATTGCATATTTAATGAAGTCGCTCACCAAGTGCTTGAAAACAGAAGGTGCTCGGAGTGCATCATTAGTTCTGTCAGAGTGATAATTTACACATCTATCTTGTCACATTTTCTATGCTTTATACTTTTGCAATAATAAATCTAACATACATTTGATTAGCGAACCAGAAAGCCGGGGGGGGGGGGAGGAGAGAAGCCGTACAGCGGACACTGGTGGTCCTTTATGAACGCATTTGATGATAAAAAAATTAACCCCTTTGTTCCATAAAGTTACAAGCTGCATGTCCTTAGTGCTTACCGCAACGATGGCTAACCAAGGTTT
This sequence comes from Podarcis bocagei, assembly GCF_964188305.1. Lineage (NCBI taxonomy): Eukaryota > Metazoa > Chordata > Lepidosauria > Squamata > Lacertidae > Podarcis > Podarcis bocagei. The sequence goes on from NC_138125.1 coordinate 118,424,994, forward strand.
CATTAAAAAAAAAAGGAGCAACACCATTTTGTCTTCCTTGAGGAACAAAGAAAGAATATTTGAATCAGACGGCTGGCCGGTGTTTCCGGCCTGCAGGGAGACTTTCTCATTCCTACCTGAACATGCCAAAGATTCTTGCATGCACAGTAAGTGCTCTACCACTGAGCTAGAGATATACAAACTTCCTGTCCACCTGGCTGCATAAATCCATGACTTCTCAGTGAATACGTTCTACTAGCAAACTCCCTTGGACCATTCTGGGATAGCTGATATGTGATGGCTATTTCACAGATCCAAAGTATCTGTTCATGCAGCAGTCACTGGGTGGTTGACATACGCAAGTGTCAACCAGCATGAAGGATTCATGCTGTGTGCCTTTAATCTAGATGTGCTTCTGTCTTGTAGGCTTTTTGCCTGCAAGTCAACCTGTAGCATAGTAATTGAGTATTTTTTGCAATAATTAGTGTAGAGCCTATCGTGACTGACAGGCTGCATTTAGGCTTATTTGCAGTCCTGACCAGTTATCCATTGCAATACTTGCTTTCACCTGCCTCTTAATATCATTAGCTGGTCTGCTCTGATGTCATAGTTAGGTGACTTGAGACTCTAAACTGCAATTGTTGGTTTGAAAATGCACAACCACCATTTGTTCAATTAACCCATAAATATCACCTAAATGGGGGGCAATGGCTTTTAACCACAACCTTGTGTGCACAAATCAGCTGAGCAATCTGTTCAGTGGAAACAGGTACAAAATGATGAAGCCTAAGACATTTTAATCCAGGCATGTCCAAAGTCCTCTTTGGGGGCCTAAGTCGGCCTGCCAGTCTGTTTAATCCAGCCCCTGTGGCAGTTTATTTCCTGGGGTAAAATCCTAAAAAAACCAAAACAACTTCAATTCTTAAAAAAGATCAACATGGCCCATGTTGGCCAGCCCTCATGGCCCATCACTTTATCAAATCTGGCCCTCTTTCGAAAAAAGTTTGGACACCATTGTTAATCACTAACAGTATTTAAGAACCTAGAACTTTTGGTAGATTTTTGAGAGCCTCTTCACCACACATGGTGTTTTCCTTCTGGGCACTTATACTCGTAATACTCCAGGATCATCAATGAAAATGTGTTATAACATTCTGCTATGCTTAGCATAATCTGAGGGGTGCAATTCAACATCAAACTCTTCCAGTCTGTGCAAGCACTGCAGCTTGACAGATGTTACAACACACACACACTGTTCTAGGCATTGTCCCAATCCCTTCCCCAAGCCAATTTTGGGAAGGGGCAGGGAGGAGAGGACTATTGCAGAAGTAGAAGTCCTTGCTCCTGGCTTCCACTGATGGGATGCTTAGGTGAATCCCCAGGACATATCTGTAGACTGGCAACACTGAGCAGCTTGTGGCTAGAAATAAGACTTGCTAATGCAAGTCTCAGACATGGAAAGGTCCGCAATCCGAAGAAAAAGTCCAGACTGGCTCTACATGGGAGGGTGGAAAGTACACCCTAGTTGCCCCAATCAATGAAAATATTCTCCCACTGGATGGAGAGGAGAACATATCAGCGCCTGGACCATTGGATGGAAAAAGGTAAGGAGAATTTCGCTGAACATTTTGCTTCAAGCCCTTAGTTGACACTGCATATTCATTATGCCATGTTCTCTCTATTATTAGCTCTTGTTGAAGGCTGGCATTCAATGAGTTTTAGATTAAATGAGCTACCTATATACTTAACCTTTTTATTGCTCTTCATTGGTTTATTTGTGAAGTTTTTTTTTAAGCAACTTCTCTTAAGTGTCTCATGTTTTGTTTCCACAGCAGGTGGCTGCTCCTCAGGAACGTGTCCCTTAGGGTGAACAGTTGCTGCATGCGGAAATGGTAACTATTTAAGTTTCTAGAATAAACTCTGCTGTATAAACTATTCAGTCCCTTCCTTAAAACAACAAACACCATGAAGATTGAATTAAACAGGCTTTATATTCCTTATAGCCCCAAGTCTCAGACTACATCTGTTTTGTTTGATACACAAAACCGGAGTTAAAATAGCTCCATTTATCACAACATGATTGTAGGCAGACTAACCAGGCTGTCTGTTTCCAGATAGTGAAAGCAACTGTTATTAATCACAATTATAGGGCAAACACTGAAGAGGAATTGCATCAATATTCTTCCTCACAGAGGAACTAAAAAGCAATGCTGGGAATGTCATGGGAAGGCCTGAAGGTCAGTAAATAATAATAATTTTTTAAAAAGGATACAACCAGTTTAATCCTGAACAGTAAACTCCAGGAACATTAAGATACACAGGAGGAATTCAACACACAATATTAGACCAGATCACCACAGAAACGCCATTGGCAAAGCGGGGAAATGGGAGTTTCAAGCTTGTTTCGTCATGTGCTCTACGCCATAGAAGACAATTGCCACCATTGATTTATTAATTGCCTTCTAAACAACCATCTCAAGGCAATTTACAAGATGGAGGGGGAAAGCACCCAATGTGCCGGGATTGTAGCCATTGACTTCATAATTCCTTGTACAGTGGTATCTCGGTTTTCGAATGTAATCCCTCCTGGAAGACCATTCGACTTCTGAAACATTTGAAAACCGAGGCGCAAAGGGCAGTCTGCCAAGTCAACAGAGAAAAGTGTGAAAAACAACAGATACGCAGCAGAAGCATTTACTTCCAGGTTTTCGGCGCCACGTTCGGCAACAGAGATATCCGAAAATCGAGGTACCACTGTACACCATTCTAGTAAATTCTCCCACGTTCAGTTTTTGCAACGGTATTGCATGCCATATTTCTATCTCTAGGACCAGGACAGGCAACCGTAAGACATGTTGCATATAAAAAGGTAAAGGGACCCCTGACCATTAGGTCCAGTCGTGACCGACTCTGGGGTTACGGCGCTCATCTCGCTTTATTGGCCGAGGGAGCCGGCGTGCAGCTTCCGGGTCATGTGGCCAGCATGACTAAGCCGCTTCTGGCGAAACCAGACCAGCGCACGGAAACGCCGTTTACCTATTTATCTACTTGCACTTTGACGTAATATTTTGCATATACTTATATATTTATCCTGATTCATAGAATCATAGGATTGTAGAGTTGGAAGGGACCACATGGATCATCTAGTCCAACCCCCCCAATGCAGGAATCTTTCACCCAACATGGGGCTTGGACCCATGACCCTGAGATTAAAAGTCTCACGCTCTACCAGCTGAGCTATACTGTTCTCCAACATGTGTACAGAAATTCTCTAGGCTCAGCCTGTTGGGTCTCATCATGTTTCTGGTGTGTGGTGCTCTCTGCTGTAGTGGTCAGGCTGTACCCTTGAAGGGCCAGAGGACCCAATAAGACAGCAGGGGCAAGACACCCACGTGGCCTAACCCCAAACTGAATACTGCAGCCTTGGAACAGTCAGTGACAGCTTAGGCAGCTCCGGGTATACTACTATCTTCCTTCCCACTACCATACGGATAGCACAGGGTTGATAGAGAACTGTCAGGCCACTGGTTTTAGCATACTGCAGTTATAATGATGGCATATAGGAAAGGAGGGAGACTAGTGCCAACTAGCTACAGATGCTACCATATCAACTTGTGCTCAGAAACCATTAGGGAGTCCGTGCAGATCCAGAAGCACTGGCTTAATGTGCTCGTGAGCCACCTTCCTGACGCAGAAAGGTTTTCATCGGCAGCCCCTTGGCTGGGGCGCAGGAGAATATTTCTTCTGACAACCACTTAAAATAGGCGTTATCTAGGGTTGGAAGTATCGGTCTATTTCTAATCACTTAGTTTCACACGTGTGTTCAGTCATATATCTGCTCCATCCCGTTTTCTACTACTTAACTGCGTCGCAACATTTGGAGAAGTGTGCAATCTGAAGAATAGCTATGTGTTATGGATCTGGGTATTAGCACATGAAATGAAAATCAGATCAGTTCGCTTTAAAACATGGACTGAACCAAGCTCAGCATCATCGCAGAAGATAACCACGTCAAATCCTTGAAAGTCGTGTTCATAATAGGTCTCCCAAAGCTCTCCTGCATAACACGAGTAGCACCACAATGCTAGGTTTAACCGCACAATGCTAGGTTAACCACAATGCTAGGTTTAACAAAAACAGGTATCAAACACTGCTTATGTAAGCAACTGGAAACATTACCTCCATGATGATGTGACAGGCTTCCTCCGTTAGCAAGGATTTCATCTCTAGCTGACATCTAAAGAATGCAAATAACTTAATTAGTCACTAAGCTCAAAGTTGATGTAGCAATCTGGACAATTACACACCTTTCATTCGTTTTAAATACTGGCAAACAAACAAACACAATGCAATCGAGATTATTTACACATTCTGCCAAGTTTAGAATCGGCTTGCATATTGCAAAATAGGAGGGTGTATCCCACCCTCCTATTGGGGGATAGGTTTCCACCACACGTTACTGGAAGTCCACATAAATGAAGGAGGTGCAACTCCTTTCAAAGGCTGGCAAAGATAAGGAAGCATCTCAGCTTGGAATATTGAGATATACAGGGTTGGAGCCATCTACAAAAAGGGCTCCTTCTGTCCGTGGAATTGAGGAAGGGGGTGGGGTGGGGGATAACAATTCCACACTTATCCTTGCCGACCTTGTTCTGTAGGTTTCGCCAGCCCTCTGGAGCAGCTTCTCGGGGGTGGGGGGAGCAATTGGCAGAAATTGTTCCCCACTTTTTCCTGGTGGGAGGATCTCATGAGCGGAACCTCTGACCACAAGGCGTCTGCCTCTAACTTGCAGTTTTACTTGTTATAGTGAATGAGTTACTACAGCCAAGTATTACATAACATGAAAGCGACAAAGAGTTACAATTACCTCTATTTCTTCATAAACGTGAACAGGGTCGCTTAATCCTCTGTAGTTAAAGCCCAAATAGAAATAGACACAGGCGCCAGCATCGTAGGTCTGCGTCACCCTGTGAGTTGTTTTTTTAATATATAAAAATGGTATTTGTTAGATCAAGTACCACACTGTTCTATACATAATAACGTAAGCCGACCCTGCTGGATTGGGCCCATTGAGTTCAGCATCCTGTTCTCACTGTGGTTGACAAGATGCGGGGGGGGGGGGGCAGTCAGCAAGGTGGACATCAGCACAAGGCCACCCGTCCATCTGCAATTCCCGGCAAGTGGTATTCAGTGGCCCATCGCCTCCTACTATGGAGGCACAGCATAGCCATTGGGGCTAGCAGCTGCTGATAACCTTTGCTGAATGCTCTTTCCAAGATATCTGATTGGGTGCCCATCACCTGTAGGCGCAAGCTCCATGATTTAACTATGCACTTGCTTTTATCTTCCAACATTCAGCTTCACAACATGCCCAAGAGTTCTAGTGTAATGAGGGAGAAAAACCTTTCTAGATCTGCTTTCTCCGTGCCACGTATCATGTTATGAACTCCAATCCCCAGGACCGTTTTGCCCTTGCTGAACCTTTTCCAACTCTACAATATACTTTTTGAGGTGCAATGACCAGAAAGGCACAAAAGCTGCCTCTTAAAAAACGGAACCCACAATTTCATTTTAACTCATTAAAATACTTGAGGTGCAATTACAGGGGGGTGGGGGGGTATACCACAAGAAGAAGAAGGTGAAGAAGAGGAGGAGGAGGAAGGACTATACTTGAAGTTTAACTGTACACTCCTGAAGACCACTATGGACCACAGCTGTCAACTTTTCCCTTTTCTTGCGAGGAATCCTATTCAGAATAAGGGAATTTCCCTTTAAAAAAGGGAAACGCTGACAGCTATGCTATGGACAATGGGAAATAAATACAAGATAGCTTTGCTATGTAAAAATGGCTATCAGTACTCACTAATAGGGCCAAAAGGGGGAAAGTAGCAACGCAATGAGAAGTACAATTCTGATTTTTTTGACCTAGGTACACTTCTGCTTCACCAATGCCATAATGTACACACTGTTACACTTTGGTATTTGCATATGTACAGAAAAAAAATGATAAGCCACCAATCCTGGCATTGGGTAGTGGGAGAGGGTGGATCTACCAGACAGTATGGTCGTGGTGCACCAAAACCAAGATCTGGCCCTTTCCCCCCAACCACCTCAAATCAAAAGAATATCAAGACTGCTACTGCCCTAAATTTAGACTGATTTCATTCAATTTCACAGGCAGCTGAAATTTAATGTGTCTTACCGACAGGAAACGAAAGGTGGGAACTGAACGCCTCTTTCTTTACATTCTCTTACTATTCTTTCCTTCACATTTCGGCAAAGGTCTAGAACCCTGAAACAAAATATCACAGAAGTTGAAAGAAATGTCCACTTATTTTGTGCACATATTTATTAGAGATTTGTGTGAGATTTATATTGCATTTCAGTAGGGGTTTTTTTTAACAATTTATGTTAAATTGAAGCACATTTTGTTTCGTTAAAAGAAATGATTCTAAGTTTAAGTCTGTTGTGCAATTTTATTTGTAAGTTTATAAGTGTTAGGGAGCCAAGGTTAAATTCAGCTTGTTTGCTTTAAAACACAGGTTGCCAGAAAAGAATAAAGTTTAATAGGATTCCAAATGCAATGTTTAGACATACTAACGTTTGCAATGCAAAACGAAAATGGCTGAGTTTACAGAGGAAAAGAAATGTAAAAAGTCACATAGCTCTCCAGGACTAATGGGCTGCTCCTGGTGGAGGAAGAGTTTTAAATACAGCGCTGGTGTGTGTGTGTGTGTGTGTGTGTACACGCACGTGCTGTATTTCCTTGTTTCTCGAAAACATGTCCTTCTTTGTTACAGCTGTGGCATCTATTGCAATATTTTGCCCAACAGCTCACCACTTAGGAATCCTCTTCTAGTTAGGTGTATCTACTGCATAATCTGACAAAGCAGATACTGTATATTTCTGCCAAGCTCCTCCTAACGTTAATCCTGCAACAGATAACATGGCCCACACTTACTTTGTAAATGCTCCTATATAAGATGTTGATATAGGGACACGGGTGGCGCTGTGGGTTAAACCACAGAGCCTAGGACTTGCTGATCAGAAGGTCAGTGGTTCAAATCCCCGTGACGGGTGAGCTCCCGTTGCTCGGTCCCTGCTCCTGCCAACCTAGCAGTTCAAAAGCACGTCAAAGTGCAAGTAGATAAATAGGTACTGCTCCGGCGGGAAGGTAAACGGCGTTTCCATGTGCTGCTCTGGTTCGCCAGAAGCGGTTAAGACATGCTGGCCACATGACCCGGAAGCTGTACACCGGCTCCCTCGGCCAATAAAGCGAGATGAGCGCTGCAACCCCAGAGTCGGTCACGACTGGACCTAATGGTCAGGGGTCCCTTTACCTTTAAGATGTCGATGGGCATGGCTTGCAAACTGTTTGCATGGGATGAAAGTATTTCACGTGGACTAAATCTACATTTGTTGTTTCAAAACTGCCATGATCCTGAAGGAAGTCAAAGTTATGTAATGTACAGTATAGATATAGAGAAGCTTCTCAGAAATGGATGGCCTAATCCAGAAAATTGTGTTTATGCATGTTGTAGGACATGAAAATTGTATTTGGAAAATGATAACAGTTAAGAACAATTATGCATGTGGAACATGATGAAGCTCTAAATACTATCTGAGCCCAACGGCCTCCTAGAATTGTAGAACAATAGGACTAGATTTGGATAGTCTACGGAAAACAGTTATGTATACAGGAAGCCATTCACTTGCTTATCAGCTGAGAGAAATCAGCTGTTTTCTCAATATATTCTTGGATAAAAATCAGTGGCTTGTTTAATTCAACAAGAACCCTCATTAGAAATTCTACTGCTAAAGTTGGTCACACATGGCCTGAAAAATGTATAATCTCACCTTACTAATTTTGGAAAACCTTAGTGACCCTTTTCATATGGTGCACAGCTTTTACAACTTCAGACAATGCAAAAACAGAAAATGCAGAGATTTTACCTGTCCCAGGGAACAGACGTTTCAAACGATTCTCCTATTATATAATGATCCATGCCCAGGTCCTATAGAGGAGATCATTTGCAGATTAGAACTCCTAAAGTTATGTATCTATAGGCCTCGAACCTGCTATTTTGTATAATTACAGAACCCAAAACATTCAAGTGTATTAATATTCTGAGAATATTAATTTGTCAAAGAGACCTAGCATACTCCCAGGACCTACTGCATAAATCTGTTTATTCTACCAACTACTTCAAATTGCTATAGTCTTTTCAGCCTTTAGACATCAGGAACACAGCTGACATGTTATCAGGTCAAGTCGTGTGTTTTTTTAATCAGGAAGAGATTTGCCACTGAGTATTTAGTAGGCAGTACCACAGTCCCCAAAGCAGACTAAGTGATGCACTGGGCTTTGAGAAAGAGGCGTAAGGCTCTGCCAGGATCCTAGAGCCCCCCCCCCCCATCTCCTTCCCCAAACTGGAAAAGCACTAATTGGGCTTTGGGAAGCAGGAGGGACGACTCTAGGACCCTGTCTTCCCCTCACCTCTCCTCGATAACAGCACAATGGTGGGGTCAGATCTGCTGCCGGAAGCAAATGGCCTCACCTCACCTCACCTCATTGCTGGCCTGTTCCTAAACAGTGGCTATTGACCTTCATATATCTACCTAATGAGATGATCAGGGCCAGGTAGCTGAGAGATCTTTGTCCAAGCTGCTTTGGGGTGGGGTGGGGGGGAGAGAATGTGGATAGACCTGGATTCAAACTTCCTCCCCATCTAATCCTTCCCAAACAACTAAAGCTGACCGATTCATTTGTCATGGGGTCGGTGTGCATCCTATAGGCAAAACTCTAACTGCACAAATTTTTAGGAAGTGTAACCAGAAAGCAGAGTAGCCCAATATGCATGTTGTTGTTTTGTATGTGAAAAAACACTGAACCATTAAAATATGCAACACCTCCCCCCACCTTGTTTCATATACACAACAGCACAGTACATAATGGGAAACTGAGTTTTTTAAAAAATAAAGTAAGAGACCTACCCGAAGGTAAGCAATGACAAATGTTAGCATGTATCCTCTCTGTCCATTGTCTTCTCCAGCCGCCAGACCACTATAATTTAAGGACAGTAAAATATCAAATTACATCAGTTAATCCTATGGCATGAAATGGTTTACAGCAAGGTTGTTTCCAATCAAGAATTTAGGCAGGTAAATTAAGTTCGTTTAAAATGCCCCGTTTTAATTGATTTTTATGGAAGCTGCTCTGGGAGCCATTTTGGCTGAAGATTGGGGTACAAATGCTCTAAATAAATACTATTAAGTTTAAATGTGTGTGTATTTGAGAAGCTGACCCAAAAAAATAACAGAGTGGCAGGACAGCCTAAACTCATTTTCTCTGAAGAAAAAATAAAATACAAGGCATGTAGGAACAAAATATCAAAGTGACAGGCAATCATATCTCATTTACTTTTACTATTTTAAAATTCAAGTAGCAACAGTCACCTCTACCCTTCTGATTCTTGCTAGTTTGGTAGGTTGAAAAGAACAGGCACATCTAATTTAGATTTTGTCCAGCTTCCCTTCATAATCCTCATTTAGTTTTAAAAATAGACCTCAGGCCTCCTGGAGATCCCAAAGAGACAAGAGGGAGAGATTTTTGCTACCTGGCAGTATGAAATAAGACTACCTCTTTCTTTCTTTCTTTCTTTCTTTAGCAATCACTCATAGCCAAGTAAGATTGTCTTTCCATACACACGGTTTTAACAATGAGTCCGTAAGTGACTGTGGAGACCAATTCTGGATCCACATGTCCTTCCACAGTGGGGACATTGGTTTCCAGGCGGAAGTTGATTGCGGTGTGGATTTGCCAAGCATGCCTTCCTTTTAGCACTTTTCTCCCTTGCGTCCTGAGTTTGAGTGTCTTCAAAGCCCAAGACACCTTTGGTAAAGGCTGTTCTCCAATTGGAGCGCTTGCAGGCAAGTATTTCCCAATTATTGGTGTTTATACTACATTTTTTTAGATTTGCCTTGAGACAGTGGTTTAAACCTCTTTTGTTGACCACCAGCATTACGCTTTCCATTTTTAAGTTCGGAATAGAGTAGTTGCTTTGGAAGATGATTATCAGGTATCTGCACAACATGACCAGTCCAATGAAGTTGATGTTGAAGAATCATTGCTTCAACACTGGTGATCTTTGCTTCTTCCAGTACACTGGTATTAGTTCGCCTGTCTTCCCGTTGATGGAATCTTTTGAGGTGTTGGAGATGGAGGTTATAAGTGGTCCATGTTTCACAAGCATACAGTAAGGTTGGTAGTACAATAGCTTTGTAAACAAACATTTTGGTTACCCTGCAAATGTCCCGGTCCTCAAACACTCTGCACTTCAGTCGGGAGAAAGCCGCACTCACAGAGCTCAGGCGATGCTGGATTTCAGCATCAATGTTGGCCCTTGTGGAAAGATAACTGCCCAGGTAGGAGAAGTGATCGACATTTTCCAACATTACATCACTGAGTTGGATTTGTGGTGCTGCAGAGGGGTTATTTTGTACTTGTTGGTGCAGCACATTGGTTTTTTTGGATCCTGAGTGATAGGCCAAGATTTTCGTAAGCTTCTGCAAAAATATTTAGGATGGTTTGGAGGTCATCCTCTGAGCGTGTGAACACCATGTTGTCAACAGCATACTGAAGCTCTATGACGGATGTTACGGTAACCTTACTCTTTTGCTTTCAGCCTGCTCAGATATAGCAGCGTGTGATAGAAATTGTGAGAGAAATGTCTGCTATTTTCAGCAGCATTTTCTTTTATTTAAGAGCTTTTCTCAAATACCAAATGGTAATGAATGAAAAACGGCATGCAGCTTCAACTCAGAGACCTCAGGGGCCAAGGAGAACACTTCTATGCAAACAGCATGTAAGCATGGTCTTTGTTACATGCCTGTTTCCCTCAAGTGAGCCCCCCCCCCCCAGTGAAAACCGAAATGGCAACTTAGCCTGGCTGTGCTGCTGGCTATATAGGCACTTCACCTGTAAGCTGACTTTTGCGTTTTCAGTTTCACTGGCACATTTGAGGCAGAGAAAACTCTGAAACCCAACCAGGCATGTGCAGCCCGGCAGTGTTCTAGCTAGCCATGGGCAACAGCTGACAGCTGGGGCAACATGGTGGGGTATTCTTGGATAAGCTGACAACACTTTATCCCCTTGTTCTTCTGGCAGAAGAGCAAAGGGGCAGCAAGTACAAGGAAAACACCCTCTAGGTGGAACAAGCTGAGTTTTGGGGTTAGTAGCCAAAACAGCTAACAGTGGCTGTCTGTTCCAGTTCTCATCTTCTAGCTTCAAGGCTAGCAAACAGAAGAAAAGAATGATAGGGCAGAGATGTTTGACCAAGAATGCAGGACAGCTCCTACTTTTTAAGCTGCCAGGCTATCCTGTAATTGCTTAATGTTCACAAAGTATCTATACAGTGGTGCCTCGCAAGACGAAATTAATCCGTTCCGCGAGTCTCTTCGTCTTGCGGCTTTTTCGTCTTGCGAAGCACGGCTATTAGCGGCTTAGCGCCTATTAACGGCTTAGCGGCTATTAGCGGCTTTAAGAAAAAGGAAACAAACTCGCAAGAACTCGCATAGGGAAATTCGTCTTGCGGAATGACTCAAAAAACGGAAAACTCTTTCGTCTTGCACGTTTTTCGTCTTGCGAGGTACCACTGTATTTCAGAAGGTGTTTTACTTCTGTCCCCTATCAGCCTGCCCCTTAAATCTCAATTCACTGCTTCTTGAAAGGACATTTTGGTGAGACTGGGAGGTTGAGCGTTGTAACCTGTCATTCAGATATTAGGTTAGTGAACCTGTAACGCAGAACATTTGCAAAGTGTCTGTTTTTCCCCATTAAACACAGTGATCTGAGTAATAATTTGCTTAAATGGGAAATAAAGTTGTGGCCCAGACAAATATCTTCACCGTGGTTTCATTGATTAGTCCTGTAATCAATCAAACCAGATGGACACAAACCACCCTATCATTACTCAGCTTGTTATTAAAGTGAAATGTTTTCTGTTCCTTTGTAACAGCACAGAGCAATCAGTGACAGGAGGTGGAATACATATAATTAATCAAGTTCTGTTGATTAAATACAATTTCCTTTTTAAAACAGGCTGGCCTGAGTCACAGCTTTAGTCAATAATGCACAGTATTAAAGTATAATGCTCAAAACAATGCTCTCCTTCAGTGCGTTAAGATTTGTTTGTTTAGTGTCACAAAAGTCCCTTTCGTGTGCTACAAAGAAAAGGAAATAGCCCTGACCTCAACTGGACTATGGCAAAATGTATTCAATTTCGTATCACAGTTAAGTCCCAACAAACATTTGTGCTCAAGCAAATTCAAATGACTCTCTTGTGTTTTCAGGTACATTTTTATGCACTAACCTCTTAGTTAATGTCTACAATTTCATTCTCACTTTCCAAAATGGTTTTGTATTATAGAAAAATGCATGATACCTCATGATTTCCATAAATTTTCATAAAAGGCCTCTGGTTTTCAGCTCTACAAAGATTTTGGACTTTTCAAAACATTGCTTAACTGTTAAGATATGAAGGTTTCATACCCAAATTTTGCAGCAATATCGTAAACTTGCTTTTCATGCTGAAGAACCTTCTCTCTGTCTCCCTCAAAAAGCAAGGTGGTGACACATAGCACATTGGGATCAAATCCTTTGAACTGTGGAAAGACAGGCATCTCCATTACATGAAGGTAGTACAGCAAGATACCATTATTCATGTTGATCCACCATTTTAAGTCATTTACAATATATTCATGTTCCTAACTTATTTTGAACACAATACAACTCTTCTAAAGCTGATTCACAAGCATTTTAGCATAAACAAGAGGCATATTTCAAGGTAACATGGCACATATTTGAAAGTGCGATACTTAAGAGAAACGCTTAAGAGGAGGCCGTCAAGAGAACCAATCTGAAAATTACTTTTACAAATGCAAGCAGGGGGGAAAAGAGCAACCAAAGTGTTGTAAAGCATCCATTATTTTCTATTCTGTAACCAATTACAACTACTGCCATGTGGATGTTTCTGATAATAAGTGAATCTTTATTCTCTGAACATGAAATGTCATTTTGAAACTTTCCAAGTTCAACAAACTTCTGCTGCTAAAATAATGGAGGATACAGAATTAATATGTTGGCATCAAGATTAGCAGGAACAGCCTATTGGCGTGTATGGTTTCGCTATTTTCCTCCCCCAACCCTAATGGTAGAGGCCAACAAGTCAATGAAGAGATGTCTTGCACGCGCAAAAATATTTCTCATTCAGATAAATGCAGGAACTCTGACACCAGAAGTTCCCACCTCTCTTCCCCACCTGTGTTGTGCTACTAGGTAAAGGTAAAGCGACCCCTGACCATTAGGTCCAGTCGTGACCAACTCTGGGGTTGCGGCGCTCATCTGGCTTTATTGGCTGAGGGAGCCGGCGTACAGCTTCCGGGTCATGTGGCCAGCATGACTAAGCCGCTTCTGGCGAACCAGAGCAGTGCACGGAAACGCCGTTTACCTTCCCGCCGGAGCAGTACCTATTTATCTACTTGCACTTTGATGTGCTCTCGAACTGCTAGGTTGGCAGGAGCAGGGACCAAGCAACGGGAGCTCACCCCGTCACGGGGATTTGAACTGCCGACCTTCTGATCGGCAAGTCCTAGGCTCTGTGGTTTAACCCACAGCGCCACCCGTGTCCCGTTGTGCTACTACTCTCAACTAAAACAGCCGGCAGATACTGTTCTGCCATTTGCACCCTTAGACTCTGCACTAGTGTAGACATTCAGCAAAATTTTTTTTTTTTTAAATCCAGGTTAAGATTTGGTGTGGGGGAAGAAGAGAAGACCTAACATGCAATTTTATACAGTGTGCTTTTGCAAGCACGTGTGTCCAAAGCTTTTAGAATCTGAATTAATTAGAGGCCGAGGATAAAAATCAAATACCTTTGTGATGTAGAATTTTTTCAACCCGTCCAGAAGCGATGTAAAAATTGAAGAAACCTGTGGTTTAAGAGCATGTCCTTGGCAAGAGTTAGGAAAAAGGAAAAAAAATGTAAGACAACTATATTAATGGAGTTCAGAATTTTATTTGGAAATGCGACTGAAAAGCTGGAGCTTAAAGTTTTTTATTAGTAAGTGCTCCATTTCTTACCACTAACACTGTTGCAAGGGATTTATGGGAACCCTGCATATTTAGGCATAAATGCCTTGAAATCTGAAAACTCAGTGCAATCTGTCAAGTCTAATTCTTTGCCTGCTTACAGAAGTGCATCAAAATAGGAGTCTGTGATTCTCTTTCCTACAGAATGACTACCTCTGCACCACAGAGAACAGACGTATTTGCTACTCCCCAGGCCCCTGTCCATAAAGTCAGGTAGATTCCCTAATTTTGTTTGTTTAGAAGCCACTTGTATATTCATGCATTCAAAAGTTAATTTGGCTGTTTATTTTACAGATTACAAACACACACACCGATGGGAGAAACCTAGCTCTGAAGTTCTGTTTGTGGATCAGCTTTTCATCTAGTGGAGACATTCACGTAAGAGATTTTTCACAACTACTTCTGTAACAATCTTACACTTTCTCAATGCTATCTATAGTAGAAGTGCTAGGAGATGTTTACCTAGTCTCAGATTATTTTCGCCTACATTATCTAGCTTTTGCTGACAAGTCAGAATGGGGTGGGAGATGCTATTTCACGCCCCCAATGCAACAAAGAACCCTTGTTCACTAAGGCTGCTCCCACAACTCTAGAACAATTCAATGTTCTTCATTAACTGCAGCCCCAAGTCAACTTCCTCAGCCAAGCTCTGTCTGCCCCAAAATGTTCTAATTTTCTTAAAGAGAATGAACTAACAAAGTAGTGGTAGAAGGAAAGAAATGGAAGAATCACAAGACGGTTCTTTTTATTATTTCAACAAGCTTTTGGGGGAGACTGCTAGTACAATGACTGCTGCTGCACTTTATGGGGGTCTATTTTTTGTCTTGCTTTTAAGCTTTCTCTCTTTAGGGACACCATCCAATCAAGAAGCTGAAAAATAATGTGAGTTTTAATTGATTAAACCTACGAAAGTATGCATACTAATAAACAGAATTGAAAAACTAAGTATGCTCTGTTTTCAGATGATGCATGTGTGGAGAAACCTTTCTTCTTGTGCGAGAGAAGGTAGGAATGCCTCTAAGATAAATGAGACTATGTATGTTTTAAATCACTTAAAAATGTGTTGTCTAATTAAGGTGCCCCTGATCAGTTGATCAAGAGGTTTTTAATTAAAGGGGGGAGGAATCAATAAATTAAGACACTACAACCTTAATTTTGAAGAATGGTTTGACTGCATTTGGATTTTATGTGAGTCACTGAGAGCCCAGTGCAGTCAGCAGAAAGATAGAAAATAATCAAAGTATCCATACTGCATAATCAACTCCATCTGACGTCAGTGATGAAT
Source organism: Podarcis bocagei (assembly GCF_964188305.1). Taxonomy (NCBI): domain Eukaryota; kingdom Metazoa; phylum Chordata; class Lepidosauria; order Squamata; family Lacertidae; genus Podarcis; species Podarcis bocagei. Next base: position 118,440,407 of record NC_138125.1, read on the forward strand.
GGCACAAAGGAATGAACTGAAAACATTGGGATTGGTAACCAACTGCAGATCGTGCCCTCGTCCCTTTAAATTCTGATTTCAAATGTTGGGTTAGAATTAACCAAGTCTAGATTCAAAGAGGTCAAGCTCTTTGACATTTTTCTTTGACAGCTGACAAGCCAACTTATTTGCAAAAGTTGTTTGCTAGGCAGCAGGGGATCCTCAAGAACCACAAGTCCAAAACTGCCTTAGCCATGCAGAACTAGCTGAGCAGTTCTCTAGATATTGGTCACTACAATGAACCATGGTTACTGGCACCAAAGCTGGGAGAGGCAAAAATTGGAGAATGACAAGGGAGTATGGGAAAGAGGGGGCACATTTTTAATTTTCAATCCCCTGTCACCAAGGTCACAGAATACCCGCTATCAGACCACAAGGTTCGGCGCAAGTTTACAAAAGCAAATCATGAGCAAAATTAGTAAAAACTTACCAAATTGAAATTGATTATTGTCCATAAGGCGAATGGATGCAGGAGCACATCGCTATAAAGAGACAAGTTGCATGTGAATAAAGAACACCGATAGAAAGTAAAGCAATTGTGTAATTTTTTTTAAAGAAAAATCTGGCATGGGATGAAATACATTCAAATACTGAACCTCTATAAAGGAGTTACATCATGCTGTAAAAAAACACATTCGGTAATCTTAACACAGAGGCCCAGACTGATTAAGATTAATGTGGTTTGCGTGGGGCCACCAGGTGGCGCGTTGGAAGATGGCTGACAATAACATCTCTCTGACCCACACGAGGTAATTAAGGGGCTGCTATGGGAAGTATGCAGTCTTCCTACCCCCCCCCAGGAGGTGGGGGGGCGCTGCCTTGCCAGCGGTGTTCACAATGCACCCCCTGATCCGAGAGATGGGGGTGCCGAACACTTAGCACGAGCCCTCGGTGAAGTCAGATCTTCCTGACGCCAATTCCAATTAGCGCGTGCTGGTTAGCTTCAGCTCGGAATTATAATTGGAAACATACAATTGGAACGAAGCTGAAGCACATATATCAAGTAATGTTCGAGAGATAAGACTGCTGAGTAATGGATCTCTGTGATCGGGAGTGATGGATGGATAAGTAAATCTTCTGATGAATCACCACTAGGAGACTGTATGTTTGGAATAAAGGGGTGGTGGAGGAAAAAACTTTTTCCCCCCTCTTTGCACGATGTGAGATTAATAACCCTTCACCCCAGATAGAAATAAGATTGTTGCGTTTTTATTAATCACAAGCAGAAATTTAAGAACTGTGTGGGATGGATTACAACAGGAGAGAGGATTGGTGAACGGTGAGAACGAGGAAAATTTTTATGACGCAGTTAAAAAATGGCGTCTCGCCAAGACAGGCTTGCCGGAGAAAGAAGGACAGGGGGAGGAGAATCAGGATCGTTCGAAAGAGAAGGAATGTTGGAACGCAAGTTTGACCTGACAGAGCCTCCTGACTCATTTGATTTATTTGGCAAGCCTGAGAAAAGTAAAGGACAGACCGAAGATTAATTCTTTTTATGGAAGCGTTGAACAGAGGCTGTCCCTGGGCGATATGATCTTTGAAGAGTACAAAACCCACACAGAGGATGCCTGCTAATCTGCCTGTGAAAATTATCAGAGATCGCAAAGAAAGGAATATACGATAACAAGAAGAGAAAGAAAGTAATAAAGGACTATCTGGATTGAACTGGATAGAACTGTCTAATTAAAGCAGTAATATAACTGATGTTTGGACTCGTGCGGAGCTTGATGTATGGGCACCCCCAACAAAATTTAAAATTTGGCTGTATAATTTGGAACTAATGTGATTTGGATAATGTGATGTGATTGGCCTGTTAATAAAAATTATTTTTTTTAAAAAAAAAAAGATTAATGTGGTTTGCAAAATTTTCATTGTATTACATTAGGTCAACATCTGGCCTTTGATAGGATATCCCTGATTGTAGTCTGTCCAGCCTCAAATACATACATTTAAGATATAGAACCAGCTCTCTATGGATCAATGCTATGTAAGGTTTTAGAAACTACTTGGAACAATGGGGGAAATATTCAAGTTTAGTGGGGGGAGAGTTGGCGCACCTTCTAGGACCTACTAATAATGCCCTGTCATTGTTTAAAAGAGTGTGTTCCCCATGTCAATAATAAAATAGAAGAAATTGTAAGCAAATGGTTATATATATATATATATATATATATATATATATATATGTTGGGTTGTTGACAATGTTAGTCATACTAAGAGGATACCCACTGAAATTAATGGAAACGACTACACTCTGAGTAGAACTTAGCTGGATACAACCATTAACTGAGAAAGACGGAACAGAACTTATATGCAGTGCAAAAGATAATTGTGTGCAGACAGATGCACACACATTTTGTGTATACCCAAGAAACTAGGTATTCTAACAAAGGGGGCGGGGGAAAACAAACAAAGACTGACCTATGTAAAAGGTACAGAATAAGGGAATTACTTATTTATTGGACTGACTGGGGAATATAATAAAGAAGAGGGAGAAGGATGTAAAGGGCAACATTTTTACAATGAGTCATTTGTTAAATAAGGACACTGAATACTTTAACTGGCCCAGATCTCACCCTGAACTCAGTATGCTAGCAATACATTTTCCCAAGCCCTTTTATGCTAATTTGTAAATGTTTTCAAGTTTGAAGCAATAGCTGCTGCCTAATTACAGCGGGGGGGGGGGGATACTAAATCCAGGAAAGCAAACCAGAGAAATATAAAATCTTAACATTCAATTTAGCAATCTCCCAGAAGCTTAGTGGGAGATTTCCCCTTTAAGCATATTGCCCAGCCTCAAGAAAAAGACAGCAGAGCAGAGCATTAGCATGCCATCTAGTGAAAGCATTTTGATACTACTCTTTTTTATATAAATAAATAAAAAGTGCAATAAAACACAACTTGAAGATAAGGTTACTTTACCTGCTTTGCTACTTCTCTTAAACAGGCCACCCCTTTCTCAAAGTTTGGAAATACTATAGACCCATACTTTTGGTATTCAGGGATTGGTCGAATTTTTATTGTAACTTCTGTTACCACTCCAAGGGTTCCTTTATAAAAAGAGGGAAATGGTCATTTTGCTATCGTCGAAAGATTTACAAAAATCATTTTGTGATTTAATAGGCAAAATTAAGAATCCCATCTTTGTTTATTTTGAAAACCATGCCCAATTCTTTAACAAATATTTCCTATTCCAGAACCTCCAAACGACAGTGTTCAGTTAGCGCAGTAATGTTCAGTTAATGCAGTATTCATCAAACTGTGAGGATTAGCTTTCTAATTGTAGAAATAAAATTCGTAAGATTAAATATTGATGTAATTTCAAAGTTCCATCATAAGGTGAAGAAAGCTTTGCTCTTTCAACGTAGTGTAGTTAAAACTATGATACAAGCAGTGCTTTTTTCTGGGGGGACGCATACCCCTAAACATTTTGTGAATCTATATTTGGCCTCATTGAGGGGCAGTATTTCAATATGAGTAGGAAAATGAGAGTACCCCCTAAACTTTTTTTTTAGAAAAAAAAGCACTGGAAATAAGCACCAAGGGCTAGTTATAACTAGTGTGCTAGGTGTTTTTCTTCCAAAAAGACCAATATAGAAAGAAATTTTTGCACTGTTTAGTATCAAGCAGAACATCAAAAGAGGCTTTCTCATATTTTGACAGCACCTGCCAATCATTTAAACAGAACAGAAAAAAGTACTGGGAAACAAAGCAGCGTGTGCCCAGCCAACCAGTGGAAGCGTGCTGAAACAGAAAGAAACTGCAAGCAAACCAGCAGCTCTATAACTATGGCTGCCTTGTATGTTTGGTAGTCAAAATAGTCTGGGTTCTAATCTATAACTAAGTCAATCCATGGTTTGGCACCATGCCCGAGCTACTGCATGTAGTAAATAAAATGGGTCAATGCACTACAACACAGAGTGCCTCAGAATTTCTTCATAGAAATGTATTGTGCATCATTGTGTATCAGCATCAATTGAAGCCCAGTGCAATGGCTTCTGGGGAGGTCAGGAGAAGGGGCTGGGAGAGAGGGAATTGTTCTTTCCAGCAAGCTGATACGCTTGCTCAGACGGGATAGGCTTGCACAGATTTTGTAAAATGACAATGTAGACTAAAAAAAGGGCAATTTCACATTATCTGTCACGTGTCCATCACTTTTCCCTTATTCCAAATGAGAACTCTGAAAAGGGTTATAATAAATTAGTTTAACACTTCAGCAAACACAGCGCACCAGAGTTATACTGTCCCTACTTAATCCCGACAGAGAATTTTCATCTCTGTACTCTTGTAATCCAACATTTAGCTGGATGTCCACTGCAAATGAAGCACCTCTAGGAAACTAGGTACTCTGTACTGTAATGCCCTATTGAATAACAGGGACGTGATGGCGCTGTGGTCTAAGCCACTGTGCCTCTTGGGTTTGCTGATCGGAAGGTTGGCAGTTCGAAACCCTGCGATGGGATGAGCCCCCGTTGCTCTGTCCCAGCTCCTGCCAACATAGCAGTTCAAAAGCAAACCAGCACAAGGAGATAAATAGGTACTGCTGTGGCGGGAAGGTAAATGGTGTTTCCATGTGCTCTAGCTTTAGTCATGGAGTCCCGTTGTGCCAAAAGTGGTTGAGTCATGCTGGCCACATGACCCAGAAAAGCTGTCTGTGGACAAATGCTAGCTCCATTGGCCTGAAAGCAGAGATCACCACCGGACACCACGGTCGAATTTGGCTGGAATTAACCATCCAGGGGTGTTTCACCTTTTACCTATTGCATACACAGGGCTACCTTGTTACAAAATGCTGTAATGTTCCATTTGTTTTAGTTTTTGCACCTTACATAGAACACAGAGTTTCTATGATCAGAAAATCCAAGCTATAATGACTTTTAAGAGGAGTGGCTAAAGCAAAAAGCACCCTAGATATGCTTACTCAGAGTTCCACTGTGCTTAGTGGGGCTTACTCAATACAGTAGTACCTCGGGTTAAGTACTTAATTCGTTCCGGAGGCCCATTCTTAACCTGAAACTGTTCTTAACCTGAAGCACCACTTTAGCTAATGGGGCCTCCCAATGCCACCGTGTGATTTCTGTTCTCATCCTGAGGTAAAGTTCTTAACCTGAGGTACTGTTTCTGGGTTACCGGAGTCTGTAACCTGAAACGTATGTAACCTGAAGTGTATGTAACCTGAGGTACCACTGTAGTGTGTTTAGAAATACAGTCTAAGATGCAGGAGAGTTAGCGTTAAGCAAGAGGCATTACTAATCTGGCACTGCTCCAGGAAAAAGGCACCAGCCTCTTCCTTAGCAGTACAAATTATTACATCACACCAAAATAGGTCTACAGCTATATGTACTGTGTTGAAATTGCACTGCATCTAACGGCATCAACCGTAGAAATCTTACTCTTTATGGCAAAAGGAATAAGCCCTTTCAAATCCAATGTCTTCCAGTTGTTTTGGACTCCTTCCATTAGCTGCAGCCTGCATGGCCAATGGTCAGGGATGAGAGGAGTTGTGGCTCAAAACAACTACACACAAAAACTGCAATTCTATTTTGATGCATACCTTCAGATCCTAAAATGAAATGATGGATGTCAGGTCCTGTTGACATACGCGGTACTTGACAGCTTTTCTGTATCACACCTCTTGGGGTTACCATTTTTATATGAACCACCTGTATAATAAAATATATTTGCCTAAAAATTACATACGAATTGAAACATACAAAAGCATGTGAGCATACCAAAACCATCATTAGCCTAAACCCAAATATACCACTATTGATCAAAACATTTAATATTCAACTTTGCCTCTCTAAGACTAGACTGGGTTGTTGTTTTTTAAAAAAAACTATCTTTGGAATTTCAGAACAACCTAAGTTTCCACTAACTGACAAAAAGACTAGAACAAGCATCAAACACCGATGAACAGTAATGAGATCATTTGCTGGGCGGGGCGGGGGGGGATTATTACCAGGTCTTCAATGTTTCCGTAAATGTTTTTCTTCATGCCTGATGCCCGCGTTGCCACCCAGCCTCCAAGTGTACTGAATTCCATTGAATCTGGTTCGTGGCCCATACAGTAACCGCTTTCACCCAGCTAAACACGTGAAAAAGAAGACAGCATTTGTGTAATGGACAGCTTTCTAAGGATATGAACTCCAGAATTTGGTTTTGTAGATGCGTGTCTTTCCAGAGACGGGCAGGAAAGCCCGCTGTTTTGCACGAATAAAATAAAATCTGCTTTCATTAACATGATTACTCCAAACAGAACCGTACTTTTTGCCTACCAGATTTTCTCCACATTATCACCCTCTGGTATACAATCACCCAGAAGTACACAGACGATTCACCAATGAGACAATTCGTTTGCATTAGCTGTGATTGCTGCATCGTTTGCGGGGGGGGGGGGCAGCTGGACTAGATTACTGTTCCAAGTCCCTTCCAACTCTACGATTCTATCATGGCAGCACTTTTAACACCACCCTTATTGCAAAAACAGTTGCAAAGCCACATACCTCAAGCTGATGTTGTACTGTGCCCATGAATACACAATCAGAAGAGGGTGAAAAATAGCCAAAGATTATTGTATGAACTGGACCCAGGTCTCAGTAGCATGTATTAAACGTAGCTGTTAGCTTTGCCTCATTTATTCCCACAGTTCAAAAAACCTTAATCTGATCCCTTATTAAGAACATTCGACATGACACAATTTTAGCTTGAAGACTACAGCTCAAAAGATTTCACTTAAAAGACAATACAGCAAGCACTTAGTTATGGTTCTGGTAATATGCAGCTGGGTCTGTAGAAGTCCTGAGCAACCAATTATATTCCATTCGTTCAAGAAGAGGCAACTTAATATACAACCATCTGGCTGGGATTTCTATGTGCAATACTACAGTATATTTGCTATGCAGATGAAGAATTTCTACACATTTGTCACTGGTTTCATTTTTCTTTATTAGTTGGGCTTTGCCATCTGCACTGCCTCAAAAATGGAATGAAACGCCTTTATACATTGACCCCCCAAAGCTCTCCCAATGAAACTGCTCAGCAGCACAGTCTTTTATGTCAACTGGCACAGGAACTGGTCACATGGGCTTGCGTTTGAAACCACATTATGTGCTGAAAACATGAGAGAGATGGATTATTCAAGAATGCCCTATGGGGTGGAATAGCTCCCAAGTGTTTTCTGGTACAACTTCTATTAGTAAAATAATAATAAGAGTAATATGCAATTGTGTCCCTCCACCAGAACACACCATTAGTTAAATTGCATCACACACTGTACCCCCTAAATAATCTGCTCTGGAGTATTGTGGGGACAGTATGGAGCAGATTTTCAGGGTGCAGGAGTGAGGAGAGGAAGAGCAAGTCCACGCATGCAGTGTTGCTGCTCTGCGTCTGGAATTGCTTAAACGCAATATATATATGTCTGCCAATTTCTTCTGCTTTATTACATGCTACAGTATGGTCACCATGACATTTCAATGATGCGGGGATTGGCATTCCCTATCTTAAAGATCTGATAATACAGCAAGTCTTGAGCTCTTAAAATGTAAACCGCAAGACTGTGTGCTAGCACAGTTTTACTTATAAATGTATACTATATACTGCCCTCTCATAAAACATAAAGAAAGAAGCATCCCCTCCAAACAGCCACATTATATGAGGGTTATGTTGAAATCACTAGCAGGGTATATGAATTTATTATTAGAAATATGAAACGTAAGCTTTAAAAAATAAAATAAAAACCACTCCAAACCCCTAGCATCCTCTGGACAGATTGCAAGCATAGGCACTGCTGGAGCTTCTGTGGATTAACACTGTCAAATGTCAAATTCCCTTGCTATGCAAATTCTTTTGAACAAGAACACATATTTCTGCAGAGGAACACCTACAGGACCACATGACCCACTCACAATACTTGAGTATGTACTCTTGAACATGCTTCATATGTTGACCAAAGTGCTGTGAATATGTTCTGATTATATAAAAATATACACTGAGTAACAATCTTTCTGATCCAGAAGAAGCCCCCCTCCAAGAGAAATGGCAGGAATTGCTTTGGTTTTAAAGAAAAAAAGCTGCAGCAAAAGAAGCTATTATGCCTTATTCTAGTGGGACAAGAGTCTGTGGCATTTCAAGAATGGAACAGTTAGTGAAACATCCGAAGTTACTAGCCTGGAAAAATGTCATTTAAATTAAGAGAATATGCTCTGTGCATTTTAATTCTAACCTTTTTTAAAAAAAGCTACAGCTCTGGAAAGGTTAAAATACTACATCAAACAGTAAGAGGATATAAAAATAAAAAGTATGAAAGGCCATCTCATCAGAAAGTGCTGTGTTCGTAGTTTGCAACAAAAATCATTTCTTTGGAAAAAGCTACAGAACCCTTTTAAAGGAGGACCACTCGTCTACAGAAAGTCTATAACTAAGTATCGCAAGTAATAATAATAATAATAATTTATTATTTATACCCCGCCCATCTGGCTGAGTTTCCCCAGCCACTCTGGGCGGCTCCCAATCAGTGTTAAAAACAGTACAGCGTTACATATTAAAAACTTAACGATTCAAACATATTTTAAAGTATGTAGGACTTGAGAATGCTTTTAGACAAGTTCCACAGCAGTGCTCCCCAAATGTGTTTCTGGACTACAATTCCCATCATCCCTGACCACTGGTCCTGCTAGCTGGGGATGATGGGAGTTGTAGTCCAAAATCCGCTGGAGAACCAAGTTTGGGAAACCCTGATCTACAGCAATCCTTTGACACCTTCCCTTTAAGAGCGATGTGAAACAGGGCTGTATTCTTGCCCCAACTTTCTTTGACATATTCTTCTCCCTGTAGCTCTCATATGCCTTCAGCTCAACTGAAGACTGTGTACATCTATTCATGGAGCGTCAGGGCTCTATTCAACCTGGCATGCCTCCACACCAAAACGAAAGCGGGTCCTTATCTATGAGGGGTTTTTTTGTAACAGCCTCGACAACACACTCTCAGGAAGCTCTACGGAGTCTCACCAACCATTTTGTCCCAGCCTGAATAGAGTTCAACCTTACCACCAGCCTGATGACAGCCAACATCCTGGGTCAGGATGTCGCCTGCACTCCACTGGTGACCACATGCTTGAGGTGGTAGGCGGTTTTGTCTACCTGGGCTCCACCATAACCAGCAACCTCTCCATCAACACCAAGCTGGATAGGTGTACTGGCAAGGCAGCTACAGCAGTGGCTCACCTCTCCAAAAGCATCTGGGAGAATGTGATGCTAACAACCAATCCCAAGATGAAGTCCCACCAGGCTTGTGTGTTGGGCATGCTGCTTTCTGGCAGTGAGCCAAGGGAAACTTACACCTGTCAGGAGCGATGCCTCAATGCCTTCCACATGCGCCACATCAGGAAGATTTGAGGCACCACGTGGCAGGACCAAGTCTCAAACAAAGACGTGCTCTCCCAAGCTCATTTTCCCAGCATGTTCACACTACTATCTCAGCAACATCTACCCTGGCGCGGTCATGTCTGCAAGACACGAACCGGTATAATGATTAAGACAGAGCTGACTCAATAACCTGGAAAATATACACAGTACATTTGGCAATGTAAAAACCGAAAGTAATTTTCAAAGGAGTAAGATACCTGTCTTTCCAAGTCTTGTCCAACAATGCCAGCTTCAACATGAGCGGTTAAATTTTTCTCATCTATCCAGTGAATCCTGTTCTATTACAAAGAAACCAAAGTAAGACTTGTGAAACAATTTGACAGTTGACAAAATCAACAGCGTTTAGCCAATTCCACACGCTTACCTGAAAGTAAGTCCCATTAAACACAATAGGGTTTACTTCCAAGCAGACATGTATAGGATTGTGCCTTCAGGGGCTGGAAATGGGAAGGTGTAAACATACATATTTTTTGCCTGTCTGAACTATTACTGTTTCACACAGGAACTAAAATTGTAATGATGTAGGCCCAATAGCCTAAAGCAAAAATATCCACAGGGAACTGAGGCCCATGGATTCATATAAGAACTATGCATCAATTTACCAATGCAATCAATATGGTCTTAGCAAATTGTTTGCAGATGAAGTATTCAGAGTAGTAAAGGATACAAGAAGATTAACAGGTGATTTTTTCCCCCTTAATCCTGCTAGAGGCTAGATTTTTTAAAAAGGAAAAAGATGTGCTTGTGCCTACTTCAGATATTAATTGCTGAACCTTATCCTGTTTTCTACTGGGGCACCTCGCCCTAGTTACTTGAGTGTTGCACTATGAACTGGGATTGGGCAAGTATGGCAAACACCACGCCATGCAGTGCTCCACGCTATGCGCAAACCAGAAGGGGATATTATACAGAAGTTTTAAGAGAAAGGATTCTGGACAAACTGATGATCAGTAATGACATCTTTATGCTGCACGAATTCACTGAAATAAAGATGGTTGACCTTGCATTGTATACAGAAGGACCACAGTGTTTCTTCCCACCCCCTCCAAACTTACCTGTTAAGTTATTCGAAAGCTGAAAGCTCTATTTCATGCTTTATGAAATCAATTAGCTATCTAACCCAGTGGCAGTCTTTATGCTCCCAACAGACAGCCAATGTGACATAATGCTTAGAGTGCTGGGCTTGGGACTTGAGAAAGCCAGGCTCAAAATCTTCACTCTGCTACCAAGCATGCTGATCCTACAAAATACTTAACTTTTTGGATAGGAACCAAAAATAGCCAAGGCCTTATAAAGATGTCCATTGTCACCTTCCCCACAGTCTTTGTTACCATGTGAGGGAAGTCAGCTTAAGTTATGTTTTTGGTATTTGAAATACTTTTTACAATCTGACATTCTACACAGTTTTGCCTGAAAATGCTTTTTCCACATACCATTTGTGAGGTGTCCAATGAAACAATCGTTCTTTTCTCCTCAGCAGGACACTCAAGACCATTAGAAACATTTGTTCCTCCTGCAGATACAAGAAACGCATTGACGTTATTTTTCGTTCACATGCCTTCGTGCTAGTTCTCAGATACAGTGGTGCCTCGCAAGACAAAATTAATTCGTTCCGCGAGTTTTTTCGTCTAGCAAATTTTTCATCTTGCGAAGCACAGTGTCGGAAAAGTTTTGGAAAAGCTTCAAAAATCACCAAAAACCTCAAAAAAGGCTACCACACCGCGTTCTATGAGTTGCTCCTCGAAGTCAAGTCGCAACTGTATTAACGGTGTTAAGAAAAAGGAAACAAACTTGCAAGACGTTTTCGTCTTGCGAAGCAAGCCCATAGGGAAATTTGTCTTGCGAAGCAGCTCAAAAACCGCAAAACCCTTTCGTCTAGCGAGTTTTTTGTCTTGCGAGGCATTCGTCTTGCGGGGCACCACTGTACTTAACTATGGGGCTCAAATCATTTTAAAAATAATAAACAGTGCTACATTTGAACTTGGGAGGAGGCTTCCTCAAGCAAAAGGCAACATAGCAAGGGAGTCTCCTCTTCAAAATAAACATAAAAATATAAAAATAAATCCCACTGGGCATACAAAAGCCATTAGCTATATCTGAAGCAGCACTTTGGATTCTGGCCACTGAAAACAAGACAATTATTCTCCTTAAGGCATAAAATTGCTATGTAACTTACCACCATATGGTATAATACAAACGTTATGCTTGCAGGCTATTTCCACAATTTTAACCACATCATCATGGCACTCTATAAACAGAAGTATAAATAGAGAATTAACATATATTAAGACAGTGATCTCTGTTAAAATTTAAATGTACTAAAGTATTTCACAGTGGCTTGCTGTTACATTGATGTCAGAGGCCACAACTATACTAGAGTTAAGGAAGTGAAGTCTCAGTGTTTTGGACACTTTCACTATGAGATGAAAAGGAGTCTCTGCACCACCAATATTGGGACTCAGGGAAGAACTATATGCAATACTGGCTGGCAAAAATGGATTGAGCCCAGATCATCTATTTGGTTCTGAATTTTTCACATGTTCCTCTTAAACATTGAACCAAAGTTGCTTACACTTTGCCTTTTTTAAAAACAAAACAAAACACAAAAAGCTAAAACTATCAAAAAGAGCCTCACAACAAAATTACAATTCAAGTAACAGCAAATTACAGATTTAGCAGATGCTCAAAAAAGCAAGCCCGTGAAAATAGAAGTAACACAGGAGGAAAGTAAAACCAACAGCCAGCCAAAAGCCTTTCTACAAAGTCAGGCTTCAACTTGGCACCTGAAGGTCCAAGATGATAGTGCATCATGGGTTCTTCTGGAAAAGTCATTCCGTAAGGTTGATGCCACAACTGAAAAACGCCTGCTTCTAGCAAAAACTGCATGAACTTTGGTGAGGGATTGCAAGGCAGGACCTCAGACACTGAACAGAGTGCACAAAGGAAAGGCATTCTATAAGATATTCCAGTCCCCAACAGGGCATTCAAGCAGCAAGAATCAGCATTCAAGACCAAAAATCAATGGGCAACTTGGTCTGGTCCCACTCTGTAATATGCTCTGATTGTTGGTGGATGTTAGTCCATCTGGTGGCAGGAATCTGCACTAACTGAAGCTTCCAAAAGCTTTTCAAGGCCAGCCTGGTGTTAAGTGCTTTATAGTACTCCGGTCTGGAGGTTACTGAAAAGCAACCCTGGCCAGATTCAGCTTCTGGAGGAAGGGACATTGTTGGTGCACCAGCCCAAGCTGGTAAAAACTCTAGTGCTTGAAGTAGTTATGGATGCACCAAGTGTTATGAGATGGAGGTGCAAATAAGTACTGTACTCTCCCCCATCGCCCCCAGCCATGCCACTATCCGTGTATTGGATGACCCAAGTTTTTTGACGTGGTTTTTGAGTCAAAAAACCTTGTCCAATACACGGAAAAATACGGTATATCCTACAGACAACGAAGTATGGGCTAGATCCAACCAATGAATCATCCCAGGAGCAGGCGCTTGCACAAGGACTCCACTGGCTCTGGAGAGGTCATGAGAACCCCCAGAATGAGGGGGCAAGGAGAGAGGGGATTATTTTGCCTGGAAATCTGAAAAGCTTACATAGCGCTACATTCCTCCCTATATATTTCTGCTAGTTTGAAACAAGTTGAAAATAAACTAGCAAGAACAGTCAATAGGAAAGGTGTCCATGTCTTGATTTAGAGCAGTGGCCTGAATCCATCTAAAGTGGGTCATGAAACTCTCCAGTTGGTTTCGACTAACTTGCTATGTTGGTTTCAATGGAGCATAAATGAAGCAGCTTTGGTTTCTCTGGAAAATGCTCAGAAAGCACCCCAGCAAATATTCTGGTATTAACAACTAGAAATAAAAATAAAGGCTACTGAGCCAAGTCTTCCCAGCATCTAAGTTGCACAGCTGGAAGGAGCCAGCTGGGTAAAGGCCAGTAAATCACAGAAACTGTAAACAAGAACCAATGTAATGCATTCTGAACAGCAAATTACGTGTTCTTGAAATTGCTAGCATGGCTCAGGTTTCTTTCTTTAGCAAGAACCCGTTGCCCGTGAAAATCTGGTTGAAAGCTTACCATATCAGAACTTTATTTCATCTTCAGAAAATTAAAGGTTTGCACACACTGAAAAAAGCTTCCAAGTCTTTCACGCATTTGTATGTTTGGATCCTGTGCCCATGTTGCATCTACCTTTCAAATTTTGACACGGTTTTCTTTCACTTTGGAGGAAAGTGACCAAACAAGTAAAGCAGAGCCTATGTTTTGCAAAGGCTTTTTCACCAGGCTGCATAAGCAGCATTCTTGGCAGACTTCCAAACAACATTCCTGGACCAAGTACTGGATGAGATTCTGTCCTCTGCCAACATCTGCAAGTGCTTTCCAATATCAAGTTCATCCCCCGCCCCCAGATTTGTATTTTGCTATATTGCACTTCAGGGTGGGGGAAAGCCTTTGAAGAATAAGAAAAACATTCTAAAGGGCTTACCTGGCCATGCAACTACATCAGGAACTCGTTGAAACATTCCTTCCCTGAGCTTATATAGTTCATGTAAGCAATGACCTAAAGTACAAAAGGGGGGGGGCGCGATGTTTACAAAGATGTCAAGTTAAAAAATAAACATACAGTTAAAATGCACGTGTGTGTGTGTGTGTGTGTGTGTGTGTGTGTGTGTGTGTGTTCTTACCATGAGCTCTGAATATCCTAGCTTCTGCTTCTTGGGTATATGATATTTTAGCAGCTTGGAGGTCTTTGATAAATTCTTCATTTGCAACAGAAGGAGGCACATCACTAAGATTCAAGGATGCCTTCAATGTAAAAGAAAAACACAGCTGTGCTCAGCACACATATTCAGAAGAATCAACTCTCGCAGAGAGGCAAGGTACTTCTACAAGAAGAGAAATGCCAAGCTCTTGGGAAACCAATTTGTTTTTGTGTTGTCCCCTTTCAAACTATTTATTTCTCTGTATTATTGCACTTATATAGCACCTTTCTAACAAGGCAGCCAGGGCGATACACAGTTTTGAAATACTAACACCAAAAGGTGCTAGAGAATGCAGTCTTCTTAAGCTGACTGGAAGCTGATGGCAATAGCTTCCTGGCCTGGCCTTCCTTGTTTCAGCCATTCCTCGGGTCACAAAGGTTTTAAATAGTCCTAGGGAAGGTGCAGGAAGGACAAACCAAAGGTAAAGTATGACTCAAACCCATTTACTGGTGTTGAAATTGGGTAAAACCCTTTACCTTTCTTGTGGTCAACGCTCAGCTCATTCAACATCACTGTTATATTTCAAAGGACTTTTATTTTCTGCTACCTGTGTCAACACCTGGGTTGCCCAAACCAATGGTGTTCAAAGAAAAGGAGGGTGCCATGTCTATCTCACTTGCTTTCTCCCTGCTTCATTTCTGCCTGCCTGGGAGGCACTAGCATCAGACAGATTTCTACTGAAAAAGGGATATTCTTCCGCATGGTGCTTCTACTCTAGCCGTCAAGTATCATTGACCTCTAAAATATTGGTCTGAAGTAGATTACACTTAATGAATGGAAAGTAAAGGCTCTAAGAACTGAAAGTTTTAATTGTATTTATCCAACTCACTTCCATTTAACTCTAGTAGAAATGCAAGTCCTTTTTAGGAGATCCTTAGCTCAGGCTATACTTTATTACATTCTCCTCCTTGGGAAAGACATCTACTTCTCCATTTAGGTTTGCCCCAAATGCTTTAACAATCGCACTGCAAAGCAATTATTCTAAACAAGTTCTACGGCAATACGTAGAAATGCAGTTTAGCGTAAGAATGCAGGCAAAGCAGTGGGGCAGGATTATACCTCAACAGCAACCAAGTTGTATCATGTCAGCTTGCTTCCCAAACTTCCATCTGACAACCAGGACACACTTTCCCCTGGATTTAAAAGCATGCTTTACAATCCAATCTCTTGTAGGAGATTTAATATACATTTAAATTTGTGCCAATGTTACTAGCTAAAAATAAATACGTCCTCACCTTCGGTAATAAAATTGCTAACCTGTTGCATGCGTGGTTTGTGGCACTTGTGGACAAGAGTAGGTGGTGCCTGTATCCCAGCTATGGCATGGAGGGGACTTCTCTGCCTCCCCCCATGCTAGCTGAGTCAAACTGTCCCAAAGTAAAAGGACAAAGTAAAAGCACATTCATTTTGGACTTGACTTGTGGCACACTTGCTAAAAATGATGGAGACCAGTGGTACAGGGAACAATTTCAATGCTTCACAGCTAACTAGGGCATCTGGAATTAGCAGGTACCTGTGCTGGAATTTTATTAACTTAAAAGTGTACCTGCCCATCTATATTTGATCACTTAATTGGCCAAGTATCTGGAGGGCAGATGTAAAGGTACTGATCAAATGACTAAACAATTAGTGACCAAGAAACCTTGCAGAAACATAGTATTAGTATGTTAGCTATTCAATATTTATCCCAGCTTTTTTATCCACAGAGCAACTGAGAACTAGTAAATCGTAACATTATAAAAAATAGATAAAAAAATAAAAATATAAAATACAGAAGCAAAACACTAAAAGTCTGTTGAAAGAAAAGGATTTTCAACCTGTGTCAAAAAGGAAGCAATGTAACATTACTTGGAAAGGTTACAGAGGAAAGAAACCTAATCAAATCAGATTAACTAAGGTACTTCATTTTTAGACACAGATTCACACTGAACCATATAGTAAGAAACCACAGGGCATTGGTAGCAAGCTTGGGAAAGCCCTCTGCCCAAGTTCTCGGATGTCAGATAGTACAAAAAGGACAATGGCGATGGATCAGAGGTTAAACCTTATTCCAACTGCATGCAAAGGAATCTTAGAAGTCACACTGAGTTATACCAAATTAGATGTTCATTTATATACTTACTCTAGAAGTACTTTTATGCTCCAGACTTCCGCTCATATATTTCTCCATCCAGTCTACTAAAAAAGGCAACACCGTACCACCTAGCCGATACCTGAATTCGAAAGTATTTTAGTCAGTTCTTTCTAGCCTGAAGCTAGTACAAATCTAGTATTTTATTTGTTCAAATATACACAAAGAGTATGTAATTTCTGGAAGGATGGGACTGAGGATCCAGGAAATTATAGATGTGTCAGTCTCGCCTATCCAGCTAAGTTGCAAAGAGTTTTAATATGAGCCATTCTTAAGCAGAAAGAAGAATCAGCCTTGTGGGTGAAGTCCCAGAACAGCTTCTGCAAAGGAAAGCATCACTCAACAACCTTTCATAATCCCGAGTCAAATAAACACCCAATTTTGTACAGTTATATACTTCTGAATTGTCCAAATGCTTTCTGAAAGCCCATCAAAGATGAAGAAAACATAGTAGTAGGTGACAAGAACCCTATTACAGATAGCAGTTAATTAAAATCTTGAGCAGAGAGTAGGGTTGCTGTTTTTGGTAGTAACACAAAGTTTGGTATTAGGAACAGTGCTATTTAACTTATTCATAAATTATCCGGTGATTTGCGACATAAACTACTTGTTGCCTGGGAAGGTAGTTAACAGAGCAAAGTCTGAAGCATATTAAGGAGTTCTCACATATTTCTCTGGTCTGGGTAAATAAACAACAAAATGGCTGAGTGGGACTGAAATAAAAAGCCATAATTGCTATCATTCATGGCACGCTCACTTTTAGAATATTGTGTACAGTTCAGGATGCCCCAAAGACAGCATCTGAAGAGAATTAGTGCAGAGCTGCCAAATACAGGACAAATACAAGGATCAGAAGTTGAAGCCTATTTCCTTCAGGTTTTCAGGGATTAATCTGAGGGAAAGGCACCTAAATTAGACTGAAAAATTAAACAGTAGCTGAAGAGAAGTTATTCCTTCAAAAACTAGAAGTCATCATATTAACTGACATCAAGTTTACTACAGGAGGAATTACAAATACTGTATTTCCAGAACAGAAGAATCCAAGCACTGCAGTACTTTAATAGAAGTGGTGTGGCTAAATTTTGAATACAGCATGAGGTTCTTTTGAAGAAAAGATGACTAGGAGACTACAGCTGGGGAAGAGAAGACAAGGCGAACAGGGGTTAGAGCATCTTTCCTATACGAAAGAGCTGCAGCATTTGTGGCTTTTTATTTCAGAAAAAAAGACATGGATGTAGTTTTTAAAGATAAAAGTTATGCAACCTGTGAAGCAAGTAAATAGAAATAAGTTTGGCCGTCTCTAATAATACTAGACCTTTGGTTTACCCAATGAAATTAATTGGGTGATAGCAGGATTCACAAAATGTGTAGTACACCTTTTACGTGCTCATGAAAGTCACCATCGCATGATCTGGCAACAGCCAGTGGCTTAAATGGTTTTAGCAAAGTATTAGACAAATGAATTCAGGATTAGCAAACCGAAAACACTGATGAAAGTCACCACCCTACGATGTGGCAACAGCCAGTGGTTTAAGTAGTTTTATAGAGGATGATTAGACAAATTCATGGAGAAGTCTCCTCTCATAAAAAAGGTATGAGAACTGATGCCAAAAAAGCATCTCCATGTTCAGTGATCATCCTTGCCAAGTAGGGCAACCAGTATGGCAAAGTTATTGCCTTCTTGCCTTTCTTACAGGGTTTTTGGAAGCATCTATACAGCTGTTATACGAAATGGGATGTTGGATGAGATGAGCTCTTGGTTTGATTCAGTAGGGTCCCTCTTACGTTCACATAAAGAATAATTAACTCATCTGTATACATAATAAGGGCAGGATTCCGACAAATCCTCTGGCGCTTGTAGTTAACTAACCTGTGGCTCTACAGACATGACTGAAGCACAGCTCTCATCATCCATGACTTTTGGCCATGGTGGCCGGGGTGATGGGAGCTGGAAGTGCAGCAGCAACTTGCATCTTGGCTCATGTAGGATGAAGCAACAGATGTGCATAAGGGAATAGATTACCTATGGGATTGGAGTTATGCTGGGACGGGGGTCAGACAACGTCCCGAGTATCTGAGTCTGGGTGACAAAGCCAAGCCTCAAAAAACTACAGTCTAGTAGAAGTGGCCAGACAGGCACTCCAATCCCCCCGCCCTTTCTACAAATCCACGCAACAATCAGGGTAACAGCTTTGGCTTTAGTCTGCCACCGATGAACTATTCACATAAAGGTAACCAACAGACCACATACCTGACACGGGCAACCCACCCAAAAGCCAATGATATTACTTCACCTATTATTTAATATCCATTTTGTGCTTTTAAATCCCTCCTGCCCCCCATCCCTTAGAAATATTATGTATCTACAAGGATGTTACCTTTTCCCTGTGAATTCTGCTTGTCCCTTCTTATTGATGATGAATTTTGAGTCATTGTAACCCCATCCGTTCCACTTAAAAACTTCTTGCCTAAAAGGGAAAGGAGGATAAAAAGAATATGACTTGTTAGTTCACTATGTTGTTTGCTCATTTTTGTCAACGTTATAATTCTAAGATACTGTCCATTCTGACGAAACATTACATCGGCTTGCATGATTATATAACTGATGTACAAAGCTGTATGTAGCCCCTTAGCTGCTTATAAGCACTCATTTTTGTTACATTAATGCTTCTGTATACCAAAAATGACAGCAATGCTTCTGAACACCAGTTGCTGGAAGCTGATGGGGAGAGACAGCGCTCTTGGGCTTGAAGGTTTCCCACAGGTCTGGATGCCACTCTTGAGAATAGGATGCTTCATGTTCTTTATGTGCTTATGTTAACGACATTCTGAAGGAGGACATTATCCAGAACCTGATTTACTTAACGAAATTCCCAGAGTTACGACATAGGTGTGTAGGTATGTTGACATAGGACAGCTGAAACTGTGAAGCACCACATGCTATTGTTGTAAATGAAGGGAAGATTTTTGTTTGTCAGCAACTTGCTCCCACAATTTAGAAGAGTCTTAAGAAGGGGACAGGTGACGCTAGAATGAAATTTGTAGATGCAACATCTGTATCCTGAAGCGAGGCTAACTTTGCAACAGAGTGCTGGGTATATGCCAGGGATGAGGAACCTTTCAGTTTGAAGACTACATTCCCTTCTGGGCAGGCAAAACCGCAGGCACACGTGGGTGGAGCAACGAATATAAACTTTACCTATGCACAGTAGACTAGCTTCTGCACAAATTCACACAACCCTCTCTCACCCGCCATCCAGGAAACCAAAATGCATTATTGAAGTGCACAGACTCATTCCAGCCAAGGAAAAATCACTCTAGGCGGGTGTGAAGCAAGGATGATGAAAAATATGGCTAGAAAAGTCTCAAGGGCCAGACCAAGGCCCTGAGGGCCACATTTGCCCCCAGAGCCTGAGTTTCCCACCCTTTAGGTGTGCAGAAAGACCCGTTGTGAGAATTTGCTAGAGCAAATGTTCAATAAAGGCAATCCTAACCTAGCTAAAATAAACTAGAATTGCAACTGTGTCTGGTGGTTTAACTTTGATAAGAATAAAACAAAAACTCAAGTGCGCTACCCATCTGGTGTGACAGTGTTAAGAAAATCACCCCCAAAATGTTTCCACAGAACCATGCTTAGAAAAATTCAAACTGTGAGAACAGCATGTTAAAACAGGATGTTAAGTAATTCTAAAACACTCCTCCATCCAAAACATACAGCTTTATGATTTGCGCCGCCAAATTTAAAAGAGCACTACTCATTTCTTTACAAAGCAACAAAACTTACAACATATGCATCTCTCCCCCCCCCCCCATTTGAGAGAGGAGACATTCAGGGGAGAAGGATCAAAAGTCTGGGAAGATTATTTGTTCACAATCCAACAACGGATGTTATCAGGAAATGTTATAAAGAGGGAGCTATGGCACACAAAGCACCACCCACAAGGTGGCAATATTTCCATGTATTTGAATGAGGCAGGCAATCCTTTTGTAAGATCTTCATATCAAAGCAAGCAGATATTACAAAAAAGCCATGTAACTAGTGTTCAACTTCATTCATCCGCAAAAGGTTAGAAAGTGTCTTTCAGCCACATTAAATGTGCGCTTCTTACATGCCAATTGTCATTTGGATTTCTTTTCTAGACCCTACCACTTCATACAGATTAAGTCAGGGAGTAGTGTTAGAAACTCATATATAAACTAGGTGCCAAATGGCTCCTTAAACCAAAGTTGCAATCGCCAAAACAAAATTTCTAGTTGCCATTTTGGGGCACAATGGCTTTAAAATCTTATTTTTCAAATGATGGGCTGACTGGGATTGATTCTCAGTTAAAAATCTAGCTAGTTCAGATGACAACTGTGAGCTACATTAAGAGCTTTGAGAACTTAAAGAAGAAAAGTCACTTGATTCAGGGACAGTCCACATATATATTGGCCTATTCAGACCTCTTTTCCTTAATGATGACTTCTGCTGAGGCTAAACACAAAAAGCAATTTGTTTCCAGAAATTCATTCTGATTGCGCAGATAAAATATAACTGATAGAATTCTACAGGATGGGGTATTGGTGTGTATGAAAACAGTCCAGATCCACTGATCCCCAGATAGTGGAAATGTCAGGCACCATCCTTGCATGATGGGGGCCGTTCATTCTGACATCAAGAATGCCCCCCCATTTGTCAAAATCTGCAGTGAAATTTGGGTCACCACAAATACATCTCATACTCTCTAGCCAGTCTGATGAAGCGGTTAGAATGTGGGACTGGAACCAGGCAGACAAAGCATTCGAAGGTCACTCAGCTAGGACACTCACTGAATGAACAGTCTCTCAGCCTAAGCTTCCTCACATGGTGGTTGTGAGGATAAAAATGGAGAGGGGGAGAAATATGTATTGGCTACCTTGAGCTCCTTGGAAGAAAGGTAGTCTATAAAGGTAATACTGAAAGGAATACTAAAAGAAAATAAATGAATGAATAGTGCTGCAAGAAGCCATCGTATCTAAAGACATCTTCTTACCATATCCTTTTCAGAGATTTCCCCACTCTATTAATCGTGCCATTGAATCTCACATTCCTAAATTAAAATGTGTGACTGGTGTCCCCTAAGGTTTAATTGACAATTGGCTTCAACTCTGGTGGTGTTAGTGGGAAGCTGTCCGTTTGAAAAAAATATGCATGGTTGAATTAGTAATCTAGCCAATGGAAATAATACAAAACAAATATGGAAATTGGAACAGATTGTTGTCTAGTCATTTAGTCGTGACCCTGTGGACCAGAGCACACCAGGCACTCCTGTCTTCCACTGCCTCCCGCAGTTTGGTCAAACTCATGTTTCAAGAACAATACTAGTTAACTACCACAACTGTAATTTTAGATACATATATTTTTAGATAATTATTTGAGCAGGTTAATAGTTTTCAGTACCTTCATATCCCCCCCCCCCAATCTTTAAAATCTAAATCATAGGTAAAATCGAGTTTCATGTAGAACTTCCCTCTACTCTCTGCAGCTGACTGGGCAGCCACACAAAGGAACTGCAAGGGGAAGGAGATGAAGGGGAAGTCCCATTGTTCAAGCAAAGCGCATCCCGCTGGCAGACAGATGTGTATACTATGGAATTGTTTGAGCTTAATATATAAATACAAGAATAAAATAAGGAGAGCTTTTAGAAGTTTCCACCCCTCAAATTGAGTATGTGCAGTATAGTTCCAGCTAAATCGAAAACAAACCATCACGGATTGCCTTCTGGACAGAGAAATACTGACTCCCATTAATTAATCTGAGAATTTCTAACCTACCCATGCAATGCATACACCACAGTGGTGGTAGCTTAAAATAATTAACACCTCAATTCTCAAAAACACATTTAAAAGCACATAAAAACAATTAATTTAAATGACATCCATTCCAAACACCCACACCAGCAGACTGAATGAACTTCCTTCCTCCTTGCTAATCCAAGTCATTTTCACAACTATCTTATTTATTTATTGTATTTATATCCCTTCATCCTTCCAAATGAGCCCAGGTTGGGAAACATGTCACTGATAAATTAACACACAATTAAAATATCTAAGCACATCTACCTATGAAAACAATTCCAAATCTGATGCCACCTTTATTTAAAAAGACACACAATTTCATTGTGTGTCTACCACCCACATCATTACTTGAATCTGATAACTATCATAAATGCGGATGTTACACCATAGCTTAACAGACAACTTAACACAGTGGTTCTCAAAAGGTGCGGTGCACCCCACTGGTGCAGCAGGAGAGGATGGCATGTGCAGGAGGAAGATTAAATAATCAAAAAACATTTGAACACTCCAGTGTACTGTATAGTATCAAAATCACTTTCTTTATTTGCAGAATATGGATAGATATCTTTTTTAAATGAGAGCATGAGAATCAAGTGATACTGAAAGCAATCCTAGTTGTGATCCAGAATCACCATTCAAACAGAGTACTGGAGAAGACTAGTTTAATTCAACACCAGTAGCAGGTCTAAGCAGACCTCCAAAAAAGAAAGTTAGTCAACAATATGTGGATAGCTATCCAAGTCTCAGATTCACATGGACTGAAGATGAAAATATCCCTCAATCTATGTGTCTGATCTGTGGTGAGAAGCTTTCCAATTCCAATATGGCCCCCAAGCATACGAAAATGCAATGTTTCAGTATTTTGAAAGGCAGTTGGAACAGTGGAAATACCAACGATCATATTTCGAAAAATGAGTAAAGTCTCAGGTAAGATGCAAATTATATCTTACCAACTGGCTGAATTGATTGCTCAACAGACAAAGCACATACAGCAGCTGAGAAACTGATTAAACCTGTCTGTTGCTTGATTGTGAAAAATTTGTTTGATATGGATGCTGAATAACAAGTTATGGAAATTCCTTTGTCTGGTGATAAAATTAACGGAAGAATAGTTAATGTCAAAAAATACTGAGGCACTTCTGTGAATTGCTGCAATACAGGACTTACACTGAATGAGGAGGAGGAAATGGCCTACATTTTGAGCGATCACAATTTGAAAATGAAACACAGAAATATGTAACTGAACTCTTTTTGGATATACAACCAGAAACAATATCCACAACTCTCTTGAAGAGCATTGGCTATTCTTCTATAACTCTCCATGGTATATTGCCGTGAACAAACATTTACAACTCTAACAAATATGGAAGATCAGAAAAGAGAAAGAAGAAGAGGAGTTTGGATTTGATATCCCGCTTTATCACTACCCGAAGGAGTCTCAAAGCAGCTAATAGTCTCCTTTCCCTTCCTCCCCCACAACAAACACTCTGTGAGGTGAGGCTGAGAGACTTCAGAGAAGTGTGACTGGCCCAAGGTCACCCAGCAGCTGCATGTGGAGGAGCGGGGAAGCGAACCCAGTTCACCAGATTACGAGTCTACCGCTCTTAACCACTGCACCACAGAAAGGCTTCATCGTGTTGATAAGGAGATGACAGTTCATTTGTCTCAAATTAGACCTAATATAACAGAGATTACCTGGAAAAAGAAAGCTCACACCTCTCACGGAGTACTTAAGATATGTATGCAAAAGGCACTATCTCTCAAAGTTTTAGCAAAAAACAGTGCTGGAGGCTCAGGCCAAAGGCTGAAATATAATAGTAGTAGTAATAGTAGTAGTAGTGGAAGAAGAATCAGAGTTGCAGAGCTGCAAGGGTCCTCAAGGGTCATTTAGGCCAAGCCCTGCAATGCAGGAATCTGAACTAAAGCAACCATGACAGATGGCCATCCAACCTCTGCTTAAAAACCTCCAAGGAAGGGGATTCACAACCTCCCAAGAGAGTCCATTCCACTGTTAAACAGCCCTTACTATCAGAAAGTCATTCCTGATGTTTAGTTGGAAGCTCTTCCCTGTCAACTTGCAGCCATTGGTTCAGGTCTTACCCTCCAGAGCAGGAGAAAACAATCTTGCTCCATCTTCCATGTGGCAGCCCTTTAGATACTTGAAGATGGCTGTTTAATTTCCTCTCTTCCAGGCTAAACATCCCCAATTCCCTCAACCATTCCTCATAAGCAGCATTTGAAATTCGCCAGAGGCATGTTGCACCTGGCTATCAGCCACTTGCGACCAAGTGAAGATGCCCGGGTGCCAGAATGGCACCTGATGCCTCCACCATGTGGAGGTGCATGCCTGGGTATCCTTGGAACTTGCCTGTTTTCACATGCTAACAACACATCCTGTAGTATTCTATTTGTGATATTTTATCTGCACAGAGCAAATTTCAAGAATCAAGAAGTCGTGTTGAAAAATACAACTTTCAAGCCTCCTGGCCCCAAAATGGCAACTAGACATTCCGTTTTGGCAACTTCCAAATGGTTTAAGGAGCCATTTGCCACCTAACTGATATATCAGAGTTTATACTGTTCATAAGTCTTGGTTTGCAGAGTCTTGATCATCTTCGTCACTCTCCTTTGCACACATTCCAGCTTGTCAATGTCCTTAAATTGTGGTGTCCAGAACTAGACACAGTACTCCAGGTGTGGTCTGACCAAGGCAGAATTTGTTGTTGTTTAGTTGTGTCTGACTCTTTGTGACCCCATGGACCAGAGCCCGCCAGGCAGAATAGAGTGTTACTATTACTTCCCTTGATCTGAACATTAGACTTCTGCTGATGCAGTTTAGCATTAGCCTTTTTTGTTTGTTTTGCTGCTGCATCATACTTTTGACTCATGTTAAGCTTGTGTCTACTAAGACCCCTAGATCCTTTTCACATGTACTGCTAGTAAGCCAGGTGTCCCCCATCTTATATTTGTGCAGCTGGTTCTTCCTGTCTAAGTGAAGAGCCTTACATTTGTCCCTATTGAATTTCATTTTGTTAATTTGGGCCCAGTTCTCCAATCTGTTATGGTCATATTGAATCCCGATTCTGTCTGCAGCTCCAGTTTGGTGTCATCTGCAAATGTGATGAGCATCCCGTAATTCCTTTACCCAAGTTCTTTATAAAGATGCTGAACAACAACAGGCCCAGGACAGAATCTTGTGGCACTCCGCTTGTCACTTTTTTCCAGGATAAGGAACAGTTATTGAGCACTCTTTGGGATTGGTCAGTCAACCAGCTATAAATCCACCTAAGAGTTACCTCATCCAACCCACATTTTACCAGCTTCTCTACAAGAATATGATGGGGAACTTGTCTTACTGAAAGCAAGGTGCACAACATCCATAGCATTCCCAAGATCCACCAGGCTTGTAGCTTTATCCAGAGAGAGAAGGAAAGAGATTCGTCTTGCATGACTTGTTTTTGAGAAACCATGCTGGTTCTTAGTAATCACAGCATCCGTGAATCTCAATTCTTTTAAAGTAGCTAGGTGTGCCCTTTTATCTTGGGTTGCAGCTTACAATAATAATAATTTTGCCGCCATCTCACACTTTTCCCCAATGTCCCAGGGCAGGTTACAACAATTAAGACAGTATCAAAAACTTAAACTGTAAACAACTTACAACCACAGAAATCTAGTGGGTTTCAGGACTTCTGGGGAGACCTCATGGCTGGTTAGTCATCTCTGTCAAGACCCTTGGCAGAGATAATTAAGTGGTGATTAGTGATGGCTACTGTATCTTATTATATCCGAGGGACAAAGATAACAGGAATTAACTTCCAAATGTTCTGGAAGGATTACTCCCTGCCGTGCGCCCAAGAAATCTTTGAGGAACGTGGATAAGTGACGGGGGAATGGAAAAAACATAACCTTGCCCAAACCCCACAATAACCCTGGAGTTCAGTCCCTAGGGCAAAGACCAGCAAATCCTCCTTTCTTCAATTATTTTTGAAACTCCTATAAATCACTACTGAGACTTTCTCTTGTTGGTTAAAATGTTCATTTGAAATATGATCTGACAGTTGGCTTAAGAGGAGATGCCATTAAGTAGCTGATAATGATTGAAGTAAGAAATGTGCTCTTGATACATATTGAAGAAAGTTTTTCAAACAGCTAAGAGATTCTCCAACTCTGAAAAAATTTCATCTTATTGTTTTCTATTTTTAATCCTCTGATGAATGTGTTGCTTGAAATGTGAAACTACATGGCTAAGACAATATGTACTTTGCTTCCATACAGCATCAAAAATTTGGCTACTACAAACAATAACAGAGTACCAAGCCCATCCAAATTTAGTGGACCTCTAATATCACCCAAACAAAATATATGCAGCAGAACATTTTTCGTCTTTAAAGATCTGCAACAGAATCTACAGCCATTTTTTAAAAAAGTCTTTAAGGGAGACTTTGAAAGTAAGGGACTTTCAAAAATACCAAACACTCAGTCTGAAGTTTCACTTGTAGTACAGTGGAGCCTCGCAAGACGAAAAGAATCCGTTCTGTGATTCTCTTCGTCTAGCGGTTTTTTCGTCTTGCGAAGCAAGCCCATTGACGGATTAGCGGATTAGCGCTATTAGTGGCTTTTAGCGGCTTATCAGCTTATCGGATCAGCTGATAAGCGGCTTAGCGGCTTAGGAAAAGGGGGGGAAAGGAAAAAAAACCCGCAGGAACTCGCAAGACATTTTGGTCTTGAGAAGCAAGCCCATAGGAGATTCGTTTTGCGTAGCACCTCCAAAACGGAAAACTCTTTCGTCTAGCGAGTTTTCCGTCTTGCGAGGCATTCGTCTTGCGGGGCACCACTGTATAAATTAAGGGAGTCAATGAATGGATCTTGCCAACAATGTGATAATCTGAGTAGATGCACTGAAATCAGTGGACTTAAAACTGTCATGACTATCTTAGGACCATTTCTTCCAATGGGTTTGAGTATGACTTAGCATGACAACTCATTTGCCTAACATGTAATGGGGGACCAAAAACACATTTCTTGCCAGCAGCTATGGAGTCTCAGTGTACTTTCTTGGTCTCAGTAGTTACAGCAAGCAGGACCCCTGACAGAGGCATGTGAATGTAGAAACACAGTAATAGAAGACACCAGTCCTCTTGCATGCCATGCCTGGTGCTGCTGAAATTTCCTGCTTTATGTCCCTGTTGGAAGTAAGCAGAAGAAAAGCAAATCACACACACCTGTTGCCTGTCATCATAAGACATAAGAGGCATGGAGATCTGGTTTTCCTGAACTAAGAACAGACATACTGATCTTAGTGCTATGAACCACAGCACTAAGAGATATGCCTCTGCTTCCTCTTTGGATGGTAAAAGGAAGCAATATAGGCTTGTCAACAGTGTAGGTATAGTCTAATGGCCCACAGAGGTTGGCTTGGTTCTGGAACTGATCCACCAGCTGGGAATTTCCCTCCACCCCTTTGGAATGCCAATGGTTTCTCCTTCTCCACCAGGCAACCTCCAGCTGCAGAAAAAAGAGAAGTGTGTGTTTAAGAACGTTGTTCTTATTTCTCACTTTCACATATGCCCAAGGTGATGTCCCAAATACATTAAAAACAGTAACAGAACAGCACAAAACTACCGAAAGATGAATTTACAAGAAATACAGAATGGACACCTACGCAGAAACCTATTCATCTAGCTGGAATTACTTATCGGAACAAGAATGTCGTTGTTTCCAAAAAAAAGTGCATAAGGAAGGTACATGTCACATTTCAACTGGAGTGCCACTCCACAGAAGAGGCATAGCTCTCTGTTACTGTAGAGCAAGCTTTTGAGATCTTCAGAACTTGAAGGAGAAATGCTCCTGCAAGATGCAGTAACCTACTGGGTATATAAAGGTTAAGACAGGGCAAGTATACTGGGCTTGAGCAGCATAGGGCCACCACTTTCTGCACTACCTGCGGCCTCGGGAACAACCTGAGCCCATCAAGGGTGTCACGCAAAAGCTTACTTAATCATAGGAACAAGTAGGAGTCAAAAACTGCTAATGACCTCCTTGCCTATGGGCTGATCTTTCTTGGGCAACTGGCTTCTCATGACTGAAGATACAGTCAGTAGTCCAGTGGTGCCCCACAAGACGAATGCCTCGCAAGACGGAAAACCCACTAGACAAAAGGGTTTTCCGTTTTTGAGCTGCTTCGCAAGACGATTTTCCCTATGGGCTTGCTTTGCAAGACGAAAGCGTCTTGCAAGTGTTCTGATTTTTTTTCGCCCCCCCCCTTTTCTAAGACGCTAAGCCACTAATAGCCTTTTAGCCGCTAATCCGCTAATCCTTTAATAGCCGCTAAGCCTTTAATAGCCACTAAACCGCTAATAGGGTTGCTTCGCAAGATGAAAAAACCGCTAGACGAAGAGACTCGAGGAACAGATTAATTTCGTCTTGCGAGGCACCACTGTACTTTAGATAGCAAGTCTGCTCCTGCCAGGGGCAAAGCGGGGGTTAAAGAGATCATGTGATAATATCTTAGCAGGACACATAATACTTAATGATAATGCACATCATTGTATGCCGGGCTTTGCTGTCATTTAAGGTATGATTTTTCTGTTCACTTAATCCCAGTCCTTTCACAGTGCAGCTACCCTACTCTTCTCTTGACACATTCCGTGAACTCCTACTGCCCACCAGGAAACTTCCCTTAACAAGCAAAGTAATTCACATTTTGTTTTGTAACCATTTGCCTCATAGTCTGAATATCCTTACCTAAATAAAAGGTTGATTTCTTAAGAAAAGGTATCGGGGGAGAGGGAGTTGTTGGCACTATGCACTGAGAGTAAATCTAGATAAAGTCAACAAGTTTCTTAAAGCCAAACAAGACAAGATGCTTGAGATTCATAAGTGGACGTTCTACTGCTTTGAATTTCAGCAAATAGCAGCTGAAGGAGAATCCAATCCAGATCTTGGCCATGGCACTGTGGGAAGGAGGTTAAACCACTCTCCTTGCACTGCTTTTCCAATGAACTCTCCACAAAAATGCACTATTTCCTGGCGGGGAAATCTTATGCATACTGTATGCAATTTTAATTAAGAAAATTCTGTAGGGGAAAGAGTTACCACCCAACCTTGTAAGTATTTCAGTCACATTGCCCTGCTTGTTCACCAAAATTTAAACAGACAGGAGATTTTACTACCTGGCTATTCTACCCCATCCTATTCATGTTCTATGGTGGTCTGTCAAGTATTAATTAGGAATACTAAATTTCAAGCATTCAAACAAGGAACTCTGGGTCTAACCAAGCAGCAGCTACTAATCAAGATGTCACTACTGTAGTGGCATATTAGTATAATCTTCAATAATGGAAATATGAAATACCAAATGCACTGTTAAGTTAAATAAATGCTATCATAAATGGGTTTATTCTCTACAGGTTCATAGATATATAAACTGCAAACACCCTACCCCACCGCACCCCCCATAACTCCTATTTAACTAACTTGGTCTTCAAGACTTTCATGTAACAGAAATGGGGGGAACTGAATCTGAGCTACTTTGGACATTACCATCAACTGACTTGCGCTCTCAACTTTTGTGTTTCTTGTCCAACACAGGAAGGTGGGTGGGTGTGTCTTCCCTGCAGTATAATGCACAAGCTGTATCCTTATACAGTGGTACCTCGGGTTACAGACGCTTCAGGTTACAGACTCCGCTAACCCAGAAATAGTACCTCAGGTTAAGAATTTTGCTTCAGGATGAGAACAGAAATTGTGTGGCGGTGGCAGCGGGAGGCCCCATTAGCTAAAGTGGTACCTCAGGTTACGAACAGTTTCAGGTTAAGAATGGACCTCCGGAACGAATTAAGTTCTTAACCCGAGGTACCACTGTATAGAGTTCATACCTTAGTGGGGACAGGTGTACAAGTTCTTTATTTGGACATGGCACCAGAAGCTCATAGCAACTTCTCAGGCACAGGAACCACTCGCCCACAGTGCCGCTCTCCTGCCCGGATTCAATTGCAGCTTATATTTCCTTATCCATCTCGCCACTGCTTTCATGCAGATTCCAATGCTCTCTCCCAAGTCAAATGTTATGGAGAAATAGAACTGTCTGTCATCAGCATGTTACTGGTACCTTGTTTCCAAACTTCTAATGATTATTCCTGGCAGCTTCATATAGGTGTTGAACAACAATGGAGTTAAGATAGTGCCCTGCAGCACTTCATAAAGCAACCTCCAGAAGCCTGAAAAGTACTTTCCCAGTCCCACTCTCCTTAGTCCCAGAAGCAGCACCACAATCATTGTAACACAGTGCTCCAAATTCCCATTCTTGAGCCAGTCAGGGAAGATACCATGGTCGATGGTCTCAAAAGCCGGAGATCAAGAAGCAGGATCAAGCTCACACACCCCCTCTCCCACCCACTGCAAATATCATCCATTAGGAAGACCAAGGGCAACTCAGGCCCATGGCCAGATCTGAACCCAGATTAGAACAGATCTAAATAATCCGCTTTCAAAACAGGCTTGCAGAAGAAGAAGAAGAGTTTGGATTTGATATCCCGCCTTTCACTCCCCTTCAGGAGTCTCAAAGCGGCTAACATTCTCCTTTCCCTTCCTCTCCCACAACAAACACTCTGTGAGGTGAGGGGGCTGAGAGACTTCAAAGAAGTGTGGCTGGCCCAAGGTCACCCAGCTGCTGCATGTGGAGGAGCGGAGACGCGAACTCAGTTCCCCAGATTACGAGTCTATCGCTCTTAACCACTACACCACACTGCAGCTGCCCCATCATCCTCCAAAAGGGTGTATTTGTTACTGGTCAACAGTTGTTCCAGTCTAAGGTGTTCAAAGTCGGTTTCTTTAGGAGAAGCCACACACCTACCTTTTTCAAGACATCAGAGACCATTCCCCCGCAAGTAATGAAGCATTAACCATGCTCTGGACCCAACCAATCAGACCCTGTCGGCTAGATTTCTAATAACCCAGGCACTGGCCCAGGGCCTACATATGATCTCCTAATTCAGATGCTATGGAGAAATGAGACTTGAGTGTGCCCCCAAACTCTCTTTTCGAATTAAATGAGGCCAAAGGGAGGAATAGCGGAAAGCGGCAACGGCTTTTCCCTGCCTCTCCGTCCCCTTCTTCTTGCAAGGAAAGCACCGGCTTCGGGCCCTTCCCGCGAGGGGCGGCGGGGCGAGGCCTTGCCCCCAGTCTCGGGAAGCCCCCGTTCAGCTGGCGTCCCACCGGGGAGGAGCCGCCCTCGCCCAGGCTTCCCCCGCCGCCCCACCCGCTTACCGCCTCTTGGGGAAGGTGCTCGGCTGAGGGCGAGCCGGCGCCGGCGCCGCCCGCCCTCGGCACTGGGCAGCGGACAGGTGCGCCTCCGGCGGCCCGCTCCTCAGGTGGCCCGAGAGGATCCGCAGCCTCCGGTGCGCAGCCGACGGGGAAGCGCCGCTCTTGCCGCCTGCCGGCCCTTCTGCCGCCGCCATCGCGCTTCCGCGTTGAGCCGTCAGCGTCAGGGTGAAAGGTCGAACACGGCGGCCCGCGGCAGTTATAGGCTGTCACGCCGCGCGGCGCGCGTGCGCGACCCCGCCCCCTCCCCCCGCCCAAATTATCCCCTGCATTATCCGTTAAGCCTGTTTAGGAGAGCGGGAAAACGATAGGAACCCGCAAGCGGTGGCTCCGCCCATCTCCCCTTCTGGCTCCTCCCCCTGCTTAACGTAGGAATCTTGGCCCTGTGCCTGGCCCATCAGCGACCCAGGCATGTCAAACCCTCCTGCAAAACCTCACCTGTACGAGAGGTATCGCCCTGATTGGGCAGCCTTGGTGGAATTATAGAACTGTCAAGTTGGAAGGGATCCTGTGGGTCATCTAGTCCAACCCCCTGCAGTGCAGGAATATGCAGCTGGCACATACAGGGATTGAACCTGCCACCATGGTGTTAAATCAGCACCCGCTCTAACCAAAGAGCTATCCAGGAATGTTTATGGCCGGCACAATTTATTAAGGCGCAGGGACAGCTCACCCATGAGGCAAAGTGAGTTGGCCACCTCAGGCGGCAGGATCCATGGAGCGAGGCAGATCCCAATGTATATCACATAGAATCATAGAGTTGTAGAGCTGGGGGAGCCCAGGGTCATCTAGTCCAACCCCACAGGAATCTTGACGTCCAGTTTGAAACCACATCTGCTGTGCTTTGGCATTTTGTGATAGCAGTTTTATTGCTGCAGTCGACAATCAATTCACAACGATTTGTGAAGCAACTTCTCTTGATTTAACTGTCTTTTGTTTCCACAGCCAGAGGCTGCCCCTCAGGGACACAGCCGTTTGCAGTCAACAGTTGCTGTACACAAAAATGTTTTAAGTTTCTAGAATACGTAATCAAAATCATCATTGAAATCATTCAAAACTGACTTCATAAAAATGGTGGCAGCTAACATCTATAAAATCCTAGGTTAATCGAAAAGCGTTTTAAGGTCAGTTTAAAGGTAAGCACAAAGGACATGGTTCCAAAGATGTGCAAGCACTACTGAAAAGGCCCGTTGCTCTGGCCAAGATGAAAAATCCTGAGGGCAGGCCACAGAGTAGATGCTCCCAAGCCCATTTCAGGGCCTGGCTCATAAGGGTGCACATGGTCTTTTAAATAACCTGGCATCCAAAGCAAGGGAGGAACAGTCAAAAGAAACACTTTAAACTGAGCTGGGAAAGTAATAGGTAGTTGCCTATGCAACTGGAACAATATGGATGTAATATAGTCATTATACTTGACTTCCAAAAGCATTTGGCTGCCAGCATTCTGTGTTGCAATTGCAGTATCTTTAGATTAAAGAAGATAACCTCTGGATAACTGCAGTGTCGGCTCACTTTCAAGCAGTGATTGTTTATTCCAGCAGTAAATTCAAGATAAACTCATCTCCATTAATGTCTGCATTGCTAACTCTGATGCTCCGCTCTGTACTGACAAGTGAAGACAGTACAGTGCTTTAAAACCACTGCTTTTTTTAAGAAGATGGGAATGTATTTGCACTTGTTTCTTCGAATTCTTTTGAGCAGTGCCTCCAAATCAGGTTATGCCCTCCAAAGTAGGGCACTATGGGGAACAGCTGTCGTACCAGTGAGGAAGTGATGCTCCCACTGATACTGTTTCCTTAGGTTCCACTCCCAAACAGGAACCCAGCAGCAGACTTAATGACTATAAAGAATAGCCCCAAACATTCTCACGGGTAAAACTGGCGTGGACCCCATCCACAAGGTCAGCCCAGGAAATGGGCTACAAAAAAACGTTGGAATAACAGCTTGTTAAACAACTTGAGAGCTTACGGCGTCTTTAACCTGTAAATGAAGCAGACTTGTACAACAGCCCAGATTTGGGAGGGAGACAGCGCTGAGAATTCTTACTGATGGACAACAACATGTCTTAAACTGTGTTCCGGCAGGCGAATGGACATCATGATTTCTTTAATATGAGAGGAGATATGCACCGGCGACTGAAGATATTTTGAGAGGTTAAGATCGGAATTTGGAAACGGGCATAACAACAGCGAAGAAAGCGGGGGGGGGGGGAGGGATGTGTGAGACAATTTCTCCAGACATCCAGAACGTGGGAAGGCCCTCTGAAATGTTCTTTAATTTGAATTGTAATTTGGTCTTATCTGTTTGTATTGTGATTGGATTGGATTTGTTATCAATTTGGGATGTATTTATTTATTTATTTATTTAGAGAGAGTGGAGAAGGCGGTACCCTTGGTGGAGGGCGGCAGACCACCACCTGATGCTGAGAGTGCCCCCTCAAGTAGCAGTAGTGTTGGCAGCAAGACTAGATCAATTGTTGCTGTTGGCACAACTCGTGAGATGTGGGGGTTGGAGTGAAGCAGTTGGTGGGCAATGTGTCCGGTGGCATTAGAGATGCTGCAAATATTTGGTCCTCTGCTGAGCTCAGGCACTTTCTGCTGGCTGTTGTCAGTATCAGTCAACACTGAGCTGGATTTGGATGCAGCGTATTGTAAGCTATGGTTTTCCCAGTAGTGATGTATGGAAGTGAAAGCTGGACCATAAAGAAGGCTGATCGCCAAAGAATTGATGCTTTTGAATTATGGTGCTGGAGGAGACTCTTGAGAGTCCCATGGACTGCAAGAAGATCAAACCTATCCATTCTGAATGAAATCAGCCCTGAGTCCTCACTGGAAGGACAGATCGTGAAGCTGAGGCTCCAATAGTTTGGCCACCTCATGAGAAGAGAAGATTCCCTGGAAAAGACCCTGATGTTGGGAAAGAGGGAGGGCACAAGGAGAAGGAGGCAACAGAGGACGAGATGGTTGGACAGTGTTCTCGAAGCTACAAACATGAGTCTGACCAAACTGCGGGAGGCAGTGGAAGACAGGAGTGCCTGGCGTGCTCTGGTCCATGGGGTCACAAAGAGTCGGACACAACTAAACAACAACAATATTGTTGGCAGCCACTAAGCATACTGGATTGATTTAGTTTGGATTGCTGTGCCTGTATCACACTCGTTGTTTGCTCTGGTTCGACCTGTGTGCCTAGCTCTCTTGAGAAATTAAAGCGCGTGCACACACACACAATTATTATTAAAAGATTTCATTTCCACTTCTAACTACCTTGCTAAACAAAGTGTTATGAAATTTTCATGTAGTAACCCTTAATTAAAACCATTGCCCTCTCCCTGAATGAAAACATTCTTAAACCCACAGAAGGATTGTCAGAATGGACATGAAAGTACAATAAACAATACCCACAAACTATATTTACATGGTGATGCAATGACTTGATGTAAATAAAATCCTTATGGTGAAATTAGGCGGAGAGTTCGTTTGAATGAGGATTGCAAGAAATTGTACAGCCAACACCTTGGGATGAAGATAAAGCTTGTATTTTCATCCAGACGGGCACATACTACCTTGAATAACTACCGTACTTGTTCTCATAATGGTTGGCTGGTTATGTAGGCTGCAATCCTTTACTCATCAGTAGGATATATTTCTGAGTACATGTAGTTGGATTGCACTGTTAGTTTATTAACTTTTTCTTAAAAGGACTCAAGGGCTATCCATTCTCTCAAGCCTTTCACTTATTTATTTACTTGGGGATTTTCTTTTGTTGTCTTGAATTCATTGGTCTTCTGCAGATTTCCTCAAAATATAAACTTCTCACAAAGCTATTAGAAGCCTCTTGTTTTTTTTAAAAAAAAGGTTTATCAGAGTTTCAAAGCAGAAGTGTCCTTTTTGAAATATGATGTTGCAATATGAAGGCGCATGGCCCATCGCCTTCCCAGGGCGGTGAATCAGTGCATACTGGTAGCTGGCAAGGAAAATTGACCACCTGAGGACGCGAGGAGACAGCACTTGGGGGGGTCTGCTTATCGGGGGCAAACAAGCCAAGCAACGGCTTGTGGTCAGTCACCACGGTGAAGGGCCGCCCATACAAGAAATCATGGAATTTTTTTACTCCCTTCACGATTGCCAGCCCCTCCTTGTCGATTTGCGAGTAGTTCCGCTGGGTTGCGTTGAGTGTCTGGGAAAAGTACGCCACCGGTACCTCTCTTCCATCCAGGAGTTGGTGCCCCAGGACAGCACCAATGCCATAGGGTGAGGCGTCGCATGCTAGCACCACCGGCAGCCTCTCGTCAAAGTGTGCCAAGACCGAGTTTGAGACAAGCAAGTCCTTGACTGCCTGGAATGCGGCCTCCTGGCGCTGGCCCCACACCCAAGGGGCCCGCTTGTCCAGGAGTCTGTGTAGGGGCTCCGCTACCGCCGCCTTGTGGGGAAGGAAGGAATGGTAAAAGTTCAATAGTCCCAAGAAGGCCTGAAGTTCAGTCTTGCTCTTGGGCGCTGGGGCATCACAGATGGCCCGTACCTTGTCCCCAGTCGGGTGGACCCCTTCTGCGTCCACCATAAATCCCAGAAAGTCCACCTGAGGCACTCCTAGTAGACATTTTTCCCGCTTTACCTTGAGACCCGCCGTCTGGAAACGGTGCAGAACGGTGCGGAGGCGGTCCTCAAGCTCCTCTGGTGTGGGCCCGGCAATCAACACATCATCAAAGAAGGGGGTGACGCCAGGAATCCCTTTAAGGAGAGAGTCCATTAGATTCTGGAATATGCCTGGTGCCACGCTGACCCCGAATTGCAGCCGCTTTACCCTGAACGCTCCTCTGTGCGTCACAATCGTCTGTGCCTCTGCTGTGGCCTCATCTACTGTCAGCTGTTGATATGCTTGGGCCAAGTCCAGCTTGCCAAAAATTTTCGACCCAGCCAGGGTGGCAAGGACATGGCTGACCACTGGCACTGGGCATGCATGGGCCGTGAGGGCCTTGTTTATGGTACATTTGTAGTCTGCGCAGATGCGGACCGAACCATTAGGCTTTACGGGAGTGACGATTGGGGTTTCCCAGGGGGCATTAGGCACCGGCTCCAGCACTCCTTGCTCCATGAGTCGGTCCAATTCCTCGTCTATACAGGGTTTCAAGGCGAACGGGACCCGGCGGGCCTTGAGCCTGACCGGTTGTACTGCGGGGTCAAGCTGTAGCGCAATGGGGGGCCCCGTATACTGTCCCAATTTCCCATCGAAAACCCCTGGAAATTCCTTGCATATGGCGTCCACATCCACTTGTAAGCTAGTGTGGTTCACCCCGGTGACAGCTAGCCCCAGTGGTCCAAACCATGCCAATCCCAGTAAGCTAATGTAGGGGCCCTTGACCACGAGCAAGTCCAGTTGCCGCGTCCGCCCTCGGTATTGCACCCTGAAGGTCCCCACCCCCATTGTGGGGACCTTACGTTTCTGGAAGTCCCGTAGGGTGAATGGGGCCGGTCTGAGTTTGGGACCCCCAGTAGGACACAGTTTCCTTAAAGTCCTTGCCGAGATTATGGATAGAGTTGAACCCGTGTCAAGCTCCATGCGGCATGGGGCCCCCTCTATCTGTACCTCTACATAAATTTTCTCTACGTTGGGGTGGGGCAACTGGTATACCTGGCAGTCCGTGAGCTCCGTCAAGTTGCCTTGGTGCGTTGGGCCCCGGAACCTGGGGCTCTTGGATTGGTCATCTGATGCCTGGTGTCGGGTGGGCCAAGCCCGACACACCCGGGCGATGTGTCCCGATTTTCTGCACTGCCTGCACTCTGCGTTGCGGAAACGGCAGGTCCTCCTCTCGTGACTCTCCCCGCAGCTTGCGCAGTTTCCTCCTTCTCGTCGAGGCAGCTGTGGTCTGTGCGCTGCTTGAGTGCGCTGCTGTACTCGGTGCACCTCCTCCCTGTCGGATCCTGAGTCGTCGGTGAGGTCTTCGTGGTGGACCCTCGGTTGGGATGGCAGGCTCGGCCGTGCCTCTTGTGTCGACCTCTCGGCAGCTTCCGTTGCCAGGGCCTCCTCCAGAGCGACCTGGAATGTTAGGTCCTTCTTAGCGTAGAGGCGTCTTTGCAGCTTCTCATCCTTCAGGCCACCGACGAGGCGGTCACGAAGCATGTTCTCCAGCTCTGAGAAGTTGCAGAACCGGGCGGCTTGGTGGAGAGAGGTCACAAACCCAGTTATGGTTTCCCCAGGGGCTTGCCGCTTTGCGTAGAAGGCATTTCGACGAGCTACCACTGAGGGCTGCGGCGAAAAGTGCCCCTTCAGCTGTTCCATTATTGTTTTGTATGGAACAGTAGCGACGTCTTCAGGCGCAAGGAGAGCCCGAGCGATTTCAAATGTCTCCTCTCCGCAGACGCTGAAGAATATCGCCCTCTTCTTGGCGTCTTCTTCGTCAGTGACCCCTTTGGCTTCTAGGAGGAAGGTGAAACGGGAGGCGTACGCTTCCCAGTCTCCAGATGCTGGGTTGAATGGCGAGAAGCTGCTGTTGGCTGCCATTCTGAGTTCCTTGTGTCCCAGAGCTGAAGCCTGGATACACGGTGCGAGGCAGCGGTGCGGCAGGTGGCGGTGCTGCGGTGCTGTGTGTGGCAGTCAGCTCAGCGGGATCCCATCCTCGTCGCCAGTGAAATATACTCAGAGTCGCAAAGTGATTTCATGCTCTTTATTCAGCTCGTAGTGGTGAGGAGGAATGAATGAAACTCCCCTCACAGTATCTGCTTTATATACATTATTTACACAATGGGCTGCACATGATTGGCTAATTCCGGAATTCTACTGTAAGCCAATCAGGTTGTGGATTCACTTCTATCTGAAGCAGGATTGGGTGGTTCCTGCCAACCAATCATACTGCTGCATTGTTCTAGGACCAATCAGACTGCTGCATTCTGAATCCTATTGTTCTAGGACCAATCAGACTGCTGCATTTTGGATCCTATTGTTCTAGGACCAATCAGACTGCTGCAGTTTGGATCCTATTCAACTCAGTACATAACAGGGTTGCTCGTGAGCAAGCAGGCAAATATCTCCCTGGCTGGCTGCGAATACCTGGCTGGGCTGCCAAAGTAAACTTTATCTGTCCGGAGCCCCACTCACCCGTGGCTGACTCAATCGCTGGCAGAATCCGTGAGTGGGCGTTTCTTGAACTTCCCCCAACAGAGAAGCTCCTTTACGCCCAGTCTGCGCCTGCCCTCTCTGCGCGAATGCCTTCTGCGCAACGAGGGCGTGGGCAGCGGAGGACCCCTTCCATCCTTGCTTCTCCCAGGCAAGGAGTCCTGGGACCGCCTTGCCACTTCCGACTCCTGCACCTCCTCTCCACTGGAGCTGCGTTTATACTCTTCCCCAGAAGATGAGCTACTTCTCCCGATCCCTGGAGGCTCTCTATAATCCATCTGGCTTTTTTTCTCTCCCTGCAGCACTGATGGCAGTTCCCTGACACTAAGTTTGTTCACCAACTTCACCTTTCGCCTTGGGGAACATTTTGAGAAGAACAGAAATCAGCAATCTAGATCACCAACAACATTTGTTTTCACTGGATGTAGTGAGGACACAAAGGCCATAAAATATTGGCTCAAGGGTGGGGTCACAATGAAACAGTATTATCTAAAAATGATTCTAGTAAGTAGACAACCCTAATAAAGCAAAAGCATGAAAGACAAACTTCTGTATTTCACAACCTAGTAAGTCAATGCTTGTTTACGCTTATTTGTTACTTATTACGTATAATGATTTTAAAGAATCATAGAATTGGAAAGGACCACAAGGGTCATCTAGTCCAACGCCTTGCAATGCAGGAAGCTTTTGTCCAACATGGGGCTCAAACCCACAACCCTGAGATTCAGAGTTTTATGCTCTACCAAGTGAGCTATGCATCACTGTATTTTTCCCTTACCATGTTCTGTCCTTCCATTTTGAAATGTTTTATTTTAAAAACCTAAGCTGTTAGTATAATAAAGAAGCGCTAAGCGGTTTGTTCCAACCTTGAAGATAACAGTTCCAAGTTAAGCAAGGAAAATATATTAGCGACTACACAGCAAAAATTATACCTTTGTGTATGCCTGTGCAAGTTTATGTATGGTTTTTCCTTTCCGGAGGCTGAAAAATGGTAAGTCAAACTTTGCTAGGGGTTAAAATAAAAAAAATCCTTCCAGTAGCACCTTAAAGACCAACTAAGTTAGTTCTTGGTATGAGCTTTCGTGTGCATGCACACTTCTTCAGATACACTGAAACAGAAGTTGCCAGACCCTTATATATAGTGAGAAGGTGGGGAGGGGTATTACTCAGAAGGGTGGTGGGAATGGGAGATTGGCAGATAGCTGAGATGAGCCTGTTGACGACTCTTAACGACTGCAATAGGTCTTGCAGGAAAAGGCAAGGGGTGAGAAGGTGAGAAATGGCTTAGTCATGTATAATGAGATAAGAATCCAATGTCTTTGTTCAGACCTTTGTTTGCTAGGGGTTGTGAGGTGTGAAGAAGCCGGAAATGTTGTGATGCAAGGAATCTGGGCTTTGATACTTTCTCTATGTAATGGATTGCGTTGCCATGCATGTAAAGAGGAAAATCTAGAGATATTTTTGATACACAGAACCTGAATTTTGGGGGTGGATGCTACTGCTTTGGAACATTTTAGCATTCTGGATTCTGTGGAATAGGTCTTTGGATTCTGTGGAATAGGTCTCCACCCCATATTTCTATAAAAGCTGTTCTCTCACACTTCTAATTTAGAGAAGGCTACACAGTAATATTTTGAGAGGAACAGAGATTAACAATCTGGATCACCAACGACATGCTTTCAATGGAACACAATGTAAAAGGTAAAAAAGGCAAAAGGAAAAGGATACTTGGACAGTTAAGAATAGAATCATAGAATCATAGAGTTGGAATATACCACAAGGGCCATCGAGTCCAACCCCCTGCCAAGCAGGAAACACCATCAGAGCACTCATGACATATGGTTGTCAAGCCTCTGCTTAAAGACCTCCAAAGAAGGAGACTCCACCACACTCCTTGGCAGCAAATTCCACTGTCAAACAGCTCTTACTGTCAGGAAGTTCTTCCTAATGTTTAAGTGGAATCTTCTTTCTTGTTGTTTGGATCCATTGCTCCGTGTCCGCTTCTCTGGAGCAGCAGAGAACAACCTTTCATAGAATCATAGAATCATAGAATCATAGAATCATAGAGTTGGAAGAGACCACAAGGGCCATCGAGTCCAACCCCCTGCCAAGCAGGAAACACCATCAGAGCACTCCTGACATATGGTTGTCAAGCCTCTGCTTAAAGACCTCCAAAGTAGGAGACTCCACCACACTCCTTGGCAGCAAATTCCACTGTCGAACAGCTCTTACTGTCAGGAAGTTCTTCCTAATGTTTAGGTGGAATCTTCTTTCTTGTAGTTTGGATCCATTGCTCCGTGTCCGCTTCTCTGGAGCAGCAGAAAACAACCTTTCTCCCTCCTCTATGTGACATCCTTTTATATATTTGAACATGGCTATCATATCACCCCTTAACCTCCTCTTCTCCAGGCTAAACATGCCCAGCTCCCTTAGCCGTTCCTCATAAGGCATCGTTTCCAGGCCTTTGACCATTTTGGTTGCCCTCCTCTGGACACGTTCCAGTTTGTCAGTGTCCTTCTTGAATTGTGGTGCCCAGAACTGGACACAGTACTCCAGGTGTGGTCTGACCAGAGCAGAATACAGTGGCACTATTACTTCCCTTGATCTAGATGCTATACTCCTATTGATGCAGCCCAGGATTGCATTGGCTTTTTTAGCTGCCGCGTCACACTGTTGGCTCATGTCAAGTTTGTGGTCAACCAAGACTCCTAGATCCTTTTCACATGTACTGCTCTCAAGCCAGGTGTCACCCATCTTGTATTTGTGCCTCTCATTTTTTTTGCCCAAGTGCAATACTTTACATTTCTCCCTGTTAAAATTCATTTTGTTTGTTTTTGCCCAGTTCTCTAATCTGTCAAGGTCGTTTTGAAGTGTGATCCTGTCCTCTGGGGTGTTAGCCACCCCTCCCAGTTTGGTGTCATCTGCAAATTTGATCAGGATGCCCTTGAGTCCATCATCCAAGTCGTTGATAAAGATGTTAAATAAGACCGGGCCCAAGACAGAACCCTGTGGCACCCCACTAGTCACTCTTCTCCAGGATGAAGAGGAACCATTGATGAGCACCCTTTGGGTTCGGTCAGTCAGCCAGTTACAAATCCACTGAGTGGTAGCAGAGTCAAGACCGCATTTTACCAGCTTCTTTACAAGAATATCATGGGGCACCTTGTCAAATGCCTTGCTGAAATCAAGATAGGCTATATCCACTGAGTTCCCTTCATCTACCAGGCTTGTAATTCTGTCAAAAAATGAGATCAGGTTAGTCTGACATGACTTATTTTTCAGAAATCCATGCTGACTATCGGTGATCACAGCATTCCTTTCTAGGTGCTCACAGACTGTTTGCTTAATGATCTGCTCCAGAATCTTCCCTGCTATTGATGTCAGACTGACTGGGCGGTAATTATTTGGGTCCTCTCTTTTCCCCTTTTTGAAAATAGGGACAACATTTGCCCTCCTCCAGTCTGCCGGGACTTCGCCTGTTCTCCAGGATTTCTCGAAGATGACTGCCAGTGGTTCTGAGATCACATCTGCCAGTTCTTTTAATACTCTTGGATGCAGTTCATCTGGCCCTGGAGACTTGAATACATCTAAACTAGCCAAATATTCTTGTACTGTCTCCTTAGTTATTCTGGGCTGTGTTTCCTTTGCTGAATCATTTGCTCCAAATTCTTCAGGTCGGGCATTGTTTTCTTTATCGGAGAAGACTGAGGCAAAGAAGGCATTGAGGAGTTCAGCCCTTTCTGTGTCCCCTGTTTGCATTTCACCATCTTCTCCTCTGAGTGACCCCACTGTTTCTTTGTTCTTCCTTTTGCTACGAACATACCCATAAAAGCCTTTTTTGTTGCTTTTAACCTCTCTAGCAAGCCTGAGTTCATTCTGTGCTTTAGCTTTTCTGACTTTGTGTCTACACGTGCTGGCTATTTGTTTGAATTCCTCTTTGGTGGTTTCCCCCCTTTTCCATTTTTTGTACACATCCTTTTTTAATCTTAATTCAGTTAAAAGTTCTTTAGATAGCCACCCTGGCTTCTTTAGGCACCTTCCATGTTTCCGTCTCATTGGTATTGCCTGACGTTGTGCTTTTACTATCTCCCTCTTAACAAACTCCCAGCCATCATGAACTCCCTTTCCTTTTAGTATTGCTGTCCATGGGATCTCACCCAGCACTTCCCTAAGTTTTATGAAGTCGGCTTTCTTAAAGTCAAGAAATTGAGTCCTAGTATGCTTGGCTGCTCCTTTCCGCTGTATAGTAAACTCCTCTATGTGACATCCTTTTATATATTTGGACATGGCTATCATATCACCCCCTTAACCTCCTCTTCTCCAGGCTAAACATGCCCAGCTCCCTTAGCCGTTCCTCATAAGGCATCGTTTCCAGGCCTTTGACCATTTTGGTTGCCCTCCTCTGGACACGTTCCAGTTTGTCAGTGTCCTTCTTGAACTGTGGTGCCCAGAACTGGACACAGTACTCCAGGTGAGGTCTGACCAGAGCAGAATACCGTGGCACTATTACTTCCCTTGATCTAGATGCTATACTCCTATTGATGCAGCCCAGAATTGCATTGGCTTTTTTAGCTGCCGCGTCACACTGTTGGCTCATGTCAAGTTTGTGGTATTTTTATTTACAACAACCAAGACTCCTAGATCCTTTTCACATGTACTGCTCTCAAGCCAGGTGTCCCC
This sequence comes from Podarcis bocagei, assembly GCF_964188305.1. Taxonomy (NCBI): domain Eukaryota; kingdom Metazoa; phylum Chordata; class Lepidosauria; order Squamata; family Lacertidae; genus Podarcis; species Podarcis bocagei. The sequence goes on from NC_138125.1 coordinate 118,483,699, forward strand.
CATCTTGTATTTGTGCCTCTCATTTTTTTTGCCCAAGTGCAATACTTTATATTTCTCCCTGTTAAAATTCATCCTGTTGCCCAGTTCTCTAATCTGTCAAGGTCGTTTTGAAGTGTGATCCTGTCCTCTGGGGTGTTAGCCACCCCTCCCAGTTTGGTGTCATCTGCAAATTTGATCAGGATGCCCTTGAGTCCATCATCCAAGTCGTTGATAAAGATGTTGAATAAGACCTGGCCCAAGACAGAACCCTGTGGCACACCACTAGTCACTCTTCTCCAGGATGAAGAGGAACCATTGAGGAGCACCCTTTGGGTTCAGTTAGTCAGCCAGTTACAAATCCACTGTCCTGTCAAAGGCAACTATGGGGTTGTGGTGCTCATCTCGCTTTCAGGCCAAGGGAGCTGGCGTTTGTCCACAGACAGCTTTTCAGGTCATGTGGCCAGCATGACTAAGCCACTTCTGGTGCAACGGAACACTGTGACGTAAACCAGAGCGTACAGAAACGTCGTTTACCTTCCTGCCACGGCAGTACCTATTTATCTACTTGCACTGGTGTGCTTTGACCTTCCAAAAGAATGTGTAGCCTCCTTTTTCTTCTATCCGTTGTCCCTCACCTGCTCTTTGAGTCTCTTGAAGCGCGGCAATATCGATGCTAAAACGTCACAGCTCTCTTGCAATGATGGCAATTCTGCATTCAGGACACTCGCTATCTGACAAAGTCCGTATATTCCGTGTTCCACAAGTTCAGTTGTCTTTTACGACCACTGGGTGGTGACCCCACTGGGCGCGGTAATCCAGTCAGGGAAAAAGGGAGGCAGACTATGTTTAGGGCACCTTTTCTAGCCCCTCCCCTTTTCAGAGTTAGCAGAGTGGATCCTAAAAAGGGCTGCTCAGTCATGGATACAGCTGCCAAGCTGCTCAACTGCCTCGTTCCTTGAGTCAGAATGACTGAATCTGTATCCACTGCCCATGTGCCGGTTCATGACTAGGGGCTTCCAGATTTCACGATCCTGCCCCCATTGTCATTTGCTGATCGCCATGGGACTTTTGGGGTTTGGGTTTGGGATGGGTTTTTGGAAGATGTCTGTGTGTGAATTTGTTTTATGTGTGTAGATCAGTGCACGCTGACCAACACAGATTCTTCGCAGTAGGGCTATGGTCCGATGGCGTGAGAAGTCACGACGACCGGTAGATTCTTATCTGCTGCAGCCTTCATAGCCGCTTGTTATCATCTGCCTGTTCTGCTGTTGAGGACTTCTTGGATCATTCTTTGTCTAGCTCCTTCCCTTTGACCTTATTGCCTTGGGTGACCCTGCTGGGAGTATGAGATTCCTGATGGCTTTGCTCACAAGGGTCATAGGAACGTGCAAGCCCACTCACCACGACAAGGTGATGATCCAGCGAGTGAGACACAATGTGTAGGGAGGAACCAAAGGCATCAAATCCTGGTTCAAAAAAGGGGACCTTCCACCCACCTATCATAAGCCACAAGCTGACCTAGTCACTCAACTCACATCTAATTCAAGAAGAGAGCATGTGTGCTGAAGAATCATGTCTCAAGCAAATAGCTCTCGGTAAGCAACCTAGTTTCACTGGTATTCATGAAACTGGAGCATTGATTCCAATCTACAGCAACCTGAAAGAACACCTACTTTCATCACAAAAAAGAGATTATATCAAGCCATTGCACCATCAGATGTTTCCAATAACAGTTCACAGTATTAATTTTAATGATTTCAAGATAGTAACTCCTCATATACAATGCAAAGGCATTGGCATTCAAAGGCTATGTGAGAAATACTGCTGCCATAAATAACAATATAGTGTTCGTTTGTTCTCCTTTGGTCATCCATCCTCAGCCTTTCTGAGATAAGCGCCTTCTCAGGTTTCTAGCCTGGCTGTTGCTGCTCTGGAAAACACAGCAGAGTCTTCCTCAAACTGTTTTGGTCATAAAAAGAAGGCGGCAGCAGCAGTTAAGAGGAGAGTCGATGGCCCCATTCCTGACTACAACCCTTGCACTCTCACACAATCTCTCTCTGTCTTTCTGTCCATCTCTAAAAGCCAGGATGCCTCTGGAACCTCCACTTGGTTTATTTGTGTCTGTTTTTCCTTCCTCAAAAAGACAACCCATTTACACTGAAGCAGAATTGTATAGGGAGCGTAGGCTCCCATGGAATCCCAATGCAACAAACTTCCGCTGGTTTTTTAAAAACAAAACAGTGAAGGCAGTCAGCAGTGACGGAAACAATGGAATGGCAGGAGTGCTGGAGAATAGAAGAACATCTTGTGTTTTAAGAATTCTAAGGTCTCAAATATAGAATAAATATTAATAAATGCCGACATATCTAAATATACTGTAAACCATGTGTCTAAAATTAGTACAGGAGAGCAATCCTTAAGCCATTTTGACTCTCCCAATGACCTCAAATATTCCTCTGCGTAAGGAAGGCAAATGGGGGAAACCTCCCCATTATCTTTCCGCCTACAAATCCTGTCTTAAGGGCGTATTTGTGTATTAGTAGGGTGCTGTGGGTTAAACCACAGAGCCTAGGACTTGCCGATCAGAAGGTCGGTGGTTCAAATCCCCGCGACGGGGTGAGCTCCTGTTGCTCGGTCCCTGCTCCTGCCAACCTAGCAGTTCGAAAGCACGTCAAAGTGCAAGCAGATAAATAGGTGCCGCTCTGGCAGGAAGGTAAACGGTGTTTCTGTGCGCTGCTCTGGTTCGCCAGAAGTGGCTTAGTCATGCTGGCCACATGACCCGGAAGCTATACACCGGCTCCCTCGGCCAATAAAGCGAGATGAGCGCCGCAACTCCAGAGTCGGTCACGACTGGACCTAACGGTCAGGGGTCCCTTTACCTTTAGGGTGAGCCTGTGACCTGGATTAAGGAACTAAAGTATTAACCATAACGAAAGAATGGCCAGACTGCTCAGGTAATGCAATCGGCAACCATTATCAGGTATCCTGGCAGGCACGATTTCTGCTGTAGACCGCCTCCTATGATGTATGTATGATGAATTTGAGGTGGCTAAGGGGGTTGAGCAATGTCAAAAGTCTTTAAAAGGTTCCTGCACACTTTTGTTCAGGGTCTCTCTCTTCTTGGAAGGTGGGGAGGGGACTCTGCTGCAACGGAAAAAATAAATATCTGCCTTGCTTCCCACTGCATCCTGCCTCCATCCATTCTTCTCTGACCGATCATGGACTTAGGGGACTCAGAGTCCCATGGGGAGTTGGGCAGCAAACCCCAATTTTTTATATCACTTGCAAGGAGGAAGAGGAACAGGTGGTCCAGAACAAAGCCCTTAGAAATGAACATTGAAGTCAAGCTCTTTGTTATTATAGGCACCCACAATAAAAGTGTTAAGTTGTGGGCGAACATATCGGACGACACAGCGATTCTTCCAAAGCACCTCTTTATTTGTAAGCTGGAACAGAACTGAACTGCGGAGCTCAGTCAGCCTGCTTATATAGAGCTCCAGAACAATTGTAACTGTTGCAACTTTCTAAATCTATCCAATCACTGAACGTCACTTTTCGATCCTTCATTTGCATACAAACTATCCAATCACTGAACGTCACTTTTGATCCTTCATTTGCATAACTATCTACGGTATCCCCCTGCTGTCAGTACATAACAAAAAGTGCTGTCTGGAGGGGGCCTTGGAGAAGAAGCAGGAAGGAAGTAAAGCCTGAGAGAGGACAATCTACAGGCAGCTACTCAATAAGGAATCAGTTAAGGGAAGAATAGCTTGCCTTTCTGTCTGTTGCCCCAAGCTGGTTCAGGTAAGTTATTACACTTGTTCACCTCAACAGAAGTCCTTTCAGCAGTTGGTCCCTTCAGGTGCTATAATTTATGAAGTTGCTTTCACAAGGAAATTAAGGCCCATCCTACGCAAGGAGTGTGCCAGACTGTAACCTTTTCTTAAATTTGGGCCTCCCGCAATAGGTTTGTGTATACAGTGGTGCCTCGCAAGACGAAATTAATCCGTTCCTCGAGTCTCTTCGTCTTGCGGTTTTTGCGTCTTGCGATGCACGGCTATTAGCGGCTTAGCGGCTATTAACGGCTTAGCGGCTATTAACGGCTTAGCGGCTTTAAGAGAAAAGGAAACAAACTCGCAAGACGTTTCGTCTTGCGAAGCAAGCCCATAGGGAAATTCGTCTTGCGGAACGACTCAAAAAACGGAAAACTCTTTCGTCTTGCGTGTTTTTCGTCTTGCGAGGCATTTGTCTTGCGAGGTACCACTGTACCCTCTCTTATGTGGCCATCTACATTAACACACCCACACATCATTAGTGTAGTGGCAAATTCAGAAGTGAGGGGCCCTTTCATGAAAGTCATGACCACATCCCTCTCAGCCATGCCCCTTCTTAGATTATACAATTTAGATTATGCCGCAAACATATAATTATACAACCTTAGATTATGCAACTGTCTTACAATTGCACAATACTTCTAATTAGGGATCCATTGCAACAATCCTGGCAAATCTCCGCACATTGCCTTTCAGCTAGATCTGTTATTTTCCATGAGCCAATGATTTGGAGCGCGCCATTGTTTCCATTCCGAGTGACTTGCGCTGTGTTTTCCACAAAGTTCCACAGTACGCAACAACTTGCACACTCCTCTATTGAAGCACCTTGCGTTTTCAGAGTTCCTAAAAGTCTAGCTTTGGAGAATGCAGTGGCTTAAAAAGCCCCCCTTTCATGCTGATTGGGCATGAAATAGAACCACTGCAAAAATAGTACTGGGTCTTTGATTGCCCATTACCTCACTGCCACACTCACACAGAGAGGTATGTGTAGTTCAATTCAATCAAATATTTTTTAAAAGCATTTCTACCCCACTCTTCAGCCCAAAGTCTCAAAGAGCAGCTTACATACAAACAATTAGATGTCTTTTACAAACTAAAAAAAAAGGCACAAAAGCGGTGGGGGGGGAGGGAAGGGGGGTAACCAAAATCAGGTGTCAATCCTTAAAGAACAGTTTTTTTAAAAAAATAACTTTTTATTGGGTTTTCTACACAAGAATAATGTTATACAAATAAGCATACCAAGTTTTCTCATGTCATTTGTATATCACAAAAATCAAAATAAATGTGGAGTGATATCTACAACATGGTTTATCATTAGTGTACAGTGTATAAGTTCTTGGTTCATGAATTGGTTTAAACAAAGAGGGAACAGGGTAGAATAGAGGTTTTTTTTTAATTCATCAAGCATTTATTTTTATTTATTTTTTGTTAGGAAGAAAAGAGGGAAAGAGGGGGAGAGGGGAATGGTAAGTGGAATGGGTTCAGATGGTTATGCTTCTATTCTTCTCAAAGAACAGTTCTTACAATGACCATCTCAAATGGAATCAGCTGAAAGGAGAAGATACCTGATGGAGCTGATCTTGTTATAATGACTCCTTTCCAGGAGGCAGCCTGAATTGTAGCTACCAGATGACAATTAATCATTTCCCAATGTGGGGCTCAAACCCACAAGCCTGAGATCAAGAGTCTCATGCTCTACCAACAGAGTTATCCCGTCGAGGAGGCTGGATGGAACTGGCCTTTCAGTGAAACTGATAGAATGAACCCAGCTTCCCAGTCCATCTTCTACATTTTAGTTGTATATCTGTAATTTTTACTTATTTCACCTATAGGAGGACAAGTTTACTCCCTTGTAAGAGTGTTTAGGATTGCAGCCTGAGTCATTCAACTAATTGCCCTTGGATCAATACAGTGCTAATTGGAGCATAATTGCTTGGGTCCATCCTGCTAGCTAATTTCTTCCATACTGCATGATTAATGTCAGCAGACCAGATCCTTCCTAAGGAAGTTCTACAGAGAACTCTTCAGTGCGAGATATACTGACTGAAAATGTTTCTTAGCGGGCGCCAATAAGTACCCTCCCTAATTACGGCTGGATCACAAAGTAGTTAATCATCATTATATGGCATTATGAATGCATTATTCTCCCTCTTTCCAAATGAGAACGGAAATATTTATCAAACACTCCTTCCTCTCCTCTACATCGCTATTTAAATATTCATATGCCTATCTAGTAATGACCCTATACATTATTATTAGGATTTCATTTGTTCTTGGGTACACTTCGAAAAACTCCAGTCCATTTTTGGTTTTCAATCTCATTTTAAACATAAGGGTGATTATTTCAAAATGAAAGGGTTGGTTTGGCAGGGGGGGTTGAGATATTTGTACAGTGTACACCAGGGGTCCTCAAACTATAGTCCGCGGGCTGGATCCGGCCCGCCAGCCTCCTAAATGCGGCCTGTTCGAGATGCACGAGTACTGGCGAGGAGAATGTCCAAAATATTACTGATGGCGCAGCCGTGTTGTTACTGATCTCGGACAGTGCTTGAGTGCCCTTGTGCATGCGCAAAGCAAGGAAAAGCCACGAGGCAAAACAGGCACAATGGGCAAAAGTGGAGCTGAGCCTTTGCAGTGGGAAGAGGAGGAGGAGGAGAATATGGTGGCCTGATTGGTCCTTTTGGTGCGTGTGCACTGCGGTGTTTGTGTATTCTGGCTGCGTGGTGGTGACAGCGCCAGTGGCTCTGGGGGAGGAGGGGAAGATGGCGGCATCCTCGCTGGAGAAGAAACTGTCCCGCTTGGAGGAAAAACTGAAGCAGGAGAACAGGGAGGCCTAGAGGCGCATCAATCTCAACTTGGAGTTCAGTTTGGCCTGGGGTCAGCCTAGTAAGAGAGGCTCTGAAGGGGGAAACTGGGGTGGCAGCGGCGGCAGGGGAGGTTCCGTGGAAGGCTCCCCCCCCGCTTGAATGACGGACACAGACACATCTGGACAGGAGCCCCGGGGCCAGAGGGGTGGGGGGCAGAGGTGGGAAGAGCCGAGCTGCCACGGAGAGGGGCCATTAGGGAAAGGCCACCCCCCCGAGAAGCGAAGGGGTCAGGAAACCTGGGACAGGGAAACAAGGGGGCTCTTGTTTACCACGGAGCCTGGGGGAGGTAGAGGCCCAAGGCCAGGACACATCGGGGCAGGGAGAAAGGAGACCGAGGGGGAAATTGCTGATCCGATTTACCAAATGGAATTGGCCGAGCTACAGGATTGTGACTCTCAGAAAGACACATTCAAAATTGTCCAGAGGCTGTACTTGGGGTCTGTGCGATGCTAGGCCGCCTTCCGCATGCAGTGATGGCGACAGGGACTGCTTGCAGTAGGCAGAGCGCAGTGGGGTGGCTGGATTAAGTCAGATACAGATGGAAGGCAGCAAAGGAGAGAAGCTAGCAAGGCTTTTTCACTGGCTCCCTTGTCTTTGACTCTCCTTCAACTGGTTTTCGGAGATCTTTGGCTCTCCTTCTGCTGTCACTTAGTGACAACTGTGTATCATGACTTGGATCAGTGATTCTCGGAGGGTATGGCACCCCGCAGTGCTGTAGCAGTAGAGCAGGGATCCTCAAACTACAGCCCGTCAGGGTCCTAAATCCAGCCCGCCCAGCCATTGCAGAACCCCACCACGAAGCCGCCGTGCTGCGCCGGCCCCCAACAGTGTCTGAGGGACAGTGAACTGGCCCTGTTTTAAAAGTTTGAGGACCCCAGTGTACACCAACCACATAGTCTATTTGGCTTACAAAACTAATAACTGAGTGTCACCTATTGGTAGAAGACGATAATTACACTATCCAGTGATGTCATCTTATGCCAAGTCAAAACATTTGTCCATATACAGTGGTACCTCGGGTTACATACGCTTCAGGTTACAGACTCCGCTAACCCAGAAATAGTACCTTGGGTTAAGAACTTTGCTTAAGTTCTTAAGTGGCAGCAGGAGGCCCCATTAGCTAAAGTGGTGCTTCAGGTTAAGAACAGTTTCAGGTTAAGAACGGACCTCCGGAACGAATTAAGTACTTAACCTGAGGTACCACTGTATTTCAGTACTGTGTCCTCTGATTGGTGTTGTTGTTTAGTCGTTTAGTCGTGTCCGACTCTTCGTGACCCCATGGACCAGAGCACGCCAGGCACTCCTGTCTTCCACTGCCTCCCACAGTTTGGTCAGGCTCATGTTTGTAGCTTCGAGAACACTGTCCAACCATCTCGTCCTCTGTCGTCCCCTTCTCCTTGTGCCCTCCATATTTCCCAACATCAGGGTCTTTTCCAGGGAGTCTTCTCTTCTCATGAGGTGGCCAAAGTATTGGAGCCTCAACTTCAAGATCTGTCCTTCCAGTGAGCACTCAGGGCTGATTTCATTCAGAATGGATAGGTTTGATCTTCTTGCAGTCCACGGGACTCTCAAGAGTCTCCTCCAGCACCATAATTCAAAAGCATCAATTCTTTGGCGATCAGCCTTCTTGATGGTCCAGCTCTCACTTCCATACATCACTACTGGGAAAACCATGGCTTTAACTATACGGACCTTTGTTGGCAAGGTGATGTCTCTGCTTTTTAAGATGCTGTCTAGGTTTACCATCGCCTTTCTCCCAAGGAGCAGGCGTCTTTTAATTTCGTGACTGCTGTCACCATCTGCAGTGATCATGGAGCCCAAAAAAGTAAAATCTCTCACTGCCTCCATTTCTTCCCCTTCTATTTGCCAGGAGGTGATGGGACCAGTGGCCATTGTTGTGTATTGAGTCAAAGGATTTTATATCTGTATTATTATTGTCTGTATTTGCATTAGGGTAAAGTAACTGCCTTTTGGTTCCAGGGGGTACAGCTACTAATGGTTCATTTAAGCTGCTGTATTTGGATCCTCTGTCTTATTGGTTCCCTCCAAAAGGCAGGACTGTGATTGCCTGATATTGTTCCCTCCAAAATGTATCCTTTCTTGCTAGTTCCCTGTCCCTATAAATGTAGCTTTCCTCTCCCCAGTCTTTAGTCTTGTTGCTTTAATAAAGAAGTGTTACTAGAGAACTGTCTCCAGCATATTATGTCAAGAGAGCTGAAATCACAAACCCCACGTCACAACAACTGGCGACGAGGATGGGATCCGGAATGCTGAGGAGCGGTTAAACGCAGCCCTGCCTCAGAGTCCGGATTGCAGCTAAGAACAAGACTCACTGGCCAGCTGAGAAGACGACCCTGCCCACAGGACAATGGAAAGTCCAAGGGTATTGGAGCCCTTCCAGCCATCAGAGCCCCACACGTGGGAAGACTACGTCGAACGCTTCGAGTTCTTCGCAGAGGCTCAAGGGATCACCGATGCCAGCAAAAGAAGGGCCACATTCCTGAGCTACTGTGGGCCTGAGACCTTCAAGCTGGCCAAGGCATTGCTTGCTCCAGCGAAGCTAAGAGAGACATCTCTCAAAGATATTCTTGCCTGCCTAACAAGCCACTTGGCGCCTACTGAGACCAAGATGGCTCAGCGGATGGAGTTTCATAAGAGGCAGCAGCATGCTGGGGAGCCTGTATCTGCATTTCTAGCTGAACTGCGGAAGCTCGCTCAGCACTGCGACTTCCAAAATCTGGAAGAGACTCTCCTGGATCGGTTTATCGGTGGTCTGAGCAGCAAGAAAGCCAGAAGACGCATCGTGGCTAAAGAAGAGGTTACCCTTGCTTCAGCCTTGAAGGAGGCCACCGCCACGGAGAATTATGAAAGAGAGGAGCTTGATGCCAGTCGCAAGGCCCCTAAGCCACAGATAGAAGTTGCGCATGCCATGGACGAGCTAGCGGCTACTCCGAGCCAGAGCCCAGTCCGTGGGGTCGAGTCAGTGTGTCAGGCCTGCACAGTGCACAAAGATCACCGAGGCAGGTGCCCAGGTTGTGGCGGAAACCATGAGCGGAAGAGTTGTCGTTTCCGGGATGCTATGTGCCGGACGTGCGGGAAGACAGGTCACATTGCCAGGGTCTGTAGATCGGCGGCGTTGGGAGCGACAGGAGCACCTAGACCGGAGCATCGCAGACCGCCCACAGCAACCCATTTTCTAAAGGACTGCCACTACGTAACGGAGATCAACGGGAGGGTCGTGCAGTTCCCAGCGCAAGGCAAGGTACATGTCAAGGTGAAGATTGAGGGTCAGCAGTGCGACATGGAGGTGGACTCCGGATCTGGATTCACTATCGTGTCGGACCAAACTGCGAGGACATTCTTCCCCAGGGGTAAGTTGCCCCCTCTGGAGCCCTTCCCGGCAACCTTGCAGTCATACTCAGCGGGCCGCATCCATGTTATGGGAATGTGTGCCGTGAGAGTACAGTTCCGGGACAAACAGGCTGTACTCAAACTGGTGATTGTGAAGGGCAGTCGCCCCAGTCTCCTGGGCACTGACTGGTTCCCCGCCCTGGGACTGAGTATTTCAGGGCTTAATTCAATCCAAACCTGCCCTGAGATGAGCGAGGCATTATGCAAAGAATTTGCTGGTCTCTTTAATGGAAAACTGGGTTGTTATAAAGGGCCCCCAGTTGACTTCGAGTTGGACCCTGGGGTGGCCCCAATCCGACTCAAACCAAGGCGAGTGCCATTTGCACTGCAACCCAAGATCGAAGCAGAGCTGGATAAATTGGTCAAGCAGGGAGTTCTCTCACCCGTGGACTCTGCTAAGTGGGAGACTCCAATCGTCACGCCCCTTAAAGCAAATGGGGAAGTCAGGATCTGTGCAGATTACAAATGCACTATCAATAAGGCACTCAGGGGAAACTCATACCCCATTCCAGTCGTATCACATCTGTTGGCTAAACTGGCTGGGGGCAAGGTGTTCGCCAAAATTGACCTGGCACAAGCTTACCAACAGCTGCCAGTAACCCCACAATCAGTGGAAGCACAGACTATTGTCACACATAAAGGGGCGTTCAGAGTTAACAGATTACAATTTGGAGTTTGTGTGGCCCCAGGGATTTTTCAAGGGCTCATGGAACGCCTGTTAAGAGGTCTGCCGGGGGTCTTGCCATTTTTTGATGACGTTTTGATTGCTGGAAAAGACCCACAGGAACTGGTTGCGCGTGTCCGTGCAGTGTTGCTCAAGTTCAAGGAGGTGGGGTTGCAACTGAAAAAGGAAAAATGCAGTTTTGGGCTGCCAACTGTGGATTTCTTGGGGTTTAAAATTGATGCATCAGGCATCCACCCCACAGATGCTAAGATTAAGGCCATCATCAAGGCGCCACGACCACAGAACAAGACGGAGTTGCAGTCATTCCTGGGACTTATTAACTTTTATCATTCGTTCTTACCCCAGAAAGCTTCGGTAGCTGAACCATTACATAGACTGTTGCAGAAAAAGAATGTGTGGCGATGGGGACAGGGGCAGCAGAAGGCTTTTGACTCCTTGCGAGGAATGCTGAGTAGCAGGAGCGTCCTTGCTCATTATGACGAGTCAAAGCCTCTGGTCCTGGCATGTGATGCCTCTCAATACGGCCTGGGGGCGGTGCTAAGTCATAGGGAACCGGATGGGTCGGGAAAGCCCATCTCTTTCTATTCCCGTACGTTGTCGCCCACGGAGCGCAACTATGCTCAAATTGACAAAGAGGCGCTTGCAATTGTGGCAGGAATCAAAAAGTTCCATGATTATGTGTACGGTCGCCATTTCTACATTGAAACGGACCACAAGCCACTGTTAGGGTTGTTCAACCCGAACAAACAAATGCCACAAATTCTCTCCCCCAGAATGTTATGTTGGTCTATATTCCTGAACGGGTTCCAGTACACCTTGACCCATGTGCCGGGGAAACGGTTGTGCCACGCCGATGCGCTGAGTCGATTGCCCCTTCCTGGCGGGAGCACTGAGGATCCTGCTCCAGCGGAGCACATAATGATGCTGGAAACACTTCCGGGGGCTCCTGTAACGGCTACTGATATAGCTGAGAAAACGAGGAAAGATGCTGTTCTCTCCCGTGTGCTCACTTGGGTGGGGAGGGGGTGGCCAGGTGGTCCGCATGAAGACAAATTCAGGCCTTATGCGACTAGGCAGCATGAGTTGTCCATGCATAAGGGTTGTCTCCTGTGGGGAGATAGGGTGATCATCCCAGCACCACTGAGAAACAGGGTTCTTGAGACGCTTCACATGGGACACCCGGGAATGGTCAGGATGAAGTCGCTAGCCCGATGTTATGTGTGGTGGCCTGGAATGAACCAGAACATAGAACAATGGGTACGAACATGCAAGGCATGCCAAGAGGTGCGGCCAGAAGTGGCCAGAGCACCAGTCCACTGGTGGGAGCAGTCCAGATCTCCCTGGAGCCGACTGCACTTAGATTTTGCTGGGCCATTCCAAGGAAAGGTCTTTTTGGTTATCGTTGATGCATATTCCAAATGGTTAGAAGTGGCGATGGTCCCTAGCATGGCATCAGCTGCCGTAATCAAGGTGTTGAGGCAGCTGTTTGCAACCCACGGGTTACCTGAGACCATTGTATCAGATAATGGGGCAGCTTTTGTATCCCAAGAATTCAGGGCATTCTTGGCTGATAACTTCATAAGAGGGGTCACATCTGTGCCCTTTCACCCATCCTCCAATGGGCAGGCTGAGCGTATGGTAAGAACAGCCAAAGAATCCATTGCGCGCTTAATGGAGGGTAACTGGTCAGCTCGCATCGCGCGAATGTTATTTTTGCAGCATGCGACGCCGTGTACCGCGACGGGCAAGTCGCCAGCTGAGCTGCTCTTGGGTAGGAGACTGGTAACGGTGCTGGATTATGTCCACCCGGATAAAATGCCAAACCATAATTTAAGAGCAACCCCCCAGGCTGAGACTGACACAACAAGGTATCTCGCCCCTGAAGATCTGGTCTGGGTGAGGAACTATTCACGAGGTTCGCGGTGGGTGGCTGGTGTGGTCACCCGGGCTAGTGGACCTGTGCCCTATTATGTGACCTTGGAAAATGGGCAAGTGTGGAAGAGACATATAGATCAGCTGAGGCGCCGGGCGCTCAGCAGGGAGGAGCCAGATAATTCATCCCTGGCTAACGACGCAGAGCTGCAAGACCAGAGTGAAAACGGCCCAGAGGTGCAGCCACCAGGGGCTTTAACAAATGAACCAGGGTCTGCTAGTCCTCACGATGACGAGGTACAGATAGGGGACCCTGAGATGTCTGGGACTCCATCTGTTCCTGACGAAACCCCTAGAGCAGCCCCTCTACCACAGGTAACACCCAATCCAGAACCTGTAACACCTGTTGTCAGGAGATCAAGTAGAAGTTGTAGGACCCCACAGTACCTGAGAGATTACGTCTGCTGTGCTCACTAGGGGGGGAGGGGTGTTGTGTATTGAGTCAAAGGATTTTATATCTGTATTATTATTGTCTGTATTTGCATTAGGGTAAAGTAACTGCCTTTTGGTTCCAGAGGGTACAGCTACTATTGGTTCATTTAAGCTGCTGTATTTGGATCCTCTGTCTTATTGGTTCCCTCCAAAAGGCAGGACTGTGATTGCCTGATATTGTTCCCTCCAAAATGTATCCTTTCTTGCTAGTTCCCTGTCCCTATAAATGTAGCTTTCCTCTCCCCAGTCTTTAGTCTTGTTGCTTTAATAAAGAAGTGTTACTAGAGAACTGTCTCCAGCATATTATGTCAAGAGAGCTGAAATCACAAACCCCACGTCACAACAGCCATGATCTTCGTTTTTTTTATGTTGAGCTTCAGACCATATTTTGCTCTCTCCTCTTTCACCCTCATCTGCATATCTGAGGTTGTTGATATTTCTTCCACCGATCTTTATTCCGGCTTGGGATTCATCCAGCCCAGCCTTTCGCATGATGAATTCTGCATATAAGTTAAATAACCACAGGGAGACAATATACAGCCTTGCCGTACTCCTTTCCCAATTTTGAACCAATCTGTTGTTCCATATCCAGTTCTAACTGTAGCTTCTTGTTCCACATAGAGATTTCTCAGGAGACAGATGAGGTGATCAGGCACTCCCATTTCTTTAAGAACTTGCCATAGTTTGCTGTGGTCGACACAGTCAAAGGCTTTTGCATAGTTAATGAAGCAGAAGTAGATGTCTTCTGGAACTCTCTAGCTTTCTCCATAATCCAGCGCATTTTTGCAATTTGGTCTCTGGTTCCTCTGCCCCTTCGAAATCCAGCTTGCACTTCTGGGAGTTCTCGGTCCACATACTGCTTAAGCCTGCCTTGTAGAATTTTAAGCATAACCTTGCTAGCGTGTGAAAGGAGTGCAATTGTGCGGTAGTTGGAGCATTCTTTGGCACTGCCCTTCTTTGGGATTGGGATGTAGACTGATCTTCTCCAATCCTCTGGCCACTGCTGAGTTTTCCAAATTTGCTGGCATATTGAGTGTAGCACCTTGACAGCATCATCGTTTAAAATTTTAAATAGTTCAGCTGGAATATCATCACTTCCACTGGCCTTGTTATTAGCAGTGCTTTCTAAGGCCCATTTGACTTCACTCTCCAGGATGTCTGGCTCAAGGTCAGCAACCACACTACCTGGGGTGTACGAGACATCCATTTTTTTCTGGTATAATTCCTCTGTGTATTCTTGCCACCTCTTCTTGATGTCTTCTGCTTCTGTTAGGTCCTTTCCACTTTTGTCTTTTATTATGGTAAAGATTACCTCTGATTGGTAGCAACAGCCATATTGCACATCACCTGTTATCTTACCAGTTTTTGAAAGGGGGGGGGAGAGGAGATGCCAGGAGTTGAACCTTATACATCCTACAGGCAAAGTGTGTGGTCTACCACTGAGTTATAGTCCCTACCTTCAAAAAAGTCTCTAAGATCTATAAAGCCTTATGCAGCTCAGAACAGGATTACCTCAAAGACCACCTAGCCCCACATGAACCAACTCAGACCTTGCATTTGTCATCTGAGGCCCTACTTTGTATGCTTCCTCTGAGGGAGGTGCTGCAGCTGGACACAAAAATGGGCCTTCTCAGTGGTGGCTCCCTGTTTGTGGGATGCTCTGACCAGGGAGACACAGCTGTCACCATCCCTGTCTGTTTCTAAATGCTGGCCAAAACCATTTTAATCTACCCATTCTTTTGGCCCTTATTCTGACGGGTTTATTAGGTATGTTTGTGGCCTCTTTTTGTGACCATATTTTTTAGCGTATTGGGTTTGGATCTGCCCACTCTGCCCTTTTACATATATTTATGGATGAGCATAATCCACAACATTGCAGAAAATTGCCACCCCCATCTTCTAGGGCCAAGTTTGGCAATGATGTCTCAAGAGGTGTCTCAACCTATAGAGAACAGGTGGATAGATGGCTGGACAAACCACTTTTCAAAATATACAGCGGATTTTGCTAGCATTTTGTCAACACAAGCATTTAAGCTTTCCAGATAGAACCATCGACCTTGCTCTCACATTTGCACTAGAGGAAAGCCTTGTGCGCACTCCTTGTTGAATCTGGCGCTGCATCGAAATATATATCTGAAGATAACACTTAAGTCCCACTTTCTCAGATGCATTAAGTTCACACAAGTTTGAACCCAGGTTA
>NC_138125.1:119206537-119230305 GCF_964188305.1 Podarcis bocagei
ATTGGCACCCCTGTTCCAGAAGGATACTCCTCCTCCCTCGGCGCAGGGGGCGCTTCGCACGTGCTCAGAGGCACTCCTTCCCACGTCCGGAAGGGGAGAGAGCCCTCACCTTGAAAATTCATCCCGGCGATAAACCGCTTCGGGAGGCCCTGCGCTTATTAAACTGATTCTATCTGTTTTGGCGTGGGGATAGCGCACGTGCGCCCACCATCACCTTGGCTAAAAAGATGCCTGGGCCGCCTCCCCAACTGGGCCTGGCGGAGAGGCATTGAGGGAAACAAGGACGCGTCTCTTTGGAGGCTTTGTCAGTATGTAGGAAGCGATCCGGGCGTCTGTCCTCCCTGCTCTCCTCCCCCCCCCTCCGGTTTCATTTTAATAAAAGCCATACTCGGGCATTATTTACAAGCGCCTATAATTTACCTATGCTATTTGGCAAAGCAACTTTGTCGGGCGGGGGGTGGGGGAGGCTGTGCGCAGGGAGGGGAGGGCGGGCGGGCGGACGAGTGTGTAGCAAAAGCAAGCGAATGAATAAATACTTCATAACTGCTAGTAGAACAGACTGGCTCCTGTAATGAAGAAAAGATTTATGTCACGTTATTTCAAGCCCAAATAGCGGCAGCCTCTGTTTGTCTCAGCCCAGTGCCTCTATTTAAATGTTACTTTCATATATTATGTGGCATTAATTTAACTATAGCTCATTAAGGCAGAATGAAATGGTTAAATTAACTTATCAACCCATAATGATGATGAATGAGGTATTAATTCAGATACAAGCTGGGCAATTTGCAAGTTTACGCATTCTGATGGTTCTCAAATAACATTTTGAATAGCGGGTCAGCGCCTCAATCAATTACATAAGCATGTAAAGTCGGTCTCTCGGAAAAAAAAGGAGAGAAGAAGCCCTTTTCATGCATATGCATTAAAACATGTTCGCAATTACGCTCGGAAATTGCCTTCATTGGATTAAGCAGGGGTTTGGACGCGGGTTCTGGTCTTGCCTCCTGCGCCTTTTATTAAAGAGCCGTTTTGGCTGCAAAAGAGACGAGGCGATTTGGGGGCGGGGGCGGGGAGGCGGAGTTGTGGGAAGAACAGCCGCGTTTATCCAAAGCTAAGGGAAGGCCCGGCGCGCACTCGAGCCAGCCCTTTGGAGAAGGCGGCGAGACGATCCCCCAGCGAGACGTCGTCGAGCTCCCTTGGTTTTCTGGGTGGTCCGCTGACGAAACTGACCAGGGAGACAACCTCGCTTAGAACAGGCCTTTCCTCTCCGAAAGGAAGCTGGAGTGCCGTCTCTGACGCGTGCCGTCCATGGAATGCGTGGCGATCGTTTCTGACGTGCACGACACGGTGGACCTGGGAAGTGTGGGCACCAAATGTAGCGGGGGCGGAGGCGGGGATAAGGTTCAAGAAGCCTTGCTAGGACTCCCCACTACTGTATATCTCTTTACGCCTGGAATGACCATCCATGAGGTTTTTGTCATATCCTGGCTGCGATCAGGGGTGCCAACTTGAATAAAATATTGGGGGGGGCAGGTAAGCCCGCCCCGCATAACTGAACAAAAGAGGCGGAACACACCCACACCATTTAATGGTGATGCCCATCAACTTTTTTTGGGGAACTCAGCACCCTCAAAAAATTTACTGGGGGCCCCTAGGAGTTGGCTGGACAGTACGGCCTGTCCAAGTACTGAGAGAGAGAGAAAATCATTGGGTACATTTCTCCCTTAACAACTCACCCTTGATTAACTTGATTCCTCACATGCTCCCACTCCTCCCCCCGGTGTAGATAAATGGTCGTCACTGGTAAAAAGCCCTACTGAACTCGTTGCGGCAAATAGGTTTAGGATTGCAGCTGGGTAGGTGGTGATGGAAATACAGGAGACGGTGGCCTCCTACAGGGGACATGATTTCCCTAAGATTTAAGAGTGGGGGGGTTGTGGGTTTCATTAAGGGTCCCCTAACTCTCCTTCTCACATAACTCTCCTTCTCACCCGCCCCCGTGGGCAGTCGTATTCTCAGTATATTCACTTAGAAGCCATATTGAGTTTAATGGGCTCTCTCAGTCCAGTATTTATTTTTTTCATGGCGCGATCCTCAAACCACAATCCCGCCCAGAATTAGGCGGTCCACGCCAACTGAAATCACAGGGCCCAGATTGCGCCCTGTGTATTTATTCAAGGCGCTGAAGCAGGGACTCTTCGGCTACTGTGCAGCAAACATGGCTACTTTTCTGGAATGCATTCCAGGGGGAAAACGCCAAGGGTATGAGTGTGATCATCATGATTTGATGGCCAATCCAACGCTTAAAGCTGTCCTCCAGCCTCGAATCCAGAGGTTGGGCTTGGCTCGGTTGCTTGAAATGCGGCCGGACGAACCGCAGGGATACAAGACAGAGATGAGCACGGCGCTCTTCTTTCTGGACGGAAAGGCTCGGGGTTGCTGTGGTGGGACTGAGCCTACCTTCGTCATGCCTATTTACTTCAATGGGTCTACTCTAAGTAGGACTAGTATGGGGCACTAGGTAAGGGTAAAGGGACCCCTGACCGTTAGGTCCAGTAGTGACCGACTCTAGGGTTGCGGCGCTCATCTCGCTTTATTGGCCGAGGGAGCCGGTGTACAGCCGCTTCTGTTACTAAGCCCCTTCTGGCGAACCAGAGCAGCGCACGGAAACACCATTTACCTTCCCTCCTGAGCGATACCTATTTATCTACTTGCACTTGATGTGCTTTCCAACTGCTTGGTTGGCAGGAGCAGGGACCGAGCAACTGGAGCTCACCCCATTGCGGGGATTCCAGCCGCCAACCTTCCAATCGGCAAGTCCTAGGCTCTGTGGTTTAACCCACAACGCCATCCGCGTCCCTCTAGTATAGGACACTACCTTAGTTAATAAACAGAGTGGGCGGGGGAGCGGAGGTTTGATTTTAGCAGGTGGCAGAATCCTTCCACATAGTTTAGATTTGTCCTTCTCTCATTTCTAAATTCAAATCGTATTAAACGCAGAAACCACCAGCCTTGTAAGTCAGAAGCACAGTCGTGTGGCCTCTCTCTCTTTAATAATCTGGATCCAACTTTTATTAGGTGAGACATTCTAAGTGGAGAAGGCGGCAGTTTCCCACAAGCTGCCCCAACAACTCTCCTTACCCCACCAGCACCTTTGTCCCAAATGTTAAAACCGATCCAGGGGTTCCAACTTAATTAAAATACTGGGGGGGGGGGGGAGCAGGTAAGCCCCGCCCCATCAATCACATGATGCGTGCACACTATTTAAATGACAGTTTCCATCAACTTTGCGTGGGGTGGTGGTGGTCCCCCTCAAATATTTTATTGAGGAGGCCGAAGGCCCCTAGGAATTGGTTCCTATGCACCGATTCTAAACAGGTTCCTTTTAAGAAGAAGAAAGAAGAGTTTGGATTTGGTATCCCGCTTTATCACTACCCTAAGGAGTCTCAAAGCGGCTAACAATCTCCTTTCCCTTCCTCCCCCACAACAAACACTCTGTGAGGTGAGTGGGGCTGAGAGACTTCAGAGAAGTGTGACTAGCCCAAGGTCACCCAGCAGCTGCATGTGGAGGAGCGGGGACGCAAACCCGGTTCACCAGATTAGGAGTCCACCGCTCTTAACCACTACACCACACTGGCTCTCTCTTTTAAAGCGTAGCCTGTGGTTCATTCCAATTAGAGTTACTTCCAAGTACAGTAGTGCTCAGAACCGAGATGTCAGACGTGGCAGGCTGCAATCACACTGCAGCGGATTTACTCTGGAATAAACCTTTTCCAAACCAGAGCTTCGGTCCAAACGAGTCCCTGAATGGCGCCTTACCTGCCCAGGTTTCCTTGTGAAAGGGCTCCCTTGATTGACTGCACACCTGACCTGAAGATCACGAAGCTACTTGGAATTGGTTCTCCTTTCCCCCCTGTCTGCCGATGGCGGGGTGTGCGTGGAAACGCAGGAAGTGGCATTTCAAGGTTCCAGTGGCGGCAGTTTTCATAACACTTCAGTGGCTTAGCGACGGCCTGACATTTACAAACCATCTGGGAAGGTCTAGCTTCTAGCTGGTTAGAAGAGAAGCCCGTTCAAAGATCCTTTCAAGGCGAAGCTCAAAAAGTGGCCACTCCTCTCTGGAGCGCTCTCGCTCTCTCACCACACAGAGGCATATTGTCTCATTGATTTTCAAACAGGATTTTCCACTCGATTCAGCGGGGCCTCCTGCTCACGCAAATCAATGGCACACTTGCTTTGCTAGGACCGGGATCCACCTCTTTGGAGATGGGACTTACTCCCGAGTAAACGCACTCAATACTGCGCTTGCGTTTGACAAATCTGGGGTAGTTCCGGGACATTTCTTAGGCGACACGCAGCTCTCAGCTCCGGAGGATCAACTGTTTATTGAACGGTAGCAGTCCTTTCCCCTATGACCCTAAACATACTGGTCATAATTCAGCGTAGCGCAGTGGCCAGAGTCCACCACACTGGATTGGGCGCAGTATATTCAGGATCAGGGAGAACTAGGTTCAAATCTTCACCTAGCCACGGAGCTTGTTGCGGGATATTGGACCAGTCCCTAACCCTTACAATAGGAGCCAACCCTTAGGGCCGAGGGCCCTTCAGCTGCCCAATAAAGTATTTGAGGACCCCCTCAAAGGTAATGAGTATTGCCATTCAAATGGTGAACGTGTGCCGTGTCATGTGATCGATTATGTGGGGTAGAATTTACCTGGCCCTCCGCAATATTTTATTCAAGTTGGAACCCGTGACTCTTTCCATAGCCTACCTCACAGCGTTGTTGAGAGGATAAGATGGGGAAGAGGATAAGATGGGAAAGAGTCATATTCCTTACTTTAAGTTCCTTGGAGGAGTGGAGGGATATCAATGGGATAAAAGGTAAATATACAGCTTAATAAATAATTACAAAACCTAGGAACAAATCTCGCTGAGAGCAACGTGATGGGTTGACAGACTCATGACTGATTTCTGTCCTGTTGATTCCAGTGGAACCTCGTCGTGGCTAGAGATTATATGGAACTCACAACAGCTTTCGCAGCTGGATTCTGCACATTCGTTGGAAGCAAGTGCTGCTCAGCCCCCAAGAATGATGCTCAGGGTGAGGTTTTTCAAGCTGTGGTCCTAAAAGAGCAATTTGGTTGTCCATCTCGCTGGACTCAGCGGGACATTTCTAAGTCAACGTACTTACGCTGTAAGCCTATGCACGCTTCCTTGGGAGTCAAGTCTTCCTGAGCTCAGCGGGATAGGACTGCTCTGTTAAGAACCGCATCGCGCTCTTTCTCCTATGTTCCTGAGGAATAGATTGGCCATTTGATTCCAAGTCAATACATTGGGGACTCAGATGCAAATCTGATTTAAAATATGCTGATGGGTTCAGGGTAATGGGGGGGGGGCGACTGCTCCGGTATTGGCGATGATTTTGCCAGAGTCGCGTTCAATTACGGCTACTTCTAAACGCTTAGATTTGGGGCAGCGTTTCCATTGCCATGAACAGGCCAGACTCGACGACAGGTAGGATTTGGGTGGGAATACTCTTGGAAATATTTCGAATTTTGATTTCTATTAGTAACAGTTCCATGCTCTTCCAGAACACTCCCATGCATTTACTCGTCCCTAATAATAATAATAATAATAATAAACTGTAATAATGAGAGACCCCAAAATGTAGTTGGCACTGGTTCTGGATAAATTGAGCTCAGCTATGAACTCTTTGCGATATGTCTCAGGACAGACCCACAGCCGGCTTCCAGCTCGATCCTACTTGCGAGCAGATTCTCTTGACATCAACGGGATTTGAAGCCATTCTCTGACGTTTAAGGGCGGAGTTAAGCAGCTCTGTAGTTCCGCCCTAATGTCAAGGCTCTTTTACAGTGCAGAATAATATACTACTCAAAAGACTAAAGGAGCCGGAGGACAGGGGAGAAACGATTAAGGCAGGCCCGTGGTGTGTGTGTGTGTGTGTGTGTGTGTGTGTGTGTGTGTGTGTGTGTGTATAAAGTTGGGGTAGGCAGAGAAAAGATTTGTCTGGAAAAGAGCAGGTGGCCAGCGAGGATCTGTTGAGTAGTTTCAAAGAGCTCCCCAACTGGTTGCTCTCTTGCTTGGCTTTGAAGAGATCCTTTGTTTTTTTTTGCAAAGATCTGAACTAAGAGACCATCCGGAATTATGTTCACAAAATCCCCACAGGCTCTTTTAATGACCTGGGTAGTGAAGTGGAGGGGGGTGTATGTGTGGAGAGGCAATTTCGCGCATCAAAATTTACACACACACATATATATATTTGTAAGTTTCCGAAACGCTGCGGGTATTACTATTATTGTTGTTGTGCGCCCAGCAGACAAAATCCTGAGTCTTAGGCCAAGAGCTAAACAAAACAACGGGATGCTTTGAACAGCTTTTCTCTGAATATGTGTGCTGGTGCTGTACTATATACATCTACACACATATGTGTTCCACTCTCTCCTCCAAAATAGTGAAAATTACATGCTGCGCGTGGGTGAGAGTTTTCATCAGGTCATTTTAAACAGAACACACGTGTGTGTGTGTGTGTGTGTGTGTGTGTGTGTGTCTGTGTGTGCGCACGCGCTATATGAATTTGTTGCCAGTGTTCCTGAGCAGTTGATGGAAGGAAAATAATAAATAAATAAAGATTAATTCAAATATCAAGGAACATCTGCTCCGAGGTACTTATTATACTAATAAATGGTAGAGACTATAACGATACTGTATAGGACGTGAGTCTTGGCATTCGAGCTCGACCCTTTCTCCTCTTCCTCACCCATTTTAATGTTAACCCGCCTGGAAGAAAAGCCCCCCCGGCCCCCGGAGGAAGCAACATTTCTCGAAAACGAAACCACTTCCTTTGCGTCGTTCCAATTCAGCCAAAGGGATAGAGCGGAAAGCACGTCCCTCTTAACATTAGGCGCTAAAGTGAGATGACCAAGAGTCCAGAAAGGGGACGGATCAAGGGCTACGAAGTGTAGCTAGTTAGGTTTTGTCTACCCAAATCGTGTTGGAACCAGGCAATGTCGCAGGGCCATGAATGGACTTCTTCTTGACCATAACCAGGCCAGGCTCAGAGCACCTGTGTTAAGAGCCTAGTTAGCGCCAAGCGCTCTCCGTCCTAGTTCACATCACTGGATTGCTTGGAAAGAATCAGCGCCTTGTAAATTCAGGTCCTGCCCCCTTTAAATGGACGCAGCTGTGCTCTGCAAGGGAGCGCCTCTTCTACTGGGAAAAAGAGGAGGAGGAGGAGAAGGATAGCAAAGCTGGAAAGTAGCCCGGTTGTTTCAGTCATTGTCTCGTGGTTCATTCAGGGCAAATGTTAAAAAAGCAAGCAAACACATAGGCAGGGGGCTCCTTTCCTGATCGCAGCTTGACAAAAGGACTCGTGCCACAGCCTGTGGAAGATAGCATCAGATGCCTCCCATTGGCAACTGCGCCTCAAGCAGATTAGCTGTGATTCCTGCATTGCAGGGGGTTGGACTGGGCAACTCTTTGGGCCTCTTCCAGCTCTATGGTTCTATGATTCTACGTTTGGCACAGTCAGGTGAGAAAGGAAACGACAAGGGCAAGACGGAAAATGAAGTCGAGAACAGCCAATCCACGGATATTTGGTGGTTAAACACACACACACAATTGCTCAACGCTTCCTTATGGACCGTTCCGTACGTGCTCGATGGATAAACCAACCATTATTATTATTATTATTATTATTATTATTATTATTATTATTATTATTATTACTACTACTACTACCCGTCCTTCATCCGAAGATCACAGGCATTTAGCGCTGTTAACCGGATTTGTGTTGCTACATACACCGTTGCCTTTTGCTCACGCTTCCTTGGGGTTCCTGCTCTCCACGTGTCCCTCTCCCATCACTGCAGCGCTATGATGGGATGCTTGAATGGGCATTAAGCGCACAGGCAATTTGGAACCAGCCTGACCCGGCTCACCTTGCTGTATCCTGAACGCCAGTTGGACTTGCCCCACTGAAATCAACTCTGTCTGTCTGTACTCAGAGGCAAGGAACTTGCTCCCCCTGGGATGTGTGTGTGTACAGACAGGACTGCAGTTTTAGAAGCGAACTAGGGCATATTCAAGGCTCATCTTAGCCGCAAAGTCATCTAGGTAGCTTTAAGGAAGCCTCAAAGCTACTGAGATTCCCGCATTGCAGGGGTTGGACTAGATGACCCTCGGGGTCCCTTCCAACTCTATAATTCTATGAGTGTGTTTTTTCAACATTTGAAGTACAACACTGTATATGAATGCTAAATAGCATAGATGTTTATTAGAGGTCTTGAACGTTTGAAACGGGTCATATGAGTGCTAAATATAATTACCCCTCATTAAGCTGGGAAAACCATCGGTGGCAAAAGGCAGGGTGGTTTTTTTAAGCCGTTTTGGTAACCTGTTAGAAATTTCCTTCCTGAGCGGGCTTTTGGTGTTTTTTTGACCTGGTGATGAGCGATGGATGGACACCCTCTTCGTGACGCAGGCCGTGTGCCTTTATTTCCCAAGACCTTTTGCTTTCGGATATTCTCATTGAGACGGAAGATCCCACCTCCCCACTCCCAGTAGTAAGGATGTGGGTTGCATCCTGCGTCCAGGGACGTTGCGACTGTCCTTAAGCATCCTGAAAACAGCACTCAGTCTGGAGAAACCACTGTGCTCTTTTATTTCTTCCTATGAATGGGCCGATTCTTCTGCTTCAAAGCTGCAGAGTTGGCAGACCATCTCCGCTTGCAAGCCTCGGAGCGCAACCCTACACGCTCACATACTTTGGAGTAAACCCCACTGAACTTCGTGGGATCAAGCTGAAAAAAAATTAATAAATCAGCTGCGCCAAAATGAACGGGACTTTGCCTGCGGTTCCCAAAGAAACCTGGTCGGGAGAATCGGGTTGGCGCTTCTGTTGGAATCAATGAGGATCGAGTGGCTGTGGCTTAACATTAAAACGCTTGGATTTAACCAGGTGGCGAATTGGACGCTTAAGCGCGTTTTCCATCGGATTACCTGATCCCAGCGTCTCATGATTGATCATATTGCTTGATCGCTTCGGACACAGCCCGAAAGAGCCGGAGAGTATTAGGGGAGGAGGCTGGATGTTTACCCCGCGCTTCTGCCCTTCTGAGCAAGCCTCAAGTGTATATACAGATATAGTTTTGCTGCTGCGGGGTGGGGGGTGGGGGTGGGCAGTGAAGTTTGCCGCCCCCTCCTCTCCCTTTTCCTCGTCGCTTTCTAACCTTCCCAACCGCAGAACTCAATTATAAGAGCTTTGATTACAACGATATATCTTTACAGCTCCAAACGCGTGGATGTCAAGGGTAATGCTTTAAAGAGGAGGCAGGGCGCAGCTCTTCATACGCGAGATGCCTGACAGCTCTTTGATGGCGAAAATGATGCTCTCTTCACTTGGCCGCCAGGCCTGCTGAGGGAGACTGCACAATGGCAGAGAAAGAGAGGGGAGAGGAGGGGGAGACAGAGAAAAAACACGCAGATCAACGTCATTATGGGGCGATGACAGGAAAGGCCTGCTTAGATCCGGGAAACCTGGATGGGCCACGGACCCAAGACCAGGCGGGGAAACCTGTGGCCCACCGGTGTTACTCACATTAACTCAGACCATTGGCCACGGTGGCTGGCGCTGATATTTATTTATTATTTAAATGACCTTTATACCTCGCACCTTTCTCTCCAAGAAACTTAAGGTGGCGGGCAGAGTTCTCTCCCTCCTCCTTTAATGCGCACAACAACCCTGCGTGGTAGCGCTGGCTGAGATGCCGTGGCTGCCTCAAGGTCACCCCGTGAGCTTCATGGATGAGTGACGATTTGTACCCTGGTTTCTCTCAACCCTCTAATCACTACGTCACACTGTCTCTTAATTTTTAATGTTCCTTTTTTGTTGTTTAGTCCTTTAGTCGTGTCCGATTCTTCGTGACCCCATGGACCAGAGCACGCCAGGCACTCCTGTCTTCCACTGCCTCCTGCAGTTTGGTCAAACTCATGCTGGGAGCTTCGAGAACACTGTCCAACCATCTCGTCCTCTGTCGTCCCCTTCTCCTTGTGCCCTCAGTCTTTCCCAACATCAGTCTTTTCCAGGGAGTCTTTTCTTCTCATGAGGTGGCCAAAGTATTGGATCTGTCCTTCCAGTGAGGACTCGGGGCTGATTTCCTTCAGAATGGATAGGTTTGATCTTCTTGCAGTCCATGGGACTCTCAAGAGTCTCCTCCAGCACCATAATTCAAAAGCATCAATTTATCGGCGATCAGCCTTCTTTATGGCCCAGCTCTCTTTTCCATACATCACTACTGGGATCCTTAGCGACGGCTTACTCCTTTCCACAGTTCTTTCCTGATTTCCCTTTCTCTATCCGTTTCTCTTTCCGTTTTCCACATTTCCTTCTGAATTTTAAATATAGCGCGCATCCTCTGCACCTCCCCCTCCCCCAGCCATATTTATACGCACAAGATACTTATTGCGAGAAAGTGTCCTTCAAAACCCAATGGGGCATTATTTCAAAAGGAAATGTGCTTGGGTTTTGGGCCTGCCGTTCTGGAGAGATCCGCATTGTCGCAAAGGCTTTTTAAAAAAATAATTCTATCTAAATGTTTTCCTCCTTTAAAATGAAGATTGGCTGCTGTGGACCAACAGCGGTCCTTTTGTTGCTTGTTTCCTTGCAGAGCTGAGAGAAGGAAGGCGGCGGCAGCAGTTGCCCAGAATACAAGGCATCGCTGGAGCCCTGCAGCTGCTCCCCTGTAGTTTATATACAGTAGTTGGGAGTCGCGTTAGCTCCGGTTTCCGGCCTGGTCTCAACTTTTCATGTAGGGCAGGAGCGGATCCAAGGCGACCCCCCCTTACCTCCCCCTCCCCCACCGCGGAAAGAGTTCCGCCACAAAAGGCAAGGCGAGGAGGTCCGAGGCGCTGGGTCATCTCAAGACTCCTTCCTCCCACTCTGAGAGAGGCATTGCCAGCCGCTTCTGAAGACCCAGGTGACTTCAGAGCTTGCAATGCTCCAAGCCACTCGGGGATTAACTCCGGATCAAATGTTGCGGGGAGGTCCTGGGGGACGCTTGTGGAGGGCGCTTCTGCGTTTTCTCTTGCGCGACGCTCCGAGCTGGAGGATGGGTTTGCTGAGTCAGCGCCCGGCAAGAAGTCTAGTTTCCAAGGCCACACGAGGTCTCGCGAGTGCCAGGTTGCCTTTTAATCTTGCGGTGTGGAAATCTGCGGTGGTGACCCCCTGCCCGCCCGTGGGCGTAGCCCGTGGGGGGAGGGCAGCTGCCCTTCCCAAAATCAAGTAAATAAATAGAAATACTTAACCAACAGCTCGGTTCTGCCCCCCCAACATAAGACCTGCCCCCCACCAAATCCTGGCTACGCCCAAGACATACATACACTCGACTCCCGCTCCAATTGGTTTAGCCTTAGGGGAGTTCCATTTAAGCTTGGTAGGAAAACACACCTGAGTTATGGATCGGGTTGGGGCAGGAGGGGAAACATCAGACACCACCAGCCTGTGTTTCAGGCCCCTCCGTGTTAAATAGTTAAATGGACCACCATAATTGGTAAGCATCCCAAACGCACCAGTCCCTTTGCGTAAAGGAAGGAAAGGAAAAAGAAGGACTGTAAGTGCGTGTGTGAGAGAGGGGCGGTTGTGTTGTTCATACAGTGGTACCACGGGTTATGAACTTAATTCGTTCTGGAGGTCTGTAACCTAAAGCGTATGTAACCCGAGGTACCACTGTATTGCTATAGTGGTCATGAACCGTACAATGCTGTTCACCTACACTTTTGCTGGCCGTTAAATCTTGAAAACATTCGTTGTGGATTTCGCCCGTCCTAAATCTACTTAATTTGAAATGGCTTCCCAGGGATGGCGAAGAAAAGACACCCCACAAGGGTTCAGAGAATGTCACCTGTTGTTTCGAGGATGGCATCGTCACTGTTATTAATTAGTCACAAAAGTGACCCAAAGCGACTTACAGCAAAACACTAAAAACCCAAGTATAACAAATAACCAATAAAAACTTGGAATTGCATCTATGAACTGTAGAGAGAGAGAGAGAGGTCTTAGAGAGGCCACTAAAATAAGACACAAATACATGAAACCTTTCAGATTAAGGGCGAAAAGATGACCATTTATCATCCTGGCAGAGTATGGAACTGAGCGCCGATGGATGTTTTCTTGGAAGTAAGTCCCGGTGAATTCAAGGCAACTTACTCCCAGGTAAGCACGCATAGCGTTGCAGCTTAACACCGCAGCCTTAGACCTGCCTACACAGAAGTAAGAAGCATTTAATGGAACCTTCTCTTGTGTAAACGTGCCAAGCATCGTAGCCTATGAATGCATTGATTTTAAATTCCATTGAACACACGGTGCGCCTTACTTCCGAGGAAACGTGGGCAGGATCGCGCAGTAAGGCTGCCGTCTTGAAGACACGTGCAAGAAAGGTAGTTCAGCCGAACAGAAAAGGGGCTTACTTCTGAGTAGACAGGCACTGTTCGTCTCAACTTGCTTTATTGCAACCGCCGCCTTGAACGTCTTTGTCCAGGAGGGGAGCATCGTAGGAGCTTGGAAAAAAACAAAACAAAATCTGAGAATCAATCAAGAAATTAAGCCCTGCACGGCTATGTTTTATTTGAAGTCATAAACGCCCTTTCCCAAAAGTCCCTTAATAGAAGGACCGGGGCCTGCTCGGTGACGAAGGAGCTTGCCCAGACTTTTGGCGAGGCGAAGCAAACTTTGCACCAGAGCCCGCTTGGCACCGTTCACTTTAATAGGCTTCTTGACTTCTGGGGGAAATAAACCGTTCCAGACATACTTCGCGGGGGATAACCAAGAGGGGAAGCAAATATCCTGGCGCTGAGAACTCCGATCACACCGTGCAGAGTCGGGATCAAGTCTTCCTTTTGCAACAGTGATCAGGCATTGTCCTCCCACGCTAGGTCAGCAGATCCTGCGGCCTACCAGATGTTGCTGATGGGACCTGGGATCTAACTGGGGAGGCCCCGATTCCCCCATTCCTAGTGTAGAGAGGAACGTTGTCCTTCCTCCCCCCCGCCAGCCGTCTAAACTAGTGGCACTTACTGTCCGCACCGTCCGTTCTGCGGAAATCCTGGAAACTGAGGGAGCGCAGGAGCACCCGAAAAGTGCAACTGCGTTTCGCTTACGTTTCTAAAGCTGCCATCCTACCCACGCTTCCCGAAGGAAGGGAGCTTGCACGAATGGTGCATCCGGACTAGCTCTTCAGCGGATTATCGGCTAAACTTCGATCCTAAACGCTCTTTCCTGGCGAGTTCCTATAGAAATGCATAGGGCTCGCTTCTGACTTAAGTGAGGGTTGCAAACTTCACCCAACGACCTAGTCTTTTGCATATTTGTTCGGAAATGGGTCCCGCAGTATTCATTGGGGCCTACTCTCAGATAAATGTGCACAGGATCGCTGTTTAAAGATCCAGGGAAGCATCAACCAACCATGGAATCTCCAACCCTGTGCATATTTACCTAAGCAAGATCTCAGTGGGTTTTGCTTCCAGAAGCGGGTGGTGGTAGTAACAAACTTGGTATCTGAGGGCGTCCCTGAACTCGATGGTTGGGCAGAGGTTCCAATTTCAGGAAGCGGGTAACACATCCAGCTACTAACCAGGGCACATGAAACCTATGCGCCAACGTCACCGTCCATTAAATGCTTTCATCCTGTACACCAAAAGGCAATGAATTATTATTATTTCCCCCAAAGAAGTTCAAGCTCCATCAGAGGAATCCTAGAATCGTGGAGTTGGAAGGAACCCAGAGAGTCACCTAGTCCAAGAGTCCATTGCCATCGCTCAGCGCCTAATTTAGCCTAACCTAACGAACTGGCGGACTTAGAAAGTTGTATGTTTTTGTTTGTTTGTTTGTTTTCCACCCGCTTTATTTAATTGACTCGTGCCTGGCTGAAATGCCCAATGGAGTTCAGTGGGATCCACTTGCAATCTCTCCGTGGGAATCCGCGGCCTGCCGCTCGCTGTTGCGCGAACGTTTAAGTCCCGGACTGAAACCGGTTAGAAGGCACTTCGCTGTTTCGGAAGTGTCACCACGGATCAGCTAGACGCCAATGGCGCCTCGCTGCTCCGTAAGCCTAAGGACAAATGCCGAAGAGCCTTTCCCCCTCCCCGCCCTTCAAAGTTCGCTCCCTCCTCCTCCTCGTGGTTTCCCAGCTCGTCTGGAGGCATCAATTCAATTCAGGGGGAGAAGGTGGGGAAAAATCTGGGCGGGGTGGTGGAGAGACGGCAAAACTGCAGCCTCAAGGAAAAGGCAAGAGAATGAGAAATTTAATCAGCAA
The DNA here is from genome assembly GCF_964188305.1 of Podarcis bocagei. Lineage (NCBI taxonomy): Eukaryota > Metazoa > Chordata > Lepidosauria > Squamata > Lacertidae > Podarcis > Podarcis bocagei. The sequence goes on from NC_138125.1 coordinate 119,220,862, forward strand.
AAGGAGACGTATACACATCCATTTCCGTGAATAAATTAGCTGCTTTCTCTCTCTCTTGCTGAGCAGAAAGTCGAGAAAGGGGGGTGGTGTGGTGGAGGTGGGCAGGGAGAGAGGAATATTTAGACAAGGAACGTGCCTTCCAGAGAATCTCAGTTTTTTTCAGGAAAGAAATGTACTTACCCTCAGGAACTCACTGGCCATGACCAGTATGTTAGGGCTCATAAAGCCCTCTGGTGAATCCAGGTATTGTTGGATTGTGGGTCGAGGACCCTCCACCCGCACAGGACTATAAGAAGACACACAGACACATTATTTTAGGTTAATGCAGTGGCGTAGCGTGGGTTGTCAGCACCCGGGGCAAGGCAAGTAATTTGCGCCCCCTAACCCGTGGATTTTAGCACTGATTTTAGCACTGCGAGTGCGAGCGCCCCCCCCCCAGATGTTGCGCCCGGTGCGGCTGGCCCCCCCTGCACCCCCCACGCTACGCCACTGGGTTAATGGGCAAAATCAGGCCACAACATTTATTGGTTACAGCATGTGAGTAGTATTGGCTTAGGCATTGGATGAAACAGCAATACAAGACTCCACCTCGCACAGCTGGGAGTCATATCAGGGCTAACAACCAATGGGAGGAGCTTGTTGATGCAAATACAACTGGAAGCTCCCCCATGACGTCACCGGGCATCATGCCATGGCCCTAGCCACCAGCAGGGCATCGGACAGGATCCACGACCGCTGGGTTCCTTTAATGGAATCCCCAAAAGAGGAGGGGTAGATGATGGCCCACACCCAATCCTCCAACACAGTGCACACATTCCAATGCCTAACCGCCAATACCAGAAAGTTGTGATGAACTGCTACAAGGTAGGTGAAAAATCAAGAGGCTGGTGCCAATCTGCCAAATGGATAAAAAAGTCCAACAAGGCCTTGAGCAACCAAGGCAACCAACCGAAGTTCATAGGAAGGTCAATACCCAAAAGAAGCTGACCTAAAAGGGAGGGAGGGCGGGAGATCCGAAGAAAGCAGGAACAGATTGGGAGCAGAGCGCTGCCACAGCTGTTCAAATGCATTTAGCCCCGCCCACCAGCTGGCCCTATTGGTCAGCTGGAAGTCTTGGCAGTGGCAGCAGAAGCAATCAGGAGCAGGGAGCCGAATACGCCTCCCTGCCCCCCCCCCCCCGTGGGAGGCTACTCGCGCTCACAACCCCTCCCCTCTGGGAGGAGGAGAGGCCTTGTGAGAAGGCTGTCCTTCAAACACATACCTGATTTGCATGGAACCTCCTTTTGGTCCCCTGTCTCTGCACCAGTGCCAGATGGATTTAGGGTGGTGGTTCCCTCACACAGGGCACAGAGCCAGTAGGGCACCTAATAATAATTCCTACATTTATATGGGTACCTACTGAGAAAATACATGGAAAGCAACTGTACCAAATGGAATTATTGTGAAAATAAGAAATATGGGAGGGGGCACAAAATTTCGTCTTCAGGGCACCATATTACCAAAATCCAGCCCTGCTGGGAATTGCAGTGAGGCAGAGTGTTGTTCCTGGTGGGCTTCTCTTTTTGGCCTCTGTGAGAGCAGGATGTGGGACTAGATGGGCTTGATCCTGATCAATAAGAAGATCCTTATGTTCTTCTTATTGATTCAAGTGTTTTGTTTGAACTTTGTCCCCAGTTAAGATGTCTCCTACTGAAGCTAAGCAGGTCTCGTTCTCCAAGCTACCTGAATGGAAAACCACCTGGAAACCATATGAAAGTGTCTCTGAGCAAATGCAGCCCATCCATCTGCAGAAAAGCCAGCTCCTTCCCAGCATTGTGTCACACTTTCTAGAGTGACCAAGAAACAGAACCCAAAGCCAGGTGATGCAGATGGAGAGGCGAGGCCATGCAAACGAGAGCAAGTTTAACCATGGAGGGCGATGAGCAACAGAATCAACAGACTCATTAACAGCACTTTAGGGGAGAACATGGATCAGAACAATGAACATCTAGTTCAGTATCCCGTTGTCACAGTGGCCAACCAGATATCTATGGGAAGCCTGTAAGCAGGACCTGAGCACAAGAGTAATAATAATAATAATAATAAATAAATAAATAAAATAAAAATAAATTTATTTATACCCCACCCATCTGGTTTCCCCAGCCACTCTGGGTGGCTCCCAACAAAATTAAAAGCACGATAAAACACCAGGAATTAAACACTTCCTTAAACAGGGCTGTCTTCAGATGGCTTCTAAAAGTCAGATAGTTGTTTATTTCCTTGACATCTGATGGGAGGGCATTCCACAGGGAGGGCGCCACTACCGAGAAGGCCCTCTGCCTGGTTCCCTGTAACTTGGCTTCTCACAATGAGGGAACTGTCTGAAGGCCCTCAGTGCTGGACCTCTGTGTCCGGGTAGAACAATAGGGGTGGAGACACTCCTTTGGTATACTGGCATTTAGAAGAATATTGCCTCCAACCATTTAATGTGGCATAAACAATCTGGGCCAGAGTGCAATAGCACTCTCCCCACTGTGGTTTGCTTCCACTTCACCGTTATAGCTGCTAGGGAAGTCATAACATCTAACTTCTCTAATAAATACAAATACTTGCTTGTCATCCAGTTAAACAGAGCACACCCTCTCAAATTAAATCTCTGTGTTAGCCACTTGGCGAGATCACATAAACTAATTTTAATCTCAGAAGATATCAAGGTGTTTAGCAAAGATATCTTCCCTTCTTATTCTTTTCTCTCAAACGGTGATTGAAATGACAATGAAGATTTCAAGCATGTTCATTTTCTCTCTTCCTGCTCCTCTTTTTAAGGTGCTGAAAACTGCATCAGCCACTATTGTGTTCCATTTATACTCTTAGGGTGCCTAAGAGTTTTTAGGAAACCATCAGGCATTTCTAGCTCAGCCCATCAAGAATGATTTATTTACAGGGGAGCCTACTTTTTCAGGTTGTAAGAGGTGGGCAGTTAGTGCATTGTAGTTCATTTTATTTAGTTATTTCAAAGACGTTTATTACCCTGAACAAACTAGCGGTTTCGCTCTGGCCTTTTTACTTGGGAAGGAAATATACAACTTCACCCTCCAGTGATCTTGATACTTTGTCTATTAAACTTACTTTAAATGGGAGCATATTTCTCTGGGAAACAGATGGTCTTCAGTACGCACAATTATAAAGACACAGGATGGTTTAGTTTCACGTTTCCACATTTCCTGCTGCATCACACACTTCCAAGGGAGTTTATTTTTCCAAAAGAAACAATAACACTTGTGTAAAAAAAAGGTTTATCGGCATTTCAGTCCACCACCGTTGTGATCTTGAAGATTTCATGCATTCTGAGCAAAACATCCATTGTTACAATGTGGAGGAGGTGTGGAGAGAGGATTACTGGAGCCCCCAGTGTATGCTTCATTCTGTCCCATCCACTCAGCAAATTCTCCCTTTCTTCAGAGCAGCTGCATGATGGTCCATGATGATCACGGGCCACCTCTGGTTGTGAGTAATGCCCAAAAGTCAGTTCCCAGGGAAGGAGAGAAGAGGCACTTCCAGATTCCCTCCGTCAGCTAAGCCCATGGCTCCCCCCCAATAAAATATTTGAGAGAGCCACCCCCAAAGTTGATGGGCATGGCCATTCAGCTGGTGTGTGTGCACTGCATCGCATGTTATTATTACTATTATTATTATTATAAGTGGTCTTGTGCTCAGGTCTTGCTTGCAGGCTTCCCATAGACATCTGGTTGGCCACTGTGATAACAGGATACTGAACTAGATGGTCATTGGCCTGATCCACCAGACTCTTCTTATGTTCTCCCCTAAAGTGCTGTTAATGAGTCTGTTGATTCTGTTGCTCATCGCCCTCCGGGGTTAAACTTGCTCTCATTTGCATGGCCTCGCCTCTGCATCACCTGGCCCTCCAAATGTTTTATTCAGGTTGGCACCCCTGCCAACTTGTGTGGGAACACCCCTCACCCTTTTCTGGTAAACCCATAATATGGGGTTGGAGAAACCCACCAGAAGATATTGAACTCTAGCCTCCTTCACCCCAGCATGCTTGGTCAATGATCCAAGAGTATCAGCTTGTACTGGAGGCTGATGTGGCTGCATGGGAAAAAGTAGATAGAGAGAAGAACCTCCAAGATTCCCAGACTGTCCATACTGATGTAGCCTGTGCTGACCTCCTCAGGTCTAGACGGATAGGTTGTTCCTTTTTTATCCTTACCTCCTCATCTTTCGTGCCTCTCCTACTGAGAAACAGGAGAAAGCATGACTCTCCAGGCATCTCCACCTTAGTTAGATAGAACCAGAATCTTTCCTCTCAAGCATGTGCTTCCTGTAAGAAATGTAGCTTTCTTACTTTCCTAATCTCAGGGTCTCAGTGTGATTACCGGTATATCCAGGGCAAAGTGTTCTCCTTCAACAGGGATCCAATGTCAAGTTCAGCTTCTGCTGAGTGTTTTCGCTCTAAATGCCAGCACAGGTGGGGGCATTGGTGGCACGGGGCCACATCAGCCAGACTATGCAGATCCCCTTCTGACGCTCAGTGCCTACAAGCAACATTTCTCCCGCCCCAGTCTTCAGTGTTTAAAACTAAGTCCAGTGGAAGTTAATGGGATATAGACGGTAATCTACATTCAACCAAAATAGACCAAAACTTTTCATAGATGCTAATGGCTGTCGATTGCAGCCTTGGACTAACTTGGGTTGAGCCTTAGTTCCGTTAAATTAAAGCCAGTTAAAGCAAAAGGTCAGTATGATGATTAAACTATCAAAGTGGATGATTCAAGAACATTATGTGAAACATCAAAGGAATTCTAGAGGAAACATTGCAGAAACTCTGGCTTGTCTAAAGGCAAGTGGACAGTCAGAACTGGGTTGTACAATTCCCCCCCAAACTTACTCTAGGATAACTGCTTGAAAGGTGGCTAGATAATGTTTACAGCAACAATATTTTCTGGAGAATTGTTTTTTTTTTTTTTGAAACCAAAGTATTAGAGTATTATTTAAAGTATTATTTAAAGGCTTAATTGAAAGAGCAAGCTGCACACATTTTAGAAGTATCTATTACTCATCTGGACACCTGGTCTTCCCATCCTCATGGTGAAATAAATAGTCCATAAAATGGAAAAATAAAAGACTAGCAGTGCAATGCTACCTATGTTTACCAAGAAGGAAGCCCCACATTGTTCATTGGGGCTTACTCCCTGGCATGTGTGCTCAGAATTGAAGCCTAAAGTCCATTCTATTAAATTTGATGAACAAGAGCCTCGTTTTGTTTATTGGTAGAACCAATTCTGCAGATACCTCGGATGATCTGCGGTACCTCATCCTGATATCTACTAGTAGATTGAGAACTACCTTTTGCCCATCCCTGTGCACACAATGATGTTGTGCTCTCTTCAGGTATCTGCTTCTCCACTGCAAACTCCACCCCTCTGCTCATCAGCTGACTGTCACCCAGCGAGTCTCTAGGGAAGGCACTAAGCCCCCAGCTGACATGCATCCCCAGACCTGGGCAGGATCCATTCATCTTTTCCTTCTTTCTGAGGCTATTGTGCATCTCGTGGATTTGGAAAGGCTCCTCGCTGTGTGAGGAAACCTTGCAGAAGTTCTGCCTTACTACCAGGAGAACCTTAATAGTTGGTTTCATTGGCAACCCACAGATTCACAGCCACGAAAAGCAGCTAGGACTGGCTGCACAGGCAAGTCTAAGGTTCCAACCAGTTTCCACTGTGGAGAGAGTCACACCCAGTGAAGGAAGGGGTGTTTCAGTGGCAGATCAGACATGCCTCTTTAATAATAATAATAATAATAAATAAATAAATAAATAAATAAATAAATAAATAAATAATTTATACCCCGCCCATCTGGCTGGGTTTCCCCAGCCACTCTGAGTGGCTTCCAACAGAATATTAAAATACAATAGCCCATTAAACATTAAAAGCTTCCCTAAACAGGGCTGCTTTCAGATGTCTTCTAAAAGTCTGGTAGTTGTTTTTCTCTTTGACATCTGCTGGGAGGGCGTTCCACAGGGTGGGTGCCACTACCAAAAAGGCCCTCTGCCTGGTTCCCTGTAACTTGGCTTCTCGCAGCAAGGGAACCGCCAGAAGGCCCTCGGTGCTGGACCTCAGTGTCCGGGCAGAACGATGGGGGTGGAGACGCTCCTTCAGGTATACTGAGCTGAGGCCGTTTAGGGCTTTAAAGTTCAGCACCAACACTTTGAATTGTGCTCAGAAACGTACTGGGAGCCAGTGTAGGTCTTTCAAGACTCGTGTTACATGGTCTCGGCGGCCGCTCCCAGTCACCAGTCTAGCTGCCGCATTCTGGATTAGTTGTAGTTTCCGGGTCACCTTCAAAGGTAGCCCCACGTAGAGCGCATTGTAGTAGTCCAAGCGAGAGACAACTAGAGCATGCACCACTCTGGCTACACTCACAACAGTGGATGGCTCACATATGCAGCGCCCTACTCAGTGAAGGAAGGATGCCCAGGTATAAGCCCCCATTCATACAATGCCCAAGGCCCTCTCTTCATACCATGCGAGCTAATGAGAAAGCACATGCTAGACCAGGGTTTCCCAAACTTGGGTCTCCAGCTGTTTTTGGGACTACAACTCCCATCACCCCTAGCTAGCCAGACCAGTGGTCAGGGATGATAGGAGCTGTAGTCCAAAAACAGTTGGAGACCCAAGTTTGGGAAACCCTGTGCTAGACTTTGGGTGGACTGTGCTGAAAACTTTGATTCATAAAGCAGAAGTAGGTCATGCGTAGCATGATGGGAGACAACAACAGAAGCTGGGTTATTATGTGATCCTCATCCATATTTAATACTGGTTAAGAAGCTGAAACTGAGGTGTCAGCATTTCTTCTAAGAACATTATGTGGGAATAATGGTTCCAGCACCACAGATTTCTACACTGAGCCCTTAAACACCATGACCTTCCCTTTTGTTATATTAAATCTGAGTTTCCTAAGAACACTGTATAGCCATGCAGACCCCCAAGAAAGTACAAAATTGTAACGAAGCAGTATTCAAAAGATGAACCTTTGAATCCCAATGCACGCATTCCCTATTATGTGGCCTCGAGTATCAAAACGACGTTTCGGTTTCGTTAAGATAAGAACATTTTCTGGCAAAGTTAAAACTGCTTCTACATTTGTTTTATTTGCCTCTTCCACAGTTGTCGGAGGTGAATACAGTTCTCCCTTGTATACAGATATATGTCTTGGGTGTATTAGAAGGTGCTAATTTATTGTGTGGGTGATACCAAGCCTGCCATTCTGTGCCCACCTACAAGGTGAACAAGTCCTATTGAATTCAGTTGGAATTATGTCTATGTATACATGCATAGGGCCAGTCTGTATGTAAACCAGGTGGGTAGTTCTTGGAAACTCTCCGAAAGTAAATGAGCCAGTTTTATAATACTCAAGGGAGACTTGGCAGGAGAGTTAAATAAAGCATCAGTGTATTTGGTAGCAGTGCAAAATACTGCAGATGGCACTAACATGTTACTTTCCTCTAAATTCACTAAAAATCTGGATTTTTAAGGAAAGAATGTCTACTTAGGTTCAAAAACAGACTTTAAGTTTCCCTGAAAGACTTTTGAACATTGTTAAAAAATTCACAAAGTCAAAGAATTGTGAAACTGTTAAAAACTTTGAATTTGTTTTTCACAAGCTGGTTGTTAAGCAAGCAATTGCAAGTGCAATCTAGTTGACAAATCCGCAGCACAGCTGAATGGAATTCTAGACAAGTGATACTGATTTTGTTTTTACCTTTAAGGAAATTGGTTTAGGATTAGGAACAGTAGTCCAAGTGGTATTATTGGAACCTTCCACCAGATTATATGTTTGTTCAGAAGCAAGCCTTATTTAATTCTAAATTGGTGGGTTTAGGATTGCTACCTGGGGGTGGGGTGAACGTGTTCTCTCTACATAGCACCTGGTTCCTAGCACTGATATCAAATTATACATTTAGCCACAAACATATGATGCATAGTGGTAAGAAAACAGTATACAACTGTAAAGACCCCCAATTAAATCTGTTCCAGGGTTTTGTTTTAAAAAAATAAAAAACTACAATTGGCAAAAAGTTACGTTACTGCAAGACGTTTTTATATAGAAGGAAGCAGGCACTGACCTTTTATCCTTTAAAGTCTGGTATTTACAAGTGAAGTTGTTGACTGTCTAATTGCAACTTAGAAAACCAACAAACAACCTCATTTAATCTCTTGACTAGTTGCCACATTTTAGTTTCCTAAGGGACAGCCTATTTTTGCCTGAAATGAATTTCAACTTAGATTAAGAAAAACAAGAAGGAAGGCGCAGGATGATCTGAATGCAAAAATATTCAAAATGCCAAGGGGTGGGTGGGATGAAAAACCCTCTACTCTTTTTTATTTTTATTCAGTAAGAATTTTAAAAAGCACAAGTACATGAGGGATCAAAGATGGAAGATCATTGAACCATCAAGGAGTGTAGGCTTGAGAAAATTAAATACTTAGGCAACTTACCTGGGAGAATGTCCCATGAGCACAATTTACTTCTAAGTAAATGTGAAGAAAGGTAAAGGTAAAGGGACCCCTGACCATTTGGTCCAGTCGTGGCCGACTCTGGGGTTGTGGCGCTCATCTCACTTTATTGGCCAAGGGAGCCGGTGTACAGCTTCCGGGTCATGTGGCCAGCACGACTAAGCCGCTTCTGGCGAACCAGAGCAGCGCATGGAAACGCCGTTTACCTTCCCGCTGGAGCGGTACCTATTTATCTACTTGCACTTTGACGTGCATTTGAACTGCTAGGTTGGCAGGAGCAGGGACCGAGCAACGGGACCTCACCCTGTTGCGGGGATTCGAACCGCCAACCTTCTGATCGGCAAATCCTAGGCTCTGTGGTTTAACCCACAGCGCCACCCACACCCCACTAAATGTGAATGCAAATGCATTAATAAGTCCTGCTGAAATCAGTGGAAGTCATTCGACTTGCTGTCTAAACCAGCTGAGGGTTTCAAATCCTCGGTGAGCTAGGGCATGGGTAGGCAAACTAAGGCCTGGGGGCTGGATCCAGCCCAATCGCCTTCTAAATCCAGCCCACGGATGGTCTGGGAATCAGCATGTTTTTACATGAGTAGAATGTGTGCTTTTATTTAAAATGCATCTCTGGGTTATTTGTGGGGCATAGGAATTCGTCCATTTATTCCCACCAAAATATAGTCCGGTCCCCCACAAGGTCTGAGGGACAGTGAACCGCCCGCCCCCCCCCCCGCCGAAAAAGTTTGCTGAGCCCTGAGCTAGGGACTTACAATGCATGAGAAGAAAGGCTCCAGCAGCTTGAGCAGATGAGACTAATAGTGGGTCCGATGGTCAAGAAGGTGGTTTCTGCACATGCTGTAGTGTAGAGGAAAGTGAGGGGCAGATGGGGTTTGTCAGTCTGGGAAGGTAGCCCATCTAGGAGAAGGAAATC
>NC_138125.1:119230505-119280505 GCF_964188305.1 Podarcis bocagei
CAAAAGACAAGTAGCCACCCTTATATACTGATGACGTTAAGTCCACTTCTTACATCATCACAATACCATTTAGGTTGCTGCTTGTTTCATGGCCAGATTCTGTTGACTGACAGAATTCTATAAAAGGGGTGGGCACAAAGATGCTCTCCATACCAATAAACCCCACCCTCCACTGGTAGTGGCGCCCTCCCTGTGGAACGCCCTCCCACCAGATGTCAAAGAGAACAACAACTACCAGACTTTTAGAAGACATCTGAAGGCAGCCCTGTTTAGGGAAGCTTTTAATGTTTGATGTATCACAGTATTTTAATATTCTTTTGGAAGCCGCCCAGAGTGGCTGGGGAAACCCAGCCAGATGGGCGGGGTATAAATAATAAATTATTATTATTATTATTATTATTATTATTATTATTATTATTATTATTATTATTATTGGCAACGGCATGAGTAGTAGTACAAATGGGATCCTGGGAAAATCCCCTTTATTCCCTAAATGGCGTCCGTACTTGTTTGTGCACCAAGCTGCTAACTTCCGGTTCTCACATAGAAAGCTAATGATCAAATGCAAATTAATGAAGTGTGGGAGGAGTGGAATGATAGCTTGTGAGCATCAAATAATCTCTGTTTATTGTGAAGCAGTTTAACGTGTTAACCTCATACTAAGCAAATCAATATTTTTTAATTATTTCCCCTGCTGGCTATTTTAAAGGTAGCCTATTGAAAATGGATTTATGTCAAAAGGGCAGTGGCACCTCTACAAACACTACAACCCTCTGTCTCCTCTTACCCAGCATCCAAAACTTCCAGCTTCCCTTCCAAACAACCTCTGTAGCGCAGTGATCAGAGTCTGGGATTTGGTGATACCCTGAGATTTGAGAGCAGCTCCAAGTAAATTGAATTGTGTGTAAAAAATACATACCACAGGGGATCTAACACATGGTGTGTTATTCATCAAATTAATTAAAACCCTTGTTTTAATTTAAAATTACATTTGTGCACTACAGTGACTGAATCGGAACTATTAGTTTCACCCGGCTTTAAAATACATTGCGACAAACCTTTCCACCTGTATCTGAACAATATCCTTTGTATCCAGATATTTGGAACAGGTTCTGCTCCAGAAAGGTGACATATTGTGGGTGCATTCTGCAACGTGTTCTTGATCCAATAATAGCGCATTAGCGGTGGATTAATTCTGCTTTATTAGTAGTTCTGCAATGCTTCCCCAGTGCTACCACATTATCGCTGTTGGGGTCATTTGTGGTATGAAAGGTTATGGGGTTTCAGCATGAAGTTACAGGACTTGCATGACTGGAAATTAACAACAACAACAACAACAACAACAACAACAACAACAACAACAACAACAATTTAATTATACCCCGCCCATCTGGCTAGGTTTCCCCAGCCACTCTGGGCGGCTTCCAACAAAATATTAAAAAAACTTCTCTAAACAAGGCTGCCTTCAGTTGCCTTTTAAAAGTAAAATAGTTGTTTATTGCCTTGACATCTGCTGGGAGGGTGTTCCACAGGGCGGGCGCCACCACCGAGAAGGCCCTCTGCCTGGTTCCCTGTAACCTTACTTCTCACAGCAAGGGAACTACCAGAAGGCCCTCGGTGCTGGACCTCAGTGTCCAGGCTGGATGATGGGGGTGGAGACGCTCATTCAGGTATACAGGACCGAGGCCGTTTAGGGCTTTAAAGGTCAGCACCAACACTTTGAATTGTGCCCCCAAAACCATCGCAGGTGCAAGTACTGAAAGCGGGATCACAAAAAACCTCCCCAATAGCATCATGAAGACAAATCATTATGAATGTGCAATAAAAAGGAATTTCCTGGACATAGCCGGAATACTGCAGTCAGAAGCAGTGTCTGGCTGGAAATTGCTAAAAATCAGGATGTATGTCAACCCATGTCGGTGGTGTCATTTTTGGCAATTCTTAAAAATAGCTGAAAAACTTAATTTTTGCGTCCAGATTTTCACTTTTTGAAATACGGCAACCCTAACAAAACTAAATTTAGTTGTCTCTGCCTCTTATTGGTCATGGTGTGCTTTTGTGGTGGACCACAAGAGTGGTCTCTGGAGAGTGGAAGGTGTGTTTGGTAAATCTCATTGACGCAATCTCAAAATCATTTAATTAATTATTGGACCAATATGATTTGATGGGTATGTTTTCAACCTCTACATCGGCCCCGTGGTCAGAAAGTAACAGAGCTGACAGGCTTGCCTTTGAGACAGGAAGAAAAACTCGGAATGTGTCCATCTTTGACAGTGCTTGCTCCAATTTTTGGAAGGACCCTTACGAAAATAATAATAATCAGTACTATTTTTCTAGAAAAAGAGGTGCCGGAACTCACCATGAACGCCTCCCTTGTTCTCTTATAATGGCAATGGTGCCCGTCTGAGAGGTGCCAGAACTGAGTTCTGGAGAGTTCTGGCTGGAAAAAAGCCCTAATAATAATAATAATTAATCCCTTCTTTCTGAATCTTAGAAAGCGATAGCCACAGAGGTTTGAGAACACAGACGTTTATTTAATTTGCTATTCCATAATGGGTTAATAGCAGATCAAATATAAAAATGATTTAGCCGGTGAAAAGTCCTAATTTTAACACTAGACTTGTGTGATGATAAATGGATAGAATTTCACAAACCACTTTTAAAGTCCAACTGGCATTTTAACATGAACAAGCAAAGGACAATTAAAAGCCTGCTGTCTTTCCTCAGCTGTCTGTCTCTCTTCCCAGATGACTTTTTTATACTCCCCATTATCTTTGCCCATTCCTATTAGATTCCCCCCATTTAACACGAAGGGTGCAGGCTGGGCGTTTGTCCTTTTTTCCCTTTCGCCATGATGGTCCCATCTGTGTATCATTGAGCGTTATTCATGAATGTTGCATCATCAGCTACATCCAAGTTACATCTCTATTTTATTTTTTTAATTTAGGCAATCCACGGTTTCATTTGCCTGCAATCCCAAAGCAATCAAAGAATAATTGCAAACATGAGTAAAACTTGTCTGAAAACACGAGTACTAATAGGTGTGGAAAGACACTGGTTAAATCAAAGTATTTGAATTGAAGACAAATTACCTCTGTAAATTTCAGCAGGGCTGATCCTAAAAAAAACCCAAAACCTGGAAACAAGCCCTGTCGATTTTTTATTCTAACCTAGTGTGCTAGGATGATAGACTAAATCCATTTTAAATCTGTCTACAAACAACACAGATTGACCAAAATCTTATTGTTAGATCTAGAGCACATTTAATATAAAACAGTGGGAGGGGGATTCTACAGTTTCAAGAACTAGGGAGAAACACTCTAGATTCTGAATATTTGCTTTGAACCAGGGATAGCCAACATGGTGCCATCCATGTGTTGTTGCACTACGATTTGCATCAGCACTAACCAGCATGATGGGAGTTGTAGTCTGTCAACATGTGGAGGGCTTCATGTTCTAAATCATGTAACTCCCTGAAGACATGGGGTTGTATGCAACAAAGAGACCCCATTAGTGCAAGGACATCTGCCTGTACAATGGGACTTCCTCTCCCTCTCTTCTCCCCATGCACCTCTGCATCTGTTCTGGGTGTATCTCCAACACCCCCAGAGCAGAAATGGGGTACGGGTGCACAGGGAGAGGAAGTCCTGCTATGCAAGCAGAAGTCCTTGTGCAACTAGGACAACATCGGCTTGAATCCTGACCTCAGTTAATTCAAGGAAATTCACAGAAAGTTTCCCGCCTGCTCTTCTTCCCTCTTTGCTCTTCTTGAAGAGCCTCTCCTAAATTTTGTGGGAATGGAATGCCGAGGGCTGCTGGGGGAAGTGAGAATAACCCCAAATCAGGCAGACCTTGATTCCTCACTCCTCCAACAGCTTCTGATGTCTCATTTTACTTTGTTCAGGAAGGCTAAACCCCAAGCCTCCAAGCCAACACAGCTTTGGAGGAGCGCAGGGAGAAAGCTCCACTACTGCAAACTTTTGGGGAAATGAATGGAACAGTACAGCCAGAGTCCAATGGAAACAGAAGGACATCACCAGCAGAGGAGGCTAACTATGCTTTGGTTGATTTTGGTAATCTCCTCTCTTACAATCCAAGGCATGATCTTCATGTGGGAATGTTCAGGGTGGGAGGAGAGGATATATTGTTTATTAATATCCTTCCTAACTTGCGCTAGCAAGTTCCTTTACTTAGCAGAGTTTACATTCCCCTTTACACAGCACAGCAGATAGCTGGTTGCAGGCTCGTGTGAGCCTCTCAATATTATACAATTCAGTCTGCCTCAGATTGAATTGTACATTCCTGGTAAGTTCCCTTGAATCCCTCTTAAAAAAGAATAAAGACCCCACAATCTTATTCAAATTCAATAAAAGAAGTTTACTTACAGCAGTTCACAGTTGGATCCCTGAAGGCAGACTTAGTTACAAATATGTCCATGTGGATCTACCCCGTATGGGGGAACAATCTCAGTGACTCTGATAGCTGAAAGTTAGCAGAGTATTCCTAGCTAAAAGCTGGTCCAATGAAGGAGGAAGTGAAAGAGAGAGAGTGTGTTGCGTGACTTGTCTTTTTATTACCTGGTCACGTTCACCTTCTATCACATGCAAAAGGAAGGATGCTCCAGCCAGGAGGAACAGGAAGTTGCGACTGGCTGGACCAAACATTCCCTCGCATGTCTTCTCTAGCATTACAAGGAATGTTGTACTTGACTGCCTCTCATGGATCACAACCCACACTTCATGCAACTTCTTTAAGAGAAACTGATCTGAAGGAGACTGGCTGGTTTTAGTATTTCATGAGTGGGGCCTGCAGCTAAATGTTGCCGTGCGGAGACCTCCTATTCAGGTGTCCCAGCCAGCCATGTTGTCTTCCATGATACTCCATTCCATCCCTCCTTCCCCAGTTTTCTGTTTCCCTCTCCTCCCACAGGCAGCATTTGATCACCTCTAGGGATGGAAGGATCTGTCAAAGTTTGCTTCTTCCAGTTCCACCTTTCCCAAATCTTAAATCAATTCTCCACATTTCTGCAGCAATCTGATTTTTAAAAAACATGTACATTAGTTTTGACTAATGTACATATTTTTGCAAGCATTAACAAATGCATTTGTGTGTGTGCTGTTTTCACAACGATGGTCATTTTTATGCCCGTTTTCCCCATCTTATGCATAGGCATCTTTTGCATGGTTGAATAACTGCATCACAAAATTCAGGTACATGTGAAATCTCAAGGATCACTGTGTTTCGGTTCCTATATTGCTTTGGAAAGGGCAAATTTGATAAATGCAGCTTTAAGTGTGAACTGAATGGAATCCTAGAAGCCACTAATCAGGATCAGTCTTCTTTGTGCTGTTTTGCCCCTCTGCCGCTAAGGTTTCCCCCTAAAGTTTTGCTGTTATTCCTATAAACCTTAGAGTTCCCCCCCATGCCTATAATACCTCTACTTTGTGTCCAGATGGTGCAATTTGGGCATCACCATTACTATACATACAGGATAAAAGTGATGCACTGAGGAACAAAGAGGATAATACTACATTTCTCACCCTTTTTAAAAATCACACTAAGATTTTGATTTGCTGAAGACTAAAAGTAATCTATTGTCTTCTGGTATTACTATGTTCTTTGAGTTTTATCCAACACTGTTGTGCTCAAACTAAACCCACTGAAATTAACGGACCCAAGTTAATCATGTCCATTATTTTCGGTAGGTCTGCCCTGACTAGGACTAACATTGGGCACATTGATTTTATCTGTTTGAATTGCATCTCGCTGTTAATTCGCTTTGAAGCCTTTCTTTTTGTATGAAGGAACTAAAAATGTAATAAATTATAAAAAATATTAACAACAACACCGTATCACAAATTCAACAGTAGTAGGCTCAGAGGGCAATTTTCTCCAAGAAACTCAGAACTCGGCATCACACAACTTCCACTTTATAGAGAGAATGGCTCTTAATGATACGTATTATTTTAACATGCACATTTGTTTTTGATTAACCTCTATAACACTTTCGTGCACCCTTGTAGGGCTGACATTTGCCTAAGAATTGCAAGTAAAATGACACTGTGAGTCATGTGTAAAGAATTTACAAGAAAGACCATGACAAAACAATGTCCTTTTTGTGAACAGGGTAAGCATTATAGGTTTTTATTGCTTTGCCAGAAATACATAATTAAATATGTCTATAAAACCGGACTTTGATCCTGCTGTTCTCTTCTCTGGCATAAAGCCAGAAAGCTTTATTCTGTACCTGTATTCTAGGTACAGGGGTATTTTTATTTTATTTTTTTGCAGGGGAGGGGGAGCTACCCTTTTCCTCTTATTTAAGTCATAGTCTCCTTGCCGTTCAGGAGTTGTGTCAGCTTTAGCAGTTTTTCATGGCGTTTGCTACTGGCCTTCAGATAAGGAGGGTGGAATCCACACTGCATCCAGTGAGCTGTCTATTCCTGTTTTTCTCATCCATAATCATGCATCTCGGAAAAGATGTGCTAAACTTTAATGTGGCTGGTAAATATTAATATTGGGTCTTTTCCTGGCCATTGTTCTGCTTCTCGTCTTTTACTGTTGGAAATCTCTTCTAGAAAATGCCAGTAAATTTGTACCATATAACACCCATGTACATACAGTGGTACCTTGGTTCTCAAACTTAATCTGTTCTGGGAGTCCGTTCGACTCCCGAAACCGGTCGAAAACCAAGGTGCGGCTTCCGATTGGCTGCAGGAGCTTCCTGCACTCATTCGGAAGCTGCAGAAGCCGTGTTGGATGTTCGGCTTCCGAAAAAACGTTCACAAACTGGAACACTTACTTCTGGTTTGCAGGGTTCAGGAGCCAATTTGTTCCGAAGCCAAGCCATTCGAGAACCAAGGTACCACTGTATTCCTGTTCTGAACTGCCAGCAGGTAGATCTTCAAACTACTTAAAACTAAAATTTCTGAGAATCAGCTCCTTTATGGCCTTTCGCAAGACTCCCTTTCTCTCCCATTCTTCACTTGCAGTGTGTAGAATAAAATTTCTGAAAGGTGTATAAGTTTGTGGGTGAATGATGCCTCTGTGAAAAGGTAGCTTTTATTTAAAACAAAATTTTCATGCATGAAATTTCAGGAAGGGGACAGGAGACACACAAATATCATTTGGAAATAGCAGCGAGCTAAAAACCAAGTGAAATGGGATGTTGATTTACACACAATCTAAATCTGCCCAGCATGGATTTTTTTTATTCATTTACATTCTGTGGTTGTTTAATAAACAGACAAACATTCTGGCTAATTGTGATGGTGGTGTATTTTGCTTGTTGCTATTTTCCTTAACTGAACTAACATTTCTGAATAAGGTTTTTTTTTTTTACCTTATGCTTGTATTTTTATACGTACTGTAAACTGGCCTGTAATCCTTGGATGTGATCCTTGACAGTATATAAATTTTATAAAATAAAATAATTTAATAAAATAAAATAATTTAATAAATAAATAAATAAATAAATAAGCTTTCTTGATCAGGGATATTTTCTTCCGTTGTCCTAAAAGACTCTAAAATGGATCAACTAGCCCATGGATGGGAAACCTATGGCTCTCCAGATATTTATTTACTATATGTCCCATCATCCCTGACAATTGGCCATGCTTGGAAGGGCTGATGGGACTTGAAGTCCAAAAAGATCTAGAGGGCAACAGGTCCCTCATCCCTGATACAGCCACACAAAATAATTAATAGGAAAGCAGCCTTGTATTATTTATTAGTGCTGCATGTTTCAACCAGCTTAATCAGTAGATTGATCAGCTATAAGCTCAATTGTTTACTTGCCGTGCAACAAATCTGAATCAGTAAGAAGGTTCTTTTTTTTGGAACAGAGAATTAATACTTTTTTCAGGTATTTTGGCTCTGTTGTGATATTATAGTTGGAAATGAAAAAGAATATGCTAAGGATGTTATTTTCTTCTATCCATGACTGATAATTTACAACTGAATAAAACTATTTCGCACTTTGTTATTTCGAAAAGGTTCCTGTATTGAGGTTTTGGTTGTATGCACATTTGTTTAATTTTTATATCAGTTTAAAAGGCAGATAATTAATCAACTACATTTTAATTACCATTTTTAAAGCGATGAAAGCTCTGGTCTGGACATCTTTCGTAGTTTGTAAATGTGAAAAATCTCAGTAGCCACTGTTGTGCCATGAGAAAGATAATTTGACTTGTGAGGTACAAAATCTAGTGTCATAGTTTAAATCATAATCATAATAAATCATAATTTAGAAAAAAAGCATAATTCTAGCCCTCATGGCTGAAAATGAAAACTTGAAAATGTTTATAAGAAACACAGGTAGTAAATATATGGAATGACCATTCGCTAGCTGCTTGACGGCTTTGTATAAAACATCTTCAAGCAATTTGACAGCAAAATATCATCAATAAAAGCATAAGAATAAATTTCTTCTATAAAAACCAGTTAAAACAATTCCATATATTTACAAAAAATTCAAATCCAATACAGATAGACTGGGATAAAAATCTACGCCTAAAAGGCTTGTTGAAAAAGGAAGGATGTCAATAGTTGATGATAAGCTCATCTGTATCCTACATGGCTTTGCATGAACCAAGGATGCTGTACTCTCTGCTGAATCAAGCACGGAAACTTGTTTGAGCAGGAACAAACTCTCTCTATCTGTGTATGTGTGTTGGTGCACAAAAAAGGCCCCTTTGAGAACAGAAGCAGGCTGGAGACTACTAGGTACGGGGCTTTCATAGTGGTGGCACCTGAGATGTGGACCACCCTCCCTTTAGTTAAGACAAATTTGATGACCTTTAAATCCCTGGTAAGAAACAAACCTGTCTCCCCAGGCATGCAATGGTTTTTAAAATGGTCTTTCAGCAGTTCTCATTGATCTGTTCTGCTGATGCTGAAAAATGCAACGGTTTGGTTGTTTTTTCCTGGGCCGGATCCAAAATCTGTGCTCTGTTCATGGACAGAGCTTCCATTCCATTTGTGGAAGGAGAAGTTTGCCCACTGAAGGACCCATTCCAAGAAGCAAAAGTTCCCACCTGCGATGTGAAGTACCTGCTTGTTCGCAGAATGAAAACCTTTGCGATCCAACCCCAGCATTGTCCGTTGCAATTTTATTTTTAATTTTTTTAGCAATTGAAAAACGATTACTGAAAGGCAGGGGGAAAATATTATAATTAATAAATCATCAGGACCCTAATCTACCGTTCCAGAGTGTGCTGCTGTTTTTCATTTATTTTGCAGCAACAAATAAATAAATTAAACCCTCCAGTGCACGGAGCCCTTGAGATTATAATGCCTGCATACTGTCCTGCTGAGACGCTACGGAAAGACTTTGCTGTACTGGCAGAACTAATAATGGCAGGAGGTGCTGATCTTGCCGAAGCCCTGACACTAGTTAAGCTGATAACATTGAAAGTGATTAATGAATGATTGAAAATTCAATCACTGCAGCTCCAGGAAGAATCTCTTATTTAGAGGCTATTGCAGAAAACCAGGCAGCTTGTAAATGAGCCTCTGATCATTGTATTGATATGTGCACCACTGTTTGCAAAGGCTAGACAGAAGGAAAGTGGGGCAAGGGAGAGTCTAGGCCAGGCATCAGTAGATAGCAAGCCACATAAGAAATATATTTTCTCACTACATACAAAATGTACCATTTCTCCCTCTCCCTCCCCTTTTTAGGTCAGTATTTTGCCTAAGATTGTTTGTCTAACACAGACATTCTTCTCCAGTCTTAAATCTCTATAGAGGCTCCTTCAAGACTTGTCGTGGAAAGGTAAAAAGGAGAGGTGACGCCGCGACGCCGCAGGACTTCAAATGAGGGAAAGTGGAAAGGTTGCAGCGTCAAGGCTGCAAGCCTGAAAGCTTGGAATGCATCCATTTTCAGATCCTGTACGCAATTAATTGTCAAAATGCAGGGATCCGTTTTTTGGATCTGCCCACCCGTTTTATAAACGTAGCTCCGTCCATTCTTTCTTTTACCATCACGGTAAAAAAAGAAAAACCAAAGCTCACTCAGCAAGTCATTTCATTTGTGATTCCAGTGGTTTAGCTCTTTCTTGTTTTCTTTCTCTCACTTCTCGTTTTTTTCTTCTCAGTCTCTCTCCCACTGTAAATGGCTAAACCCATTCCCTGAAAGGACTCAAATGGACTTCCTTCAAAGCAAGGCTATGTGGATGTTAGTGGCTTAAAACACAGAGAGATCCCTCTCCACCACACACACAAATATGTGTTTCAAGTCACATACAGTCGTCCCTTGGTTTTCAAACAACTTAGTTTTCGAACGTTTTGGCTCCTGAATGCCACAAACCCGGAAGTGACTGTTCCGGTTTGCAAACTATTTTTGGAAGTCCGACGGGGCTTCCGCAGCTTCAAATTGGCTGCAGGAGCCAATTTCCGAATGTCTCCAAACATTTTGGAAGTTGAACAGATTTCCAGAATGGATTTCGTTTGACTTCCTAGGTACGATTGTATTTGTGTTGTTGCTGTACGCAACCAAGTGGGAGCTGGGGATATCTTTAGCCGATGGCCACAGCCTTATTTGTTTCCCTGGGCTTGCAACCCCCACAACTCCTATTCACAATGAAGCTGTCATCTGCACATATGCAACGGCTGTCTCAAATATACACATCTTAGCTTCAAGGAGGCTTACATTTTCAAATTAGATGGAAGCTGGTTTGAGGGGGAAAGCATCACACAACTGTGGTTTCTCAAGGAACCACAGGGCACCCTGTGGATTGTCACTACAGTGGTACCTCGGGTTACAGACGCTTCAGGTTACAGCCTCCACTAACCCAGAAATAGTACCTCAGGTTAAGAACTGTGCTTCAGGATGAGAACAGAAATCTCGAGGTGGCAGCGCAGTGGCAGTGGAAGGCCCTATTAGCTAAAGTGGTACCTCAGGTTAAGAACAGTTTCAGGTTAAGAATGAACCTCCAGAATGAATTAAGTTCTTAACCTGAAGTACCACTGTAATGTCATGTGTACAGTGGTACCTCAGGTTACATACGCTTCAGGTTACAGACTCCGCTAACCCAGAAATATTGCTTCAGGTTAAGAACTTTGCTTCAGGAGGAGAACAGAAATTGTGCCCCAGCGGCGCGGCGGCAGCAGGAGGCCCCATTAGCTAAAGTGGTGCTTCAGGTTAAGAACAGTTTCAGGTTAAGTACGGACCTCCGGAACAAATTAAGTACTTAACCCAAGGTACCACTGTAGTCAGTTTCAAACACCACCACTGGGAGTGCACTGAAGCTGAAGTAAATGGTCATGTGTACACAGTCAAAGTGTGCTTAGTTGGATAGAGCCAGCATCCTGTTCTCTCAGTGGCTGACCAGAGGCTTCTTGGAAGCCCAATAGCAGGACCTGAGCAGCACCCTCCCCTTTTGTGATTCTCTGCCACTGACATTCAGAAGTATACTGCCTGAGACAACCAGCCTTACCCTCCACCGACTTTGTCTAATCCTCTTTTAACGCCAGCCAAGTTGGTGGCGGTCAGGCTGCACCTTGTGGAAACGAATCGTGTAGTTTAACTATGTGATGTATCAGGGCGGGCCCAAGACATTTTGGCACCTGAGGCAAACCACCAAATGCCCTGCCCCCCTGCCAGGGGAGAAGGGGTGAGTGAAGATCTCCATTAGGAACAAGGGTGGGAATGAAGATCTACACTTGCAACAAGGGTGGGAGGATCAGCAGCGCCTCCTATACACCAAGGGGCTGCTGTAGAGGCAGCGCTGGGGGCAGGCGAGCCAACTCTAGGGGGCCGAGATATCCTCAGCCCCCTCCATGTTTGTTGGAAGGCAGATGGGCGGGGTACAAATAATAAATTATTATTATTATAACAGGCGTTGCAGCTTCAACGGCTGGCACCTCCAAACAACGCGACAACACAATGTGCGACGCTTGCATGACTTCACGTGTGTCCCTCAATATTGGGGGCAAGCTGGCACCTGTGATTGGGGGGGCTGCTGCTGAAAATGCAGCAGATCTGGCCTCCAAGGAGCATGCCACAGCTGTCCTTCACCTTGGCTTATGAGTGTGCCAGTTCTGTGACGCATTAAGAAGTACAGTGGTACCTCGGGTTAAGAACTTAATTCGTTCTGGAGGTCCATTCTTAACCTGAAACTGTTCTTAACCTGAAGCACCACTTTAGCTAATGGGGCCTCCCGCTGCTGCTGCGCGATTTCTGTTCTCATCCTGAGGTAAAGTTCTTAACCCGAGGTACTATTTCTGGGTTAGAGGAGTCTGTAACCCGAAGCATCTGCAACCCGAGGTACCACTGTACTTTCTTTAGTCTGTCTTGAATCTTACAACATTCAACTTCTTTGGCTAGTCCTGTATTCTAGTATTACGAGAGAGGGAGAAAAACGTCTCCTAATCCACCATGCATAATCTTATATACTTCTCTCATGCCTGTGTGAGAGCCAGTGTGGTGTAGTGGTTAAGAGCGGTAGACTCGTAATCTGGTGAACTGGGTTCGCTTCCCCGCTCCTCCACATGCAGCTGCTGGGTGACCTTGGGCCAGTCACACTTCTCTGAAGTCTCTCAGCCCCACTCACCTCACAGAGTGTTTGTTGTGGGGGAGGAAGGGAAAGGAGAATGTTAGCCGCTTTGAGACTCCTTCGGGGAGTGATAAAGCGGGATATCAAATCCAAGTCCAAATTCCTTCACCTGCCCCATTACTCACTTTTTAAAAAAACATTTGTTTGTGTCATGTGGAAGGAAGAGAGAAAGCAGAAGGCATGAGAAGCTCTGTTATGCCATTTGGGATCCCTCTGCAAATAGATGCTTATTAGAGTGGTGCCTCGCAAGACGAAATTAATTCGTTCCGCGAGTCTTTTCGTCTTGCGATGTTTTTCGTCTTGCGAAGCACGGTCCGTCGCAACTGCGCCTCTTCAAGCGGCTTTAAGAAAAAAGCGAACAAACTCTCAAGACGTTTTCGTCTTGCGAAGCAAGCCCATAGGGAAATTCGTCTAGCGAAGCAACGCAAAAACCGAAAAACCCTTTCGTCTAGCGAGTTTTTTGTTTTGCGAGGCATTCGTCTTGCGGGGCACCACTGTATTATTATTATTATTATTAGTAGTAGTAGTAGTAGTAGTAGTATGCAAGCAAAAGAAGATTGTCTAAAAACCCAAAGAGACAGAAGAAAACTGCTTAGTTAGAGCAATATAATGTGGAAAGGAGCATAGAATTTAATGCTTTCATGATTTACAGAACAACACATAAAGTTATCTCTGTCTTTTGAGGAATAAGGGGACGTGAACAAATTATATTGCTTACATAAGCTAATCATTAGCTAATAAAATGTACCCACATTGTAGGCATGGCGTATACTTTTATTTCTTGTAGGGTCAGACTTTTCTTATTTCAGAACGATACTTTTCTAGGATTATTTCTCAAACTTTGCCCCACATGACTGTTATTTTTCGCAGACAGTTCACACAGCAAATTGGTTATGTGGTTGACTGGTGTGTGTGTGTATTCTTGGGAATGAAAACAAATCCTTCAACTTAATTTGAGCGTAGGTATTTCAAAGGAAATATTTGCAAACTATGAGAGGGTGGGGGGGGAGCCCTTTTCATTAATACATGGGTTTGGAAACAGTTACGCTAGCCCACAAACCACATTCAAATACAAAATCCTAATGGGACTATTTTCTTGCTAAGGTTGTAACATTCACCTAATGGCCTGAGGTTATCAGTAAACTACTCAATTAGAGAATTTAGGCTGGTTGCCCACATATTTGAGAGCAAATTATCCCTTGCAAACGCAGAACAGCCTATATAAAAGGCCTAAGCAGTATTTCCTGGTTTGCTTTTTAAAAAGGGA
This sequence comes from Podarcis bocagei, assembly GCF_964188305.1. Taxonomy (NCBI): domain Eukaryota; kingdom Metazoa; phylum Chordata; class Lepidosauria; order Squamata; family Lacertidae; genus Podarcis; species Podarcis bocagei. The sequence goes on from NC_138125.1 coordinate 119,244,330, forward strand.
AAAATCCTATTCCCTGAATAAGCCTTCTAAGCACTAAGCTTAAGCCTTCTAAGCACTTCGTTTTATAGCAATGTAGCCATTTTTAATGGGGAAATATTTGCTTTTGACTCACATATACCTCTCTGTTGACCCTTTGCTGGCATGCCCAAATATAATAATACAAACTTTTCTTCAATCAGTTTTTAATAAAAGCAGCTTCCCTTCTCTTGTCCTGAAGGACTCAGACAGCTTGGTATCCTGTTATCCTGATAACAGATATTCTGCGTGTGAGGCCTCTCTGAGTCCACTGCTGTCTTTTATCATGTTCTTTCCCCTTCTGCTACTTCTTTCATTTAAAGGAGGAACTGATTCTCCCAAGCCATAAACACCCATTAAATGTTCCCCACCCTTTCATACAAGGACCGAGGGTCTTAACGGTCTGCAGCTGGGTAGATCATTTTATCCTCATTTCAAAGGCAGAGCTCCTCAACATGTAAGCCAGCTTATTACCAAGTCCCCCTTAATGGACATTATCTTCAATAAAAAAAGCATGTGATTATGTCTGTGAAGAGAGAGAGAGAGTTCCTGTCCTGTAATCTATATTCACAAATGGGAAAATCAAGCCCCAGAACTCTGTGCTTCAGAAGTGTGTGTATGTGTAATCAAAGTAGTCCAGCCGGCTAATAGAATCTGCATACTGCTGAGTGCACCTCTTGGGTGGCACGGTTTCATGTAGGATTTGGGGAGGTGGGGGGAAATGTGCTGGGGGGTTGGTGTTGGTGGTGGCCACGCCTAATCTGATGGGAGACTCAGCAGTGTTGAGCCTTGGCTGTTATTTCATAATCTGGTATCGGTCCTAGAAACAGATTGCTATATATCGCACTGTTATGGAGGCTAAGTACACACCAGACACCTAAATCACATTTAATGTACCAAGAGCCCTAGGGACAGAGCTACAATTCCCAGCACCCTTAACATACTACAGTTCTCAGGATCCCGTGTGTGTGTGCTTTATATGAGGTATAAATGTATAGTGTCTACCTAGCAGTCTCCCCTCCCCCTCTCCCTCTTTACAGGGCAAATGGAGAAGACATCTGAATATGTGGGAAAGAATGCTTTCTTCTTCTTCTTGATGGGTTGTCTTTAACCCAACCATGATTTTCAGGGGCTTGCAATATAAATGCTAAGAATTGCTATCTGTGCACAGAACCGCAAGCACTGGGTGAATTTCACAAGCAGAGTGGAATGCAATAATTATTTAGAAAAGTGTGTTCTTAAGACAGTTGAACACTTCAGACTAAACCGAAAGATTGTTCTATGGGCTGCGGAGTGATCACTTTTTTTGTTACGGAGATTACCAGCCCAAGGTGGTTGGATGGTGATTCTTCATTGGAGATTTTGGGAAGATAACTGGAGATCTCCCTTGAATGTTAAACATCAGAATCGGGGGGGGGGGGACAGCACCTTGAGGACATGGGACCTCTCTCTGGGGATCTGATGTAGGAGAAGGAGGAGGAGGAGGAGGAGGAGGAGGAGGAGAGGAGGAATTTGGTCTTGATATCTCGCCTTTCACTCCCCTGAAGGAGTCTCAAAGCAGCTAACAATCTCTTTTCCCTTCCTCCCCCACAACAAACACTGAGGTGAGTGGGGCTGAGAAACTTCAGAGAAGTGTGACTAGCCCAAGGTCACCCAGCAGCTGCATGTGGAGGAGTGGGGAAGCGAACCCAGTTCACCAGATTATGAGTCCACCACTCTTAACTACTACACCACAGTGGTGTAGCATGGAGAGCATGTAATGCTGCCTTATTGGAGTGACTGCCTACTGTCTTCCTCCACTTATACTCAGCTTGAATATTCGTAAATAATAAAAAGCAGCAAAAACTCCAGGAATATTCTGTCCTCCAAAGGAAACCCAAATCAAGAAGCACTGTTCCTGGAACTTTTCATCACTCCTGGAAGTGTGGTACAAGCGGGTGAGGGAGCTGCTCAAGAAACAGCAACAACAGCACAAGTCCGGTGTCTTATTGTGATTGCAATGCAATTTAGCAGTTCAGAATAAAAATAAAAATCCTTGCCAATACATTGAGGAGTAAAGGTCCATGTTCTCATGGAAGGCAAGGATCATGCCCCCACTGGCATGCCAAAAGAATCCATAAAAAAGTAATTTTTGCTATTATGGGAAATGCAGAGAGAGAGGCAGACTTTATTGTTGTTAAATGCTTGGTGTCAGCTGCAACCAGTGAGGCACTTTCCCAGTTAATATAGCCCCTTTTCTAATAAAGGAAATGTGATGACATCTATCAAGCATTCTGCGAAACTGCGTAAAAACACCAACAGAAAAACATATCTGTTTTAGGACTGGAGATTTGCAAGGGAGCGGATGGGCAAAATGCACAAAGCCAAAATGCCCATCTCCCTCCCTGAGCAATAAAATTTGATTAAAGGTTATTGGCCTTATAGTACAGTTTTCAATTTTATGGGCCCTACTAAAGCTAAAATTGAATTTCATATGCAAAGCGTATACAGTTATGTTTGGTATTAGCATTGTCCTCCCCAGGGACATTTGAATTGTGTTTAACTGAAAGATGAACCAAGCGAAATGCCAATCTGCCTGCCTAAGTCAGTTTTATGATGCATTCTTCCTTCTTGCATTATAAAGATTTGGAATCAAAGACTATTTGTTTACTAGTCTGGAGTTACTTTGAATCTAATGCGCACCCTGTTCTTTGTTTGTATATAGCCTGCTAGTTTCATATAAGGTTCTGTGTTTTTGGCCAGTTTGTTACCAGTTTAATCCAATTACAAGTTGGGAAGAATGTCTTCATAGATGTTATTTTATGCAGTGCCTACCCGCCCCCTTCCACTAATGACCCAGGCATTTATTATTATGTTTATATTGCTATCTCCACATTTAATAATTAACAATAAAAAATACACAATGTGTACAATGTGAAAGGTGTGTGTACGCAGCTCAAGTTATTTTCACTGGTGATACCAGGGGACTGTTTCTGAGAACTTCTGCATGCAAAGCATGTACTCCGTCACTCAGCTGTGGTCCCTCGCCACACTCCTAACTCCTACTAGTGTATTTATTACTTCTGCCAGCTACATACAGTGGCTTGCCAAGTACCTGACATCTCCACTTCCATATTTGCAGTCCTATCCAGATAGCACAAACAGCTGGCTTATTGAGTCACTGATAGGCCCCGACAAGCTAAATGCAGCCTAAATTCTGCAGGCCTGGCCTACTGGCAAGACCAGGAATGGGGAACCATGGCCCTCCAGATGTTGAACTTCAACTCCCATCAGCCCCAGCCAGCAGGGGGTGATGGGAGTTGTAGTCCATTAATAGCTAGTGAATCACTGGTGTGCCACCCCAGGCCTAGAGGTGCAACAAAGCCATCTGTGTCCAATAACAGGTGTTTTATGAGTACTATTCCAGAGCATCTTTTCCTTCCTGAAACTGACAACTGCATTCAGGGGTGTAGGAAGGGGGGTGAGGTGGGTGTGGGCCGCCTCGGGCGTCATCACTGAGGGGGGTGACAAAATGGCAAAAATATGAGGGTTTTTTTTAAAAAAAATGGGCCCCCCCTCAAAAACCTTTTAGTTCAGTCAACAAATGCAACAAAACACGGCTGGCACTGGGTGTCACACCATGGGGCCTGCAGCATGCCCAAGCCACATGTTTCTCCTGGGAGTGACGTGGTGGCTTGGGCACCTGCAGGCTCCATGCTGTCTGAAATGGCAGCGTGGGGCTTGCGTCTGCCCACCACCTCTCCCTCAGCCACCCTACAGCTGAGGGGGAGGCGGTGGAGAGGCTTTGTGCAGTGTGTCCTGCCCTGGCTTGCCCCGCCCCCATGGGCGACTTGCTTCACCCCTGGGTGCAGGGCGCATGCGCCACCCTGGGCACCCAAGCGGCTAGCTACACCGTTGACTGGATTCTTATCCATCCCAGCCTTGCTCACTCACTCTAATCCCCACACAGAGGTACCTGCCAATTTAGCGGTTTGAAAGCATACCAGCGCGAGTAGATAAACAGGTACCGCTGAGGCGGAAAAGTAAACGGTGTTTCCGTGTCCTCTGGCTTTTGTCACAGTATTCCATGCAGCAGCGGTTTAGTCATGCTGGCCACATGACCAGGAAAAGCTGACTGTGGACAAACGCCGGCTCCCTCAGCCTGAAAGCGGAGATGAGTTCTATGCCCCATAGTTCAATTCAACTGGACTTAACTGCCCAGGGGTCCTTTACACACAGAATTCTGCTTTCCGTAGACATAGCTGTAGCATGATATTGCTGGCAGGGACCCTGAGGATCACAGCCCTCTGCAATGCAGGAATTTGCAGATTTCCCTTCTGAGGGCTGAACCTGCAACTTTGCTAGATCATTATTTAGAAGCTATTAAGAGAAAGGGGCTTATAATCCCCCACATCAGGTTCCCACGTGCACAGCCAAATCCTGTGCACACATACAATGGAGATATTTGCTCCTCAACTCTGAGCCATATCGGAAGAAACCTATGAGACAAATAACTCTCTTGTGGTGTTTCACCACCCATTTTCAATGTGACATGGGAGAGCGGCTGTTGTTGTTGTTGTTGTTGTTATTATTATTATTATTATTATTATTATTATTATTATTATTATTATTTTGAAATTGAATTGAAATTGAAATACTTTATTGCCACTTGTACAACTTGTATACAGGGAGATTACACGAGCACCCCTCACTCAAAAAAAGTGTGATAAAAATCCTACTATACACATAAAGTGGTCCAATGTGTTGAATGAATTCAAGTTTTAGTGTCGCATACCTTCCACCATTTCCCTAATGAAAATAGGGATGTTGTGTATTCCATCAGCATCTTTTTATTATTTATACCCTTGTCTATCTGACTGGGTTGCCCCAGCCACTCTGGGTAGCTTTCAACATATATAAAAAACATAATAAAACAGTAAACATTTTTTTAAACAAACCTTCCCTATACAGGGCTGCCTTCAGATGGCTCGGGGCAGTCAGATAATTCCATACTCTCTAAAATTTCTCAGATGAAAATAGGGATGTCCTAAGGAAAAGCGGGACATTCTGGGATCAAATCAGAAACTGGGATGGCTTCTGTAAATCCAGAACTGTCCGTGGAAAGGAAAACAGGGATACTTGGAGGGTTTGGTGTTGTGAGGGGGGGGGGAATCAAATTAGTATTTCATGCTCTTTTCTCCGGAGATGACTCTTATACCAAAATGTTCTCCACTCAAACTTTGCTCTCTAGGCCTGGCATTCAAAAACTATATGTAGTAATCAGGTGATGATTCAAATGATAACCTGTTGGCGGAGGGAATGCCTCACCTTGTCTACTTTCTTGCTGGAGTTTAATAAGAAAAAAACACACACAACCCGTTTTATTTTTACAAGGGAACTAGAGCCGCCTTCCACTTCAAGGGCTGAATTCTGCCTTGGGCACACAGTAGCTGCTGCTCACATGGCAGGAGCTCAACCTGGTAAAACGTCTTGTTGCAGAAGCAGTGCATTTGAAAAGCATGCAAGGCTGTGCCGTCAGTTACCATAAATATTAACAGGCCCAAACGTGGTCCAGAACAATTGAATTTTCCTCAATACTTCCACCGTGAAAATAGATTTTGTCTGTATGTGGGCATGCACATGAGATAATATAATTTAAAGAAATGCTATTTTTTTAAAATAAAAAAGTGCATTTAAATCACATTTTTATTTTTAACTGAAACATAGCAATATTTTACATGTGGATCTTGTTACACGAATTGCTTTATACGCCTTCTATTTAACATGATCGTAGGAATTACGAACTGCGATTTTATATCATTTATAATCTTTGTAGTTCTTGCCATGGCTTTTTACATGTCCACGTCTGGCCTTGAGAAGTCTTGAAACAGTGCCAAAAATATTTATTGTCTTATTTCTGCATTCTGGTGCTCTCACTGTTCATTGTCTTGGTTGGAAGCCACCATCTTATTAGCAGAACTAGTTCACGTTATTTTACTGAAAACAATTACGTGCGTGTTTAGTACTGCTTTGCAAGCTAACATGTAGTTCTGCATGAAACTGTGTAAAACGCACAAAAAGCCCCAGACCTCCCAGTTTCTGAAAGTTTTAAACATTAAAACTGTAGCTAAGAACATAACCATTTAAGGCTGCAATCCTATTAATACTTAGGAGTAGGTCCTATTGAACTCAGCTCAAGTAAAAATGCCTAGATAGGATGGTATGATATATGATAAGCCAATTGGCATATTCCTGCTTATTCTCTGTACTCTCATTATTTGTTCTCATGGATCTATCAGGTTTCAATTATTTGGGGTCAAGTCTTGTGTTCATTCACTGACCAAATGTATTGCTAGCTGCTCCAGAGAAGTTTGAATCAATTATACTTTTTAATTATGTGTCCAAATAAGGCTTTCTCCACAGACTGGCCACTCGGAGGTTATACCTATATGATGGATTTAACCTGGTTTGAGAGTCATCCCCACTCCCTTAGGAACCGTAGTTCTATGATGGGAGAAAAGGTTCAGAAAATTATTGGCATCCTCATCAGATTGCGACTTCCAGGATTATTTGAGAGGAGCCATGGCTGTTAAACTGATAAATGAAGGCTTAATAGTTGAATGCGGAGATGGTTGCCTCCGGTGCCAAATTCTGGGTTAAGAAAAAATATGACCGTTACAAATTATTACATACACTGTTCTTTTGATAAATACAAAAGTTATAGTTCCTACCCTATGAAAGTCAGTGGTAAAAGGTCCTGTTGTTTGATGGGACAATTCTTTACCTGGGTCAAATAACTGAATTGACAGTAAGTAAACAACAACAAAACCAGTGCTTTGCTTTGGCTGAAAAGCTGTGATACTTGATATACAACTAAACAATAGAAATATGGTATATATGATGCATTATACATAATTACTATGTTTGTAGTTTAATTTGTAGTCTTTTAATAATACCATAACCCAAACTTAATTAAATAGTTATAATAAGAGAAACTGTATGCACTGCATTGGGTATTAACCATGCCTAATTAGCTACTGTTTCTAATATCACAGACATGAGCAAAGTATAAATATGATGAGAATATTATGACTTCTAGCCTAAACACATTACTAGAGAGAACATTCTAGAATGGAAATGACTCCACAGTTTATACTGACTGAGGGTCTAAATAAGAAAATCCACAGATATACATGGCAATCTGTAACCACACATCTATAGAATGCATTCACCCATATTAAATGTAAATAAGTTATTTAAAAAAACACTCATACTAAATTTAAATTATATTGAATGGCTGTAGGCATCATATAGTCCAGAATAATAATAAAAAAGTTCTGATTTCTAGTGAAGCACACTTAGGATACCTTTTTCCTGCTGCATTTTGGGCAACTGGTTTGCGTGCTTGCTTTTTGGAAAAGCTGCCTTGCTTGCCCATAATCTGTGTGGTCTGTTACATCCCTAAGATAGCTTTAGATCTGGTACATTAAAATACAGAATTTGTGCTGAAATGACCATGCTGTGTAAAATGAACACTTTTGAAGATAATAATAATAATAATAATAATAATAATAATAATAATAATAATATATTTGTATCCCGCCCTCCCCAGCCAAAGCTGGGCTCAGAGCTGCTAACAACAAGTAAAAATAGCACAGTGTATATAAAATCACACAGTCAATTAATTAAAATATTCTAAAATCAATTCAGAATCAAGTTAATGGCAATCATTAGGTTAGAGTAGAGTTCTATGAGGATAGAGAAGGGGTCAGACTGTGCCTTGGCTAAAGGCCTGGCAGAACAGCTCTATCTTGCAGGCCCTGCGGAAAGATGTCAAGTCCCGCAGGGCCCTAGTCTCTTGTTACAGAGCGTTCCACCAGATTGGGGCCATAGCCGAAAAAGCCTTGGCTCTGGTCGAGGCCAGCCTAACCTCTCTGTGGCCCGGGATCGCCAATATGTTTTTATTTGAAGACCGTAAGGTCCTCTGTAGGACATACCAGGAGGGCAGTCCCGTAGGTACGAGGGTCCTAGGTCATGTAGGGCTTTAAAAGTTAAAACCAGCACCTTAAACCTGATCCTGTACTCCACTGGGAGCCAGTGCTGCTGGTATAGCACTGGGTAAATGTGATCCCGTGGTGAGGACCCCATAAGGAGTCTCAGCACGGCACTCTGCACCCACTGGAGTTTCTGGGTCAGTCTCAAGGGCATCCCCACATAGAGTGAGTTACAATAATCAAGTCTGGTGGTGACCGTCACGTGGATCACAGTGGCTAGGTCAGGGCAAGAGAGGTAACTGCTTAGTTTGGCGGAGATGAAAAAATGCCGCCTTTGTTATAGCTGCAACTTGCGCCTCCATAGAAAGGGAGGTGTCGAAGATTACACCCAAAGTCCTAACGGATGGCGCTGGCACTAATTGCACCTCTGCATGGGAGTTGGCCCCCCAATCCCATATCATCCTGACCCAGCCAAAGGACCTCTGTCTTCGAAGGATTTAACTTCAACCGGCTCACATGTAACCATCTAGCCACAGTTTCCAAACATCTGATCAGTGTGTCTGGGGCCGAGCCAGGATGGCCGTCCATCAACAGATAGAGTTGGGTGTCATCAGCATACTGATGGCAACACAAGCCAAAACTCCAGACAAGGTGGGCGAGGGGACGCATAAAGATGTTGAAAAGCATCGGGGAGAGTATCACACCCTGCGGCACTCCACACACCAAGGAGTGGCGCGACAACAGTTCCCCCCCTCAAGCGCCACCCTCTGTCCCTGACCAGAGAGAAACGAGCATAGCCATTGAAGGGCTGTGCCCTGGATCCCCACGTTGGTGAGGCGGTGATCAACCATGGCGAAGGCTGCTGACAGGTCTAAAAGAATCAGCAGCCCCGACCTGCCTCGATCCACCTGCCTGCGGAGGTCATCTGTTAGGGCGACCAGAGCTGTCTCAGTCCCATGACCAGAGCGGAAGCTGGACTGGAATGGATCCAGAGCTGATGTTTCATCCAGAAATCCAGCAAGTTGTTCAGCAACCACTCTCACAATCTCCTTACCCAGGAACGGAAGATTCGAAACCGGGCGGTAAGATTCAAAAGATGGGCAAGTGTTGCTCAATGGTGATTGTGGGTGTGGAGTATGGATGAGCACAATGGCAATGTGTCCTAGTGGCATAGCGTGGGTTGCCAGTGCCTGGGGTTGGGGGGGTGAGAGGAAGGGAAACGGATGGAGTATGCATGTACATTCAAATGCCTAACAATTAAACTCTCACTCTTAAATTAATAGAGAGCTGTAAACCAGATAAAAATGACCCATCTGAGAGGGTGGGGCTCTCCCTCACATAAGAATCTATACATGAGGGATCTGATCTCTGTAAGATCCTTACATGTTCTTCTATCTATTCTATGCCTGGGAGGAGTTGAGGGTGTCAGCTGGAGGGGGAAGAGCTCAAGAGGGGGGAGGAGGACATTTGCTGCTTTCCCCACACTGTAGAGTCAGCACCCCACCCCTCCTAAATATAGCAATGAAATGTGCAAGTTCAAGACTGGCACAGCTGGGAAAGGCCTCACCGGGGCCTAAAAAAAAGAAAAACAGTATTTCCCCTTCACCTCTTCTCAACCCCGACTGAACAGCAATATAACACTCTTGGAAAAAAACACTTTCAGGGACGGGGGGGACATACTACATTTTGTTGCAGACCTGGTCCATGTTCACTACATACATGCAAAGCCTTATGGTGCCAATTTAAACAGTCCTGACTTCCTCCAAAGAATTCTGGGAGCTGTAGTCTTTTAAGGGTGCTGGGCGTAGTGAGAAGGCCTCTATTCCCTTCACAGAGCTACAGATTTCAGGGTTTATCTGTGAAGAGGGATTGTGCTAAAAGTTCGGAAAATGTCAGAAGCCCAAGATAGTACAGTGGTGCCTCGCAAGACGAAATTAATTCGTTCCGTGAATTTTTTCATCTAGCGAATTTTTCGTCTTGCGAAGCACGGTTTCCCATAGGAATGCATTGAAAATCAATTAATGCGTTCCTATGGTCAAAAAAAGTCCAAACAAAGTCAAATTTGGTGCAACAAGAGTTTATTAAGTGCTCTTTAAAGTCACACATACTGTAAAGAGCATTTCAAAATTCAAACCCAGAATTTTTTTTAAAAAACAGCAGAGTGGCCCAATGGTCACAGAAAATCATAAAAATGCAGAAAAAAACCACAAGCTTCCAGATTCTTGCAAACCCCTCCCCAACTGTTCCCCCAGCCACCCAGCACACAGAAATTCAAATCCATAATTTTTTTTAAAAAAACAGCAGAGTGGCCCAATGGTCACAGAAAATCATAAAAATGCAGAAAAAAACACACAAGCTTCCAGATTCTTGCAAACCCCTTCCCAACACCAAGTCCTTGAATTCCAAACACCCCAACCCAAAATCCAAAAACCCCCAAAAAATTTTAAAAGCTTAACCTACCAAATGGCTGCAAAAGAAGTTTTGGAAAAGCTTCAAAAATCACCAAAGTCTTTAAAAACCTCAAAAAAGGCTACTATGTACACTGCGTTCTATGAGTTGCTCCTCGAAGTCAAGTCGCAACTGTATTAACGGTGTTAAGAAAAAGGAAACAAACTTGCAAGACATTTTCGTCTTGCGAAGCAAGCCCATAGGGAAATTTGTCTTGCGAAGCAGCTCAAAAACGGAAAACCCTTTCGTCTAGCGAGTTTTCCGTCTTGCGAGGCATTCGTCTTGCGGGGCACCACTGTATAAGTTCCTCAGCTAAGTTTATTCAACATTTGTCAGTGACAACAGCTCACTCATAGGAAGACAAGAACCAAACTGACTGGACAACACAATAATAAACCCCCGCATGAACTGACCGTTGTCAGTTGACAGTGCATGCGCTTACTTGCCATTAGAACGTTTGTCTACCAATGCTTATACGACTGGTTAGAACGCGCCTTGTAACATAAAATGTGTTAAACCCAATACATAACAGATTGATTGTTAAATCACTCTGCAATCTGTAGCTCTCCTAACAACTCCCAACATCCAGAGGTCTTGAGGGGAAGTCATGGCTGTTTCAAGTGGTATCATTGTTGGCACCTGCCTGTCTCAAGAGACCATAATGGACTGCACCTCTGGGGGTGAAGTCAAACCGCTGCTTTAGCAGCACCAAAGTGACCTTCCTGAGGCACAAGCCTGGGCATTGTGTATAGAGGTCTTGGGCTGCCCAGATGACAATACCCCCCCCTCGGCCTCGATGATGTGCTCCAAAGGAAAGCAAAATGTTCGGCACCAGATTAGCTGCAGGAGTTGCTGAAAAGAGGCGTACAAGGCGTCATTCAACTGTCCTAGGGAGTCCACTCTGGATTTACGCCTTAGCATTTTCTTCTCCCAAAGATATCCCGCAAGGCAGCAGAGGTTTAGAGGTTTCCTTCTCCTACATGGGCTACCTTCCCAAGTTGACAAATCCCATCTGCCCCTGCCTTCTTAACTGTTGGACCTGCTATTGTCTCATCTGCTCAATCCGCTGGAGCATGTCTTCTTTGCATGCAGGGGAAGCCCCTAATTTGCAGGGAGGTTGAGACCCATTGGCTACCCTCACCTGGTTTAGCTGGCCAGCCGAAGCAGTTCCTGGGGTATGGCCACTGTCGCATGCTGACAGCTTCTAGGAGCCACGGGTGAGAGCTGAGTGCACGGTGGGGATCAAAGGTGGACAAGCTACCCCAGAAGGAGCATGACGTGTCCCCCACCAGAGGTCTTATCCTTCTTCTAACCCCCAACATTGCTTTAAATATATGTTATGAATGTGGCCCTGTTGTGAGGCAGTATATCATGAGAGCCAGTGTGGTATAGTGGTTAAGAGTGGTAGACTCGTAATCTGGTGAACTGGGTTCGCATCTCCACTCCTCCACATGCAGCTGCTGGGTGACCTTGGGCTAGTCACACTTCTCTGAAGTCTCTCAGCCCCACTCACCTCACAGAGTGTTTGTTGTGGGGGAGGAAGGGAAAGGAGATTGTTAGCCGCTTTGAGACTCCTTCGGGTAGTGATAAAGCAGAATATCAAATCCAAACTCTTCTTCTTCTATATTTTAATATTCATACAACTGAAACTTATGCTAAATCATTCCTGGCTTGTCTGACCCCAACTGGATCACTTATTCTGTGGGCAGTTGCCGCCCTCATACCATCTGACCCTCATAACTGACTAGAGTTCAGTCTGCAGCATCCTGCCAAACGGCGAGGATAATTTTACCACTCCCTTGATTCTATGAATTTCTGATTGCTATGTGGAAAAATGATCTTCAAAATGCATGGCAGGGTAATACAGGTGGCTGCCTGACAAAGCAGATACATGCAGATTGTGGTAAGTTACCAGTTTGATAAACGGCTGTCTACATTCACCTACACTGATGATAAAGCGAGACCTTTAATCAGTGTTGATGGAAGTCTGCAATTTTTATAAGCTTCACAGTACTTGCAAGCCCATAGGATAAAGCTAAAATCTGTTTAGTTTGGATGGTTTTCATAGGCCAACACCCACTGTTCCATTATGCACTGATCTAAGGTTCTGTGGTCTCCGGTGCACTTATTCATTTGCAGAAAAAAGGTGGGTAAAGCAGTTATATGCAGACAACAGAACAAACAAGATGACACAGAGTTATCCATGTCACTCAAGTATGTAGATAAACTTATGCAGTTATAGGAGCCCAGTATGCAAATACCGTGGTACTTTGGTTCTCAAATGCCTTGGTACTCAAACAACTTGGAACCCAAACACTGCAAACCTGAAAGTAAGTGTTCTGGTTTGTGAACTTTTTTCGAAAGCCAAATGTGCTCCGTTTTGAGTGTTACACTTCTGTTTTGAGTGCCACACTTGAGTGTTATGCTGAGGTCTGCCTGTTTTTGCTATCTATTTTGCGTTCTTGTGGCTTTTTTGTTTTGTTTTTGCAACTGTGTGGAACCCAGTTCAGCTACTGATTGATTGAGTTACTGCAGTACATTGTTTATTGCTTTCATTTTATGGATCAATGGTCTCGTTAGATAGTAAAATTTATGTTAAATTGCTGTTTTAGGGGTTGTTTTTAAAAGTCTGGAACGGATTAATCTATTTTACATTATTTTCTTTGGGAAAGCATGCCTTGGTTTTGGAATGCTTTGGTTTTGGAACGGACTTCCAGAATGGATTAAGCTTGAGAACCAAGGTACCACTGTACTATCTGGATCTGAGTGATTGTTTCACACAATCAAAACTGATGTCATGCCAATTTCCATTCATTGCCTCTTCATACCCAACCGTTTACCCTTTCCTTTTAATCTGAATATACACATATATTGTAAGGAAGTTTTCTGCAAGTTAGGGGAGCTAATCAATAGTTAAGAACGGCAACGCTTCTTCTGTTTCCCAGGATCTTCTCCTATTCAGCCAATTTCCAGAAATCCAAATTTTTGCAAATATTTTTTTGAGGTTTTTTTTTTTATTATGACCCATTGTCAATTACTTCTGGATAAATGTGGATGCAATCATAATGAATACTGTTCTATCTTCAGATGTGCATACCTTTGAGAAATTAGTAAAGTAATTTATCATGAGCAGATATTGTGTCCTACACGCAAATTTCAACTTTGTCCCAAAAGGACTGCAAGTTGCTCATATGATGTTGCTTTTTTTTTTTTGCACCTTGGAGTCTGGTATATTTCTGACACACTAAGACTGGAGATAAGTACACTGCTTTCTTTTCACACACACTTCCACCTCTTCGTTCTGATAATGAATATTGAAGCTATTCTATGGAATCAGGTGATCAGCTGTAAGAATATACAGTATTTGTCTGAAACAAAAGAACAGTTGTGGTCAGTTTACAAACACCAGCAGCTGCAGTTACAACATGGTTACAAAATGACTACAACATGGGGTAGAGCTTTTTTAGCAATGTGTAGTAACAATTGCAGAGAGGGGTAAGAACACTTTTGGGATCTGCATCCACACCAAACTTTAAAACATGGGTAGATAAACTAAGGTCCGGGGGACAGATTCGGCCCAATCTCCTCAATCTGGCCCGCTGACGGTCCGGGAATGTGCGTGTTTTTACATGAGTAGAATGTGTCCTTTTATTTAAAATGCATCTCTGGGTTATTTGTGGGGCACAGGAATCCGTTCATTATTTTTCTTCAAAATATAGTCTGGCCCCGCACAAGGTCTGAGGGACAGTGGACTGGCCCCCTGCTGAAAAAGTTTGCTGACCCCTGCTTTAAAGCATGCCCCCCCCCAATAATTATGGGAACCATAGTTCACTCCCAATAGACCTAAAATTCCCAGCACACTACCATTTCCAATATATATATATTTTTTGGGGGGTGGTGGAATGTTTTTCCAGTGTGTTCTAAAGGTGTGGTGTGTGCTGCTGGTAAACCAATAGTCCAGTGATACTGTAGATGGGGCACTACTAGATCTTATTATTATTTCATAACACTTATATACTGCTTGATTGTAACAGAAAAATCCCTCGAGCGGTTTGCAAAGAAGAATATCATCATGTCAGCGAGCCTTATATGGTGCACTTGCCAAAGAACCAGTCCAGAGCACTTGGGGAATTTCCCCACCATAGTTTCCAACACAACATACTTTGGGGCTGAAATAATGACTTGCCTTACGAAACCGATTACAGTACTTAATATATTTTAGAAGCCCTGTCCGACAAGTGACCCCAGTAATGAGTCACTTTCCATTCCCTGCTGGCTCGGAATAAGTGTTTTGCTTGGAAAGCAGGCATTTCTAGCTAGTCAGCAATAAAAAGCGCCTTCGGAAAACGTGATTTCACTCCTTCCTTCCACCTCCAGCTAGACGCGCGCTCTCAAAACTCCCGCGCAACATCCAGCAGCGCCCCGTCCTCCTCCCACCCAAACTCAACGACCGGCAAAGGGGCGGAGCCTGATTTGGACGGGTGACAATAGCAGCGGCGAGGAACCGACAGGCAGTCGTCTTATTCCCCCCCCCCCCGCGCTCACCTTCGCCCCGCCTTCCTCCCAATCCCGCTTGTTACGTTGGTTCCTTCTGCCCTCCCGCTCAAGAATCAAGCTCGACTCGTCCCTTTTGCCCGCTTCCGAAGGCAGCTTCAGCTTGGCCTCCAGAGCAGGCGCGGGCGCCTTAAACACAAAAACAAAACACGCACAGCGCGCGTTGCGTTCCAAAAGCAGGTGTTTTTATTAGCCCGGCCGCAGCGGCGGAGGCGGGGCGAAAAGCAATGGACCCCTTTTCCCTTTTCCAAGATGGCCGCTCTGCGCCCATTTCCCCTCTCCCCGTAGGACGGTCTCTCTACTACACACCGCCCTTTCCCAAGATGGCCGCGCTGCGTGCGTTGCCAGCGCTCGCACGTCGTTCCTGGATTTGAGGGACGGGGAGGAAGTTGGGGGCGGGGAGGGGGGCAGACGAGGCGGCGACGAGCCCCGTCCACCTCCTCCTCCTCCTCCTCCTCCTCCTCGCGGCAGTGCGGCTTCCAGCGGGGCGGGGAAGGTGCGCGTTCAAAACCGAGGCGCAGAGAAAGAGGTGTGTTCGTGGCGTCTGTAGGAGGAACGAGCCTGGCTGAGGGGAAACTCGGAGGGGGAGAGAGGCAGGGGGAGGTCGTGTGGGAAACTGGTAAAAGTAGTAGCCGAAGGCGGCCTGTGGAGCTCAAGGGGGGGGGGGAGAGTGACGGGGGCAGCGGCTCAGGAAAGAAAAACAAGGGGAGTTGGGTCAGTCAGCTCGTCAGAATTCGGCCCAGTGAACCTGTTAAGGTCCACGTCCTGAGTGAGTGAGTGAGTGAGAAAGATTTGCCAGAGTATAAATACCTTCCCCCCGCCACTGCCTGTCCTGATCATTAATCCTGAATACGTGGGAGCAACGTCAGCCCACCAGCCCTAACCCAGTTTACCTGGGAGCAAGACCCATTGAATTCAATAGGAATAAAATATGGGGGGGAGGGGGGCGGTGCCAGGAACTCTTTGCATGTTTACAGGCGTGGATTTTAACAATTTCGCAGGCCTGGTTTTGAAAATAGATTTTGGGCCAGGGTGAGGCATCCTTGGTGATCACGTTTTAATTTAAACCCCAAAACAGCATGCGGCCTTTGCTACAGTTGCTTGGGGGTGTTTTCCTAATGGGCCACCATAACTACCTGAATTTCTCCCTCCTACCTATGTTTTAAAGGGGGTCATAATCAGGGATCATTTGTGTGTGTGTGTGTGTGTGTGTGTGTGTGTGTGTGTCTACACACACACACACACACACACACACAAATTATATACATATATACACATACTATTTACACACACACACACACACACACACACATTTATACATATACACATATACACACGCACATATACACACACACGTAACTGTGTGTGTGTATATATATGTGTGTGTGTACATACCTCTATATATGTGTGTATATATGGCCTTACATACTTCTGGTAAATTTTAAATGATTTGGCGTGTTTCACAGTTTATTTATCTTGTGTAGATGTGATGCAGCGAGGGGAGGAAAGTTTTGTAAGGAAGGATTCTGGTTGTGGCGAAGTATGCACTACATAGGCACCCCCACCCCCATATCTCATACATTTTATGTGCTCTAGACCCAAATCTGGTTACTTAAGCATGAGGGCAACATTTGATTTTTCTGGTCTTGGGACTGATTCAAAAGGAAGAGCGTATTTTGGATTAGCTGCTGTCAAGTATGAAACATTAGTTAAGGGACCTTAAAAGTGTGTGTCGTTACTGGCTGAAACAAGTCACTGATTTTTATGGGGGTGTTTAGTGGTGGAGGAACCAGGAGAAGTCATTCTGTTTGGGCTTTCTGCCTTGGTTGGTGAGAAAAAAACATTGCCCTATTCTTCCCAGTGAACTGCCTAGGCCCAAAGCAACCCCACCATTTTGCTTCTTTGTCACCCTGTGTTATTTTAAGATAGCATCTTATTAATTTTCAATCTATAATTATAGTATCTGTCATGTCTTTGAGAACAAGTACAGGCATTTGGTGTCCACTCTGGAATTAGACATGTTATAATAGCTTAAATATATCATTTTCTTCTGCTTCTGGCATTGTTCCTTTGGGTTAGTAATTTACCCACTTCAAAGCTTACATGTTTTTTCAGTAATTGCCCAGATGTATTTTTGCTGAAATTGTGGCTTGGCAGTGATTTAAATACTCGAATAATGTTTTCTTCAGCATCCCAAACTATTTCTGACCTCACAAGGAATGTTCCCTGATGATGAAGTAAATGTTGAAAGTGTTGCAACTTGAAGATAAAAATGTAGGCTAGTGGATATGACGGGAAACTATGTGTTAAAACTATCCGCTGCTCCTCAGCTGTATAGTTGCTTTAGTTTACAGCCTCCATGGCTACATTTTGTAAATACATTTTCGGGATAAGCTATGTATGTTTGGGAAGCCCTCGGTTTAGGGTAGCAGCCTTGATGATGATCCATTGATTCCTGAGTCCAGTAACAAGTGTGCAATCATAAATACCATATAAGGTTTAGTGTGTCATAATTCATGCAATGCAATTCTATACATGTTTGTTAAGAAAGAAGCAAGCTCTGTTGGGTTCAGTAGGGCTTAGTTAGAAGTGAGATTATATAGGACTGTAGCCTATCAGGAAGGAAAAATCTCTTCTTTTGTTTGTTTGTTATTTAATTAATTTTATTTATATTCCGCCCTTTCCCCAAACTGGGACTCAAGGCAGCTTACATGGATAAAATAAAAAATCTAAAAATATATAAATGACAATGGTTAAGAAGTTGTTAAAGTATTATAGAATTAAAACTATATACTGTAAAAGCAAATCTATGGACATACAGATAGTAAAAACAGCACAGCCCTTTTAAAATGTGTTTTTGGGGGTTATTGGGTTGTTGTTTTTATTTTTATTATGTATTTTGTGATTTTTTATTTTGATTTTATTCTGTGAACCGTCCTGAGACCTCTGGGTATAGGGCGGTATATAAATTCAACAAATGAATGAATTCTCTTTCCTTAAAAACAGCCAGTTCCCCCAATCCTGTCAGAATTAAGCAGCCTTCATCTGCCAGTGGAAGGACAGCAAAGAGGGAGCCTGTATAGCTTCTTTAAGAAGGAAGTTCTAAAGTTGGGAACAGCCACCTAGAAGGCCTTCTTCTCCCATCTTCCCACCAAATGTGCCTGTGAAAGTGGCGGGAGAAGGCCCTCTACTGAACATCTCAGAGCCTGGGCAGGTCCTTCAGATAGCCTGGGCCTAAGCTGTATTTTTTATATATATATAGAAAAGAACTCTTTTTGTTAGATGGATTATGATGATTTAGTTTAAGTTTATATTTCTGAATAGTACAAATAATTATTATAAAATACCTGTTTTCATTTTTGGGGGGGTAAAGGTTAATGTTTGTGTAACATTAACGCCTCTCCTCATGTCTAAGAAAATAATTACTAGCCTTGAAACATCCATGATTGATATTGTGTTCTTTTCTAGCATATGAATAAGTTTTGGTAGCTTTATCGGAATAAATCTGCATAGACTTGTTTTTAAAATTACCTTAACTTATAAAAGTTAAAAATGTTAATTTCTTGGACACCATCTAGGAAGATTTTCTTTCTTTTCATTCCTGCTGGCAATAAGACCACTGGTTTCTATTGTGGAAACACAAATAATTGCTCTGATCCTATTAGTTAGTGACTGACTGACAGCTCTATTCTATACATGTCTACTCAGAGGTAAGCCCCATTTATTTGGCTTACTCTCAGGTAAGTGTGTTTATGATTACAGCCTTTTGAGTGGCATGTGTAGGCTATTATGATACGATGTGGTGCTTTCTGTCCAGCTTGCAGAGAAACCCCCATGTCAGAAACCCTGTTCCACAATTTGCATTGACAGGTATTCTAGATTCTCTTGGCCATTATGCCAAGAAATTGAAGTACCATTAAAAATACTTTGAGGCAAGTGAATTAATTTGAGTTGTCTTACACCATATTTGCATTAATGGAAGTCTTGAATTTCAATAACATTTCTCTGATACTTGCACAAAGTTCATAATAAAATTAATATTGAAATTCTTGCAAAATATTATTCATTTCTTAGACATCTCATTGTAGATCTGCAGTTACTAATCCTAGTCACCTAACTGATTGGTAACGTGCTTTTAATTTTAAGATTTGCTTATAATTTATGGAGTAGAATTGTATAGTACTTCTCTGGCTATGTGGTATTGTAGGGTGTGGGTTTTCTAATGACTTTAGATTTGCAAAACAGAATATACAATCTGAAGCATAACGTGAAACACATGTATGTTAAGTTAGAATGTGATGGAAAATATGGAAACTATAGGCCGTTTATGTTTTGTCATTTAATTGTGTGGGTGACTAGAATGCTGTTTGAAATATCTTTATACTTCTTGGATTACACTGCTGGTGTATTTTTAATTAAACACAAATGCTTTAATTCTAGCTGTGAATTCCATTACAAGATTGGTTATAAGTTACCAAAACGACCTGTCTTCACAAATATAGAAATGGGTGGAATCATTTCCAGATGGCGGGTAAGTAAATCTTCTCACCTAGAGGTGCACATTTTTGTAATGCAAGAACACTGTCTCAAATGCTGCTTGTAAGTAATTTGCTGTGATGCAGAGCAGAGTACAGAACTTGTTCGGCGTGCCTAGGTCAAGAAATTTGTCTTAGTTTCATCGCACATATGGTACTTTATCAGTGTACTGGCTCCGTCTTAAGGTACTCCTATTTCTGTTTGAATGGTGTGCCTTCAAAACAAAACATGAGACCGAAATTTTGACATTGCAGAATGACTTCTCACAGGTCTCAAAATGTGCCCAAAGTAGCCGTCTTTTCCCCGAACGGTGGCAAGAATGCAAGATAAAGTTACCTGTACTTGGGCTGCAATTGCAAAACATAATCTGCTGTGCTGGGAAAGGATAGGGTAGAACAGGATAGACTTCTCCCTCCACCCAGCCCAAAATAGCTCCATCAGCCTCCAGCCATGGAGTGATGCTGTTGTCACTCCTCTGACGCAGAGCTCCCGGTTGTGCCTGCCAGTTGGGTTCCCACTGACAGTAGCCCATGGAAAGTACCAAAACGAGGTGTTCCAGGGGAGAGGGTGGGGCTGAGCTGGTTTGGGATCTGCTGGACCCTGGGTGTCCCCATTGTCACCACCCAATAGCATCAGGCCTGATTGTTATGCCAGCTTCGAGCGGGCCTAGTGTGGAGCAGGGGTTTATTCCCCCCCCTCCAACTTCCACCCTGGCCAGCTTAGTGGCACTGCTGCTATACTCCTGTCATACCACTGCCTGACAAGAGATAGGATTGCACTCTTTGTAAGTTAAAGTCAGTGGGCTTAAGTATATTTTTTATTTTGTTGGGATTGTATTTAGTTCTATTTGGAGGAGATGCCTTGGGCAGAAGATCTGGAAGAGTATGCCATCAACAGTCAAGCACTAATTATGTAGCTGTTCATTGTCTATAAAAAAAGTATTTGTTGGCATGAAATCTGCTGAGTGTTCGTATGCCAGTTTTGTGACCTCTGAAAAATAGCCTGTGGAGCAGCACGGCCTTTCTGTTAATGAGAAGCCCACCTTTATTTGTTTTGGATCACATTTAACTGTTTTTGGACCATGAACAAAAAATAGTACTTGCTTAGTATTCAGAATATATATTATCAGTCAGCTTTATAAAAACACTGTAAAGTAGGCCATTATCATCACCCTTGTGTTACAGATCAGAGAGAGGGAAGGGGAGCTCTGGCTGCGAGGATAGTAGCTCGCATTAAAGTTGTTAAATCCCAATCCTGCTAAAATTAGTCAAGGTGATGGCCTGTTGAGAGCACCTGAATGAATTCCCTTGGTGTTCACTTGAATTGTCAACAAGATTGCACTGAACCGGCATAGGTAAACCCTTAAATATCATTGGAAAGTAGCCTATTTCTCAGTTCAAGAAAGGAAAGGCTTGCCTCCATCATGAGCTGAGCATGTTCCAGCTTATTGGCCCCACTACCTCTGCTTGGGTCATCAGTGCATACTTCAATAGAAGGTGGAGATCCACGCTGGTTGGCAGTGGCTCTCTAGGATTTTAGACAGGGGACATTGCCAGTCCTACCTGGAAATGCCAGGGATTGAACCTGGGACCTGTTGCATGCAAAGCAGATGCTCTGTCACTGAGCTACGGCCCATAGCATGCGGCTATGTTATGGCTGTTCCTTGTGCCACACACTTTGAGAGCCTCTCTGGGCTATAAGCATTCTTTATAAACAAATAAGTAAGTTTTCTTTGGCACTGAGATTGAAAATGTAATTAAGTGAAAGCTATGTCTACCTTGGTTAAGATACTTGTGGCTTACAGATGCTGCCTTGAGCACTGAAATATATAAATAATATATGACAATTCTTCCTATGCTTGGACATAAGGCAACAGCCTTCTTCTTAGTCCTATAGAGAACATAGTGCTGTTGGTTTGCAGGTGTATTTTGTATATGTGGCGTATGTTTACCTAAGTGAGCAAATTTCCTACTTCACTTACTCTAGAAAAGACTCATTGACTTAAATAAGGAATGAGGCTCCTTCATGCATGAAGGAAAAAGTATTTTTACTAAGGTACCAAGAAGATGTTAACACTGTTGTATGTGAGAATTTGTACATGGATTGATATGTGTGCATATTTGCCATATTTGCTTCCCTCCTCTTCCCTGAAGGAGCTCAACTCTATAGACTCATAACTATACACATAGTTGGTTCTTGTTCTGAACACTGCAGATAATACTGACATACTGTAGGGCATCTGGGAAACTTCAGTTGCTGAGCTGAGATTTGAACCCAAGTCTCCCTAGCCCAGGAGGGACGCGGGTGGCGCTGTGGTTTAAACCACAGAGCCTAGGGCTTACCGATCAGAAGGTCGGCAGTTCGAATCCCCACGACGAGGTGAGCTCCCATTGCTCAGTCCCTGCTCCTGCCAACCTAGTAGTTTGAAAGTGCGTCAAAGTGCAAGTAGATAAATAGGTACTGCTCCGGCAGGAAGGTAAACGGCATTTCCGTGTGCTGCTCTGGTTCGCCAGAAGCAGCTTAGTCATGCTGGCCACATGACCCGGAAGCTGTATGCCGGTTCCCTTGGCCAATAAAGCAAGATGAGCGCCGTGACCCCAGAGTCATTCATGACTGGACCTAACGGTCAGGGGTCCCTTTACCTTTACTCCCTAGCCCAGAGCACTGCCACTCTATAGCGCTGGCTATCACGTTGGAGAAAGAATCTTCAATTACTGCAGTCATTGTGTTTTTGCCCTGTTGATTACACAAGAAATTTATCTTACCAAAAATTACCCTCAGCACTGTTTATTGTAGGAATGTCAAGAAACTTACCACTGAACAGTCATTCTGCCAATGTCCCTTCCTCATTTGTTAGCGTGTTAAGGCATAGGACCCAATCACTTTTGTATGCTTGTGTGCAAGATCATGATGCAGTTTAGCAGAACTTTAAACATTTTCCAAACACTACAAGTTACCTGTTCCTCAATCTAGTTTATTTCCTTTTAACTATCACTGAGAGAGAAGGGGAGACTAGAGTGCATGTGTGTACACAGGTATGCATACCTATAGTTGCCTAGGGTCCATGTTTGTGCATAGATGTCCCTGCCCATGAGATATTTTGCTGTAGAAGCAGGTGAAACTGTTTCCCCTGATTTCCCCCTGTAGATCCCTGTTCCCCTGAAAAGCTGCTTCAGAGGGTCAGAGGAGCGGCCAAGGTAAAGGAGGAGCGGGTGCAAGTCACGCCTCCAGCCCATTCCTCCTGGAGTGTCCATAGTATCTTAGCTCTTTCTGCCAATGCAAATCTGTCTCCAACCATAGTCTCATGTTCTTTGTTTTTTGCTTTTTTGTAGATTAAGATCAGGCAGGTACATTTTATCTTCAAATAGACCATTGTGTTCTTCTCAAGTTAATTTTCACCTTCCTGTCCTGGAGTATTGAGCCAAAAACCACATTTTTATTTTTTTTTGAAAGACCTAAGGACATTCAAACAATTTCAAGGAAGGTTCACCAGGTTCCTTCTTTCAGTTGCTTATTTGCAGCATGGGGGTGTGTTTGCTGAATTTGAATAAGCAGGGATGAGAGAACAAACTTGGAAAAATACATGCGCCATGGTTTTATTATATAAAGGCTATTTTCAAATATGAGAATCAATTAAAAATTTCCCTGTGCTTATTTATTTCCTTTCCCCCTTTCTTCATCTGTTCATACATTTTCAGTTTCACAACTTTCTTCACTTCCTGGTGAACTTTCACATATTCTTAAATGATCTACTGCGTTTGTGCACCACATCTTTGATCCATAAGACCAATGCTGTTCTATGTGTGTATGGTATAGAATGTGCTACTCTTTAAATTCCTCCACTACTCTGTAAATATTGATGATGGTCTTCATATTGTGTTTCTTTCCTCATATAATCTGAGGGAAGGATATTTGATTATTGGAAAAATCATGGAGCTTTTGTTTTAAATGTTTCTCTTAAGTATGTTGTTGTTTGTCACTTGTGGCATATATCATGTTGGCATGATGTGACTGAGGAACTTGGGATGGTAATATTCAAAATGAGGTTTGAAGATATGTAGTGCAGTACTCTGTGTAGTGCTAATCATTTTACTACATATCTGATATTCAGTTGTTGGCTATATGTTTATTATTACTTAGATATTGAGGGCAAATTTTCACAGCTTTTTTTCTTTCCCTTGTAAGCAGACAAAGTCTTCCACAATAGAAGTATTGGAAAAAATAGATAAGGTATGTTTGATCTCTTATTGCTTGCCTTAAGAACTAAATCTAAGATTCTTAACATTCTTTCAAGTGTCAGCAGTTGCCTTTTATGGTTGGAATTGGACACTGTCAATACATTAAGGCTGGTTCTATGAAGGAATGGCAAATAGATCACAAATTTTAATATACTTGATATCAGCTGTACCTTCTCAGATAATTGGTTGTTAGGGGTCTAAAAATCTGTTCAGAAAGATCTGTTTTGGTTGTTGCATTAAACATGCAGTTCATTTTAAACTATGGTTTAATGTGAATGAGCAACAAACTGAGACATGCTGCTGCTTAAGCTATTGTTTAAAAATTAGCTATTGTCTAAAGTGACGTGCAAACTGGGCCGATGTTTACAGCATACATTATGTGGGTGCATATCATTGTAGACACTGACCATGATTCAAATAAGGGGAAAAGAGTGTGTAGGGAAACAGCAAACCAACTGCTGTTTTGGATGCTGTCCCTGCCACCCTTGTTCCAAATGCCAACAATTTAAGACAGGCATAGGCAAATTAGCTAACAGGACCAGTGGTCAGGGATGATGGGAGTTGTAGTCCCAAAACATCTTGAGGGCCAAGTTTGCCTATGCCTGATTTAAGACCATGCCTGCCCACCCACATAGTAATTGTTAGCACAGTCGGTGCTTAGAAGAACAGTCAACTCTCCTTTTAATTTACAAATGCTTACATGATCGTTGGTTACTCCAAGTAACTGGCTATTCACAAGCCTTATATGACAGCCAATGATACTTCCTAGGACTGCAGTTCCATCAAAATCGATGGAAACGGCTTCAAAGTAAAAATGGTTAGGATCAGGATGTTACATGGAGGCAGGGAATATTGGCCATCTGATGTACTGAGTCCACAGCGATTCTGGAAAATAACCTCACATGAAAGCTAAAACTTCACACTTTCCTTGTTTCTATCATTGTCCCGGGCATATTGTGTTATCCAGGACAGGAGATTTTTAAATTCAGCTTAATAGTACTTATTTTAGAAATAGGAAAAAATATAGTGAAAACCTTGGGTTGATAAGGCCAGCATAATTTCATTCATCTTCCTCCCAATCACAGGATTCCCTATGCTTCTCCCTGCTTCCCCATGCACAGTGTGCAGAAGATTGCCCTTGTGCGAGGGCTGTGCATGTGTGTTGCTGCACACCACTCACAGATCACATCATGCCTTAGGTTAAATAAACCAAGGATGTTAAGTATATTCATTGCAGTACCTGGCTTCATTCTTCTGTCTCAAGATAAAATGGCTGGAATGTACAATCTTGGCACATGAGGTTAAATGCTCAGAAGATTTGTTTTTAATTTACAGGATATCCAGGCACTAGAAGAGTTTAGAGAGAAAAACCAGAGGCAGCAGAAGCTATGGGTTGGAAGGTTTATCCTCTATTCATCTGTTCTCTACCTTATTAGCTGTCTAATTATCTATTTGTGGTATCTGCCTGATGAGTGGACAGCAAGGTTCGTCATGACTCTTCCACTGTTTGCATTTCCGCTGATGTAAGTAAAACATGACTTCTTTGCAAGCTCCTTTTTTCTAGCGAGTTTTTCGTTTTGCGAGGCATTTGTCTTGCGGGGCACCACTGTATCTCTACATAAGAAGAGACCTGTGGATCAGACCAAAAGCCTTTCGAGCACAGCATCTTGTCTTCTATGTTGTCTCACCAGATGCCTTTGGGAAGTCCACAAGCAGGATATGAGGGCAATAGCACTCTCCTGTTTGGGTACCCCAGAAACTGGTATGCAGAATTATGTTGCCATTTTCTAAGGTCCTCTATGAATTCGTCTAATCTTCTTTTAAAGCCATCAGAGTTGATGGCTGTCATTGAAATCTAAACTGGTGGGCATATTTCTGAAAGAGCAGATTTCTGAAGTGTAAGGTAATTATTTTGATTTCTGAATAGCTTTTAAGTTAACCCATTTCAAGCGGCAACATCATTGTGCATAAAAGTTAACTGAAACACATAATGAGGGCAGTTTGGAATATTGGACTGATGGACTTCGAGAAGATACAACTGGTGTGGGCAGAAAATATAGGCACTGAGGCAACCCTTTACAGAGTTTTGTCGATTTTGGCTTCCCCACCCTTCCCCCTTCAGACTTCCCCACTTAAATGAAATTAGGTTAAGAGTTGCATCCTGTTTTAGAGAGAAGGGGAAAGGTTACTCTGAGAAACTGGCCTCTACAATTTGCTTCCTCAATGCAGTCTGTTGTTTAAAAATTAATAATTCAGTATTCTAAGTTGTTTGACCACTTTATTTTATATGAGTTATTTTCTTGTTTGTTAGATGCCAGAACCAGGTCATCTTTGTTTGAGGATGCGGCAAATGCAAATCTGTATTGCTATTTGAAAAGTCCAGCATCCATGAACAGCAAGTGATAAGTTAGCAAAATCTACTCAGACTGACCCAGCTGGATAATCTGATCATAGGGACACTCCTTTGGCTTTTTAATGCATAGGAATCTAATGCTTATGTAACACAATTGGTTGCTTTTTGAGCCTCTTGTTACCAGTGAAACTATTTAGTGGGAAATTTATATTTCGAGTGTATCCATATTTTTACTTACCCTGCCTGGTCCAAGCCAAATTTATTTACATTTAATATTAGAGGACCTTTATAATGGTTGCCTCTGGGTATGAAATATTCTCCCCAAGGAAGCTAACCTGGTGCCCTCATAAGTTGTCTTTTCCGCACCAGGTTAAGTTTTTTCTGTTCTCTTAGTAGGCCTTTTAAGAACTTGTTTCTAAGTCCCTATGCTATGCTTGTTAATTTAGTGTGAATTTGAAGCTTGTTTTAGTTTTCTGCTGTATTTGGTGTATTGCTGTGCTGGTTTTGTATTTGTCTGTTATGCTGGTTGTCTCTTGTAGTACGGTTTTATTATTTTCAATTTTTGTAGGTTTCCTTGATAATTTTTTGCAAAGCACCTTATGATGCAATAATTTTGCACACTTTTGTTAGCAATCTGTTTTGACACAGACCTTTCAGAACTTATTGTTAATGGCGGCATATAGGGAGCAAGTGTCCCCTGAACACTTCCATGTTGATAATTAATGCGAAGGGTGTGTTGTCACTGTTCAAGACACTGGTGTCTGCTGTTTGCCAAGTCTTTTGCTGCATCTTTCAGTGCATTTCAGTGTTCAGGTATGTTTGTAGGTATGTGGCCCAGAACTTAAATTTCGACTTGTATGACTTGCAAAAAATGCAGTCCCACTCTTCGTCTGCCCCCAGAATAGTTTAGTTTTTCTCCTCGCAGGAAATGAATGATTGGTAAGCAGTTGCCAACTTGTCTTTGTTTGTGGTCAAGTTGTGGAGCTGCACCGTACATCTGGTGTGATCCCCAGCACTAGTTCTCGATGTTTTTCATCCTTAAGCAAGTAAATTAAGCCTGCCTTTTCCAGTTGGCAGTTGTTCCCTGTTCAGCAACAGTTGTTGCTGTTTTGGCTTACTCTCGAGGGTCTGATTGTATTACTAGTGCTGGCAAAATGAGCTGGCTTCCAGGAATATGTAGTTTGCCTAGCTAGATGCTTGCATTTCAATTCCTGTTTGAAAAGTTGAGAAAATAACAACACAGTTTTACTTCTTTAATTCTAAAACATTGTACAAATTCATTATGCAAGGATTTTCTTGAATAAATTTTTGAAAATAAACCTTCATTTTTGACTCTGCATACTAAAATAGTAATCGAAACATTAATACTTCTCTGATCTGCTGATCTCTTGGAAAAAAGAAATGATTGCTAAAAACATTTATGCTTCTCAACTTACACCTAAATAGTCTTTTACTTGATCATGCATCTTGTTCAAAAGGTGTTTTGCCATTCATAGAATGAAATTGCTTGCAAAACTCTTGATCTAGTGTGACTTTCAAAAATGCCTCATTGTATTGGTCAGCCTGTATTGTGTCAGGGCCAAGTCAAAGGACTGTTTTGGCATGACAAAGTACCGTATTTTTCGCCCCAGTTTTTTTTTTTTGGGGGGGGAAATAAAGGAAAAAAAATATTTCCCCCCCAGGTGCGGGGCTGGGGTGGGGGAAGCCGGAGCTGCTATCCCACAGCTAGCGGAGAGCTGCGCGAAGCCTGAAGCTTGGGGCGTGCTGAGCTCAGCGCACCCCAAGCTTCTGGGTGCAGGCAAGCTCTCTGCTAGCCGTGGGAGAGCTGTATGACTTCGCGCAGCTCTCCCACGGCTAGCGGAGAGCTGTGCGAACCCCGAAGCCTGGGGCGTGCTGAGCTCAGCGCGCCCCAAGCTTCTGGGTGCAGGCAAGCTCTCCGCTAGCTGTGGGAGAGCTGCGCGAAGTCACGCAGCTCTCTCACGGCTAGCGGAGAGCTTCCTGAAGCCTGGAGAGTGAGAGGGGTAGGTGCGCACCGACCCCTCTCGCTCTCCAGGCTTCAGCGAAAGCCTGCATTCGCCTCATAGGACGCACACACATTTCCCCTTCATTTTGGGAGGGGGAAAAGTGCGTCCTATAGGGCGAAAAATACGGTATATTGAGGCTGCTGGTTTTTCCATGATAAAATGGCTGTCGTGGTCAAACTGATAATAGTGTAGGTATGGGCTGAGTTCTACTCATAGTGAAGTTGTTTGCTGCACAATGAACAGAGCTTGCAATTCAGAACAATTCGAGCATAAGGCCTGCTAAGACCCTTTGCCTGTCTTTCACACAGTAGTTTTGTAGTATTTCGGTAAGGGGAGGGGATAAAAGCCAGGAGTTCAAGTGCTTCGGTCTTTGTGCTGTCTAACAACTAGGGAGTTGCTTAAGCAGGTTCACCGCCCCCCACCCCCCCGGACTTAGAAGGTTACAACTGCTGCTCTATTCAGCATTGATCAGGTCTCCTATGGACTACCGTGTTCAGTGTTCAGAGTGGTTTTGACAGTTGGGAAAGGAGATCTATGAATGCAGTAAAGAATTGATATAATGTAAGAGAATAGGTTGTTTGATCCTGATGGTGGGTAAGCAGGACAGGTTAGGGTTTCTGCTGGTTTACCACCCACCTCACTGCCCAGGAATTCTCCTCTCTAAGGATTCTCAGACTCCTGGTTTTGGGGGGACTTCAACATTCATGCCAATGCGGTTGGCTTTGGGATGGCTCAGGACTTTATGACGGCCATGACAACCATGGGGATGTCTCAACATGTCATCGGCCTAACGCATGTGACAGGCCACACTCTGGACCTTGTTTTCACAACTGGGAAGGAACTAGGGTTTTCTGAAAGTGATCTGAAAGTCTAGACAGTATAAATGTCCAAGTTGGGGCATGAGCATGTTTGGATCACTGTTATCATTCACATACTTACTTTGCACTCAAAGGATTCTATTTTGCAATTTAAACGCTCTTTCTTTTAAACACTTTTAAAACAATCTATGTAAGGAACTCATTCTGCTAATGTTAAATGAGGTTTCTGTGAAACAAGCTGATTTGTCCCTAGTTGCTTTTTGAGACTAGCATTAATTGTGAAGTTTTAGATTAAGTTATGTTAAAGTCTGCTGAGGAAGTTAATTCCATCCATAGTGAAGAATGGCACATTCAGTTTCCTTTTGCCTAGATTTTAATAGTGGAAATTCTTTCTTTCCCCACAGAATTTGGTCCATAAGAACACTCCTCATTTTCTTCTTTTCTAAAAGAACAGAAAGAAACAGTAAGTGTATTTTTCCTTATCCACCCCCCACCCCCAGATTGTGTTAGCCTAAGCATGGGACTGTATAGATACAATTACATAACCTATAGTTGTCTCGTGTTAAAATACCTTGTGGATGGTTTTGTAGGTGAGATTTATGAGTGAGTTTCTTTTAAGACTTCAGGAAATCTACTCAACCTTATAGCCAGCTATAAAATGGAAAATGAATATAAAATGTTTTGAAGATGAATGGATTAATTGTTAGGTACTTAAATGCGTCTGAAAGCTGAATAGCAAAGGATATTTAAATACACTTATCTTGCTATATTAATAGAAAGTAATTATGACTAATTTATCTTTTGGTAAATTCACAGTATTTTAGATACTCGTGTATTGTACCCAATATACATCAAAGTATCACTGGAATTAAGGAAGTATGTGTTTGTTCTAAGTTATGAAGCAGCCATTGTGGTCTAATGGTTATTAGAACGTTGGACTGGAGAACTGGAGAAATATATGCTCAGACACTATTTCTGAGTCTAACCTATCTCAGGATTGTTGTGAAGCTAAAATGGTGAGAGGAATGGGAACCAACTTCATTTTGGAAGGAAGTTGAGATGTATAATAATAACAATAGCAACAACGATATGGATTCAATCTGAAGTTGGATGCAGCCTTAGCAGGACTGTCCTAGGTTAACCTACTGAAGACCCTTTTCTTCCCTTGGTTATTAAAGAGTGCCTGGTTTTGTTGTCCTCACTTGCATGACAATTGTGCCCGCAGAAAGGGTCTGGTTTAGAATCCCATGAGCTACTGTTAAACATGATTCAGTTCTCCAAGAACCTGATAAAAGATATTTAATCTTATACTTAGTCTTTGTTGGTCTATGGCTGATAAAATTCTTTTAAAAGGTGAGTTAGAACTCAGGTGGTGGAATTGACTCTCAAAGGCTGTATTGATGTCATGACAGCAATGCAGGTTAAAAAATTAATTGCAGCTTCCTCTCTTTATTTTGCTACTTTTAAGTTCTGCTCATTCATGAATTTTGCCCAAAACGTAGGGTTACCATGGCACCAAAGAACTTGCTGTTGCTTCTGCATGGACAGTTGTGATTGGAGCAGTGACTTTTCATTACAGATGTTGCTTCTTCCTTTCTCATTTAAATGATTTTTTTAAAAAAGGAAAATGGCAGAAGAAATCTTTCCTTAGCTAAGGCAAATCTACCTGGAGGTAATGTGGACTGAGCCCATGGGCTTCCTAGGGAAATGAGAGGAAACCCAGGTTTTAGAGTTATTTCTTATGCAGCCTCTCTCAAGCTAGTGGCTTGTGGCTGAAATCTGTTGTGCTTTTGCCATATTCACAGTCCATTAGGCGTGAGCATTGTTTGCAACATAAGTGACTGTAAAAGTCACTTGTTCACTTCTGTTATGCCTTTCTTCCTTGGATCTTAAAACTGCAACAACCCAGTGAGAGTGATTTTACCCAAGGCCAGTTAGCAAGCTTCACCGTGAAGATGCCAACCTGGTTTTTCCAGTTTCATGCAACATCCAGTTCCTTTGTTGCATTAGCTCTCTCTATTTCCAAACAGTCCAGAACCTTGTTTGAATTATTTATAATAGCCTTTGCCTGCCTGGTACTCTCCAGATGTTTTGGACAGTAAGTCCCATCAGCCACCACCACATGTAGTCCAGAACATTTGGAGGATGCCAAGTTGGCAAAGGCTGGTTTATAACAAACCTGTTACATTTCACAGTTTGATGCCCTTCGCAAGACGTTTCTCTGTTCATTACTGCATCTTGACACGTTCCTTTCTGCTTAAACCCTTAAAAGCCTACTGCTCCACAAACTCTGTAGGTGTGCTAGGCCCCTTACAGCCCTCACTAGAGGGCTTGCAACAGATCTGTTTTACTACTACTTTGATAGTGGCTTCCCACATTGAGTCTATTGAGTTTGAAAATGGAATAGTGTTAACTTAATGAAAAATCCCACATGCATTTCCATCCCCACCCCCAAAAAGGTTTAGCAAAGTGTTAAAACTGCATTTTTATAGTGTTTCTTTTCTTATATCTCAGTAGAATGGCTTTCCAACTAGCAATAACTTGT
Organism: Podarcis bocagei; assembly: GCF_964188305.1. Taxonomy (NCBI): domain Eukaryota; kingdom Metazoa; phylum Chordata; class Lepidosauria; order Squamata; family Lacertidae; genus Podarcis; species Podarcis bocagei. The sequence continues at coordinate 119,275,834 of NC_138125.1, forward strand.
TTAGGCAAAAAGAGATTTTATTAATTGTGAATTTCTGATAATGCACACTAATTCTGGGGGTGACATTTAACAGTTTATATTGAGAAGCTTATTTTTATTTTCGTATTTTATTTACGAAATTTATATACTGCCTTCCATCAAATGATCATGGCTGTGTGCAGTATAAAAACACAAAAGTATATAACATAATAACAGACAAAACAACACAACACACACACCCTAGTCTAAAAGGCCATAGATTAATTTGCTAAAGGCCTGTGAGAAGAGGAATGTTTTTGCCTGGTAGCTAAAGCTATGTAGTGAAGGCACCAGGTGAGTCTACCTGGGAAGAGCATTCCATGAATGGGAAGCCGCCACAGAAAAGGCCCATTCTCATGTTGACACTCTCTGGACATCTCATGGAGGAAGAAGGGCCTTGGATGATGATTTCAGGGTCTGGGTCAGTTCATATGGAGAGAGGTGGTTCTTGAGGTATTGCAGTCCTGAGCCATTTAAGATTTTATAGATCAAAACCAACACTTTGAATTGGGCTTGGAAACTAGTTGACAGCCAGTGCATTCGGGCCAGGATTGGTGTTATATGCTCAACATCCTGCCCTGGTGAGCAGCCTTGCCACTGAATTCTGCACCAACTGAAATTTCCACACCATCTTCAGAGGTAGCCCCATGTTTAATATGTATAACTCATTGCAAAACTCTTACTTAACCTTCAGCCAAATTCACATCTTTATTAAGTGGCATGCCTTCATCCACAGCTTCACATCAATATTTTTGCCTTTTTTTATTGAAGTTCTTATGATGGGTCAAAACAATTTTAGTTCTAATAGCAGCTTGATTGATAAAGTGTTACATAAAAAGGGTTCATAATTCACCACATTCAGTTGCAGTAAAAATGGTAAACTGCTTGTGAATGATGATGCATCTTAAAAAACTCTTCCATTAATTAACCAAGAGACAGGGGGTTTGCTAATGTTATACTCGAATGCTGGCCAACATATTGTATTCAAATTCAGAGTACCAGTGTTTTTATTTATTGCATATGCATGCATATTTGACATGTCACCTTGGTATTAAATATTGATTTAAATCTTCTTCTTTAGATGAAGCTTTAGAAGTTCTAAAAGCCGAGAAGAAAAAAATAGTAAGTGTATATATTCATAAAGACGGCTTGGCAAAATCTTACCTGTAATATCTCGTCAAATAAACTGTATAAGTTAACAGGATTCGATTGGGCTGAATGGATGAAATCCAATTTTGTGTGAGTGCCTCCTCCCCCCTCACAATGAGATTTCCTTCAGATCTCCAGAGCAGATTTGGGGGGCATGGAGGCTGGAAGGGGTAGGATAAGAAGTGGTTGGGTTCTGCTCTGCGAACAGAAGTCAAGTCCCAGATACCCTACCCACCCCCTTTGCTGGGTGTGCAATAGTTGGGCTCAAAATATGGCAGATAGCCACTTTCTGTTTTGCAGTGTTTATCATGCAGTTTTACAGATACCTGTTTTTTAAAGGTAAAATAATATGAACATGGCTAGGACTGTATTGTGCAGGTCCTGAACTGAATACTAACAAAGTAAAAATGCTTTGTGTTCAATCAGAAACTTTGCTTTTTGCTACACCACTTTTTTGATGTAGAAAAGGAGAAAAATAACAGTAGCGGAATTAATTCACACACCCACACAAAGCTGTATGTAGAATTAAAACTAAGAATACAAGCTAGCCAGCAACCCTATGTCTTGGGTCCTCTTAAAAATGGATCCAGGTAAAGATTGTCACAGTGGCTTCAAGTTATGCAGCAATCACCTCTTTTATTATTCAGTCATATATGCAGTTTTAAAATCACTACATCTCACCAGCTACCCACTCCTCGGAAAACTTTTCAGTCTATGAACAACAATGGAAGGGCACCCTGAACTTCAGGTCAGGTACCAGCAAACCTGTAGATTTTAGTCAAATCTTTTCGGTTGAACTGTTTGGTCATCTCAGTCATATCCCTAAGCCATATCCAACATTTTAACCTGTTAACAAATGTTGCTCTTTTAGTGTATATCAGGGTTAAGTCAACATGCCCTCCAAATGTTGTTTGGCTCCCAACAACGTTAGCCTTAGCTATCATGGGCAACGATCCAGGATGATGGGAGTTGTAGACTAGCAACATCTCGAGGCACCATGTTGGCGGCTCTTGCTTCAAACTATTGGAGGAAGCAAATTAGTTGGAGTTTGCAATTCATTCTACTGGAGGTTTGTGTTAAGAGACTGGAGAGTAGGGCGTGGCCAAGCACTTCTCGCTCCCAGTCCATTAATCTTTGTAAGTCTTGGACACCATTAATAAGCTGTTCCAATAGCAGATTTTTTTTTTTATGTATTTGCAGAGAATTTCTAGAGCACTTAATAATAGAAAAAATCCTAAACAGTGCATGGATACTTTGACTGTATTTTTATTTGGTTGATCATTCACAGACTTATTAATTCTTACTAGTAGTAGGTGGAATGCATGTAGGCTGTTGGATGCCAGAATTAATGTTTAATCAGGGACTTTAAAATAAGTTTTGATCTTGATTTGCATAGGCCTTTCTGCAAATCTGATGCTGCTTAAAGATAATATGCCCCTAGGTAGATCAGGGCAGAAATATGAAAACGTATTAGTAAATGTGAGGTGGTGCTGTCAGCTTCAGGAAGGAATGCCTGGAGAACACATATTTGCACATCTGCTCACTTGTTAGAGCTAAATATGTACATATTTGTTAAGGGCACACCACTTAATCTTAGAGACTGTAGTTTTTAAGGGTGCTGAATGTTAGGAGACCCTTATTTCTCTCAGAGAGCTACAATTTTCAGAGTTGTTCAACAGTCGTTCATTTTTCCCAGGAAGTCTGGGCATTGCAGCTCTCCGATGGGAATAAGAGTCTCAACCACTCTCAGCACCCTTAACAAACTACAGTGGTACCTCGGGTTACATACACTTCAGGTTACAGTCGCTTCAGGTTACAGACTCCGCTAACCCAGAAATATTACCTCGGGTTAAGAACTTTGCTTCAGGATGAGAACAGAAATTGTGCTCCGGCGGCCCGGCGGCGGCAGGAGGCCCCATTAGCTAAAGTGGTGCTTCAGGTTAAGAACAGTTTCAGGTTAAGAACGGACCTACGGAACGAATTAAGTACTTAACCAGAGGTACCACTGTATATGCAAGGTTGGGAACACCCTGAACCCAGAGAGATTGGTTGGAGGAGTTCAAGGCCTTGTCAGAGATACAATTCTCCACATGATGGCTCCCAAATGGGAGCAGGGTGGCTGAGTGCCACTGTTGGTGCATTCCAGTAGCTGTTGGAATACAACTCCCATCATTCCTTTCCATTGACTATGCTGGCTGGGGCTGATGGGCATCTGAGTCCTAAACAGCCAGGTTGGGCAAGGCTGTTGTAACAGAACCTTTCGTGGCGTGTCCCTGAGAAATAAATTTCGTGGGAACACACAAAACCCCGCTGGGTCAGCTTCTTCAGGTGAGATGCTTCCATGGCACATGTCAAATTGATTGAGGGAATCTTAATGGAATGAGATGGGTAGGTAAAATACAGGCTTTCCTTACAGTTGTGACTTCTGATTGTGTGGCCTTTAAAAGGGATTAGAAAAAAGCAGCTAGGTTAGTCTTCGATAAAGGGTTTTGAAAGGGCAAAAATGTTTTGTGGAAATGTTCTCCGTAACTTATAAGAATAAGAACCTATGTAAAAAGGTCAAGGGAAATACGGTTTGTGAGCCAATGAATTTTCTATGACCTTTCTTATGTAAGTTTAGCTTTCAAGTAGCACTTGCGTCTTCCACATGCTAGTTAGTTACTTGTGCCAAATATTTTCCTCTGCCAATAAATATTATACAACTTTTGCCCAGAGATTGTTGAGGGCAGCAGCAGGTGGTGTGCCATGAATGTCCATTGCTCATTTTGTGGGGATGGAATTGTGTACACCCTTAGAATTATTTTACTCTGTTGCTCCCCCACAAATCCTTTCTTCAGTACTGTTCAAGCGAATTGTGACAGCCATCTGTTTGGCAACATATATGGTCAAGGCAAGGGCACCGAGCACATTTATTTATTTAACAAAATTTCAAAACAACTAGTTTATTTAAAACAACAACTCTTAAGCAGTTTACAAGTACATGATCAGATGTGGATTTTTAAATGTGTGGATTTCGGGAAATAAAAAATCTACTTAAAGAAGCAATTTAATCTAAATAAGTGCTAAAAAAGGAAAGTGAGTACTCTTCTAACTCCCTCCTTCAGCTTTATGTACTTTTAAAGGGTGAAGAAGGTAACCATTCTCACCACCTCATGACTAAGGGGGACACTGAGTAGGTAGGCTTCATGGATGCCAGGGGAAGACTTCAAATGCTGCCGCATTGGCAGCTGTTACTGTAATGGGTCTCTGGATTTATGTAAGTTGTGTATCATTTAGATAGTGGCTTCATTCTCTGCTCTACTGGCATGACAAAGAAATAGAAGCCCATTCGGGCAATGCACTTCTACACAGGTCCCAAAAGAGCTACATTGGCTCCTAGTACATTTCCAAGCACGAGTAAAAGTTTTGGTACTGACCTTTAAAGTCCTAAACGGCTTCAGCCCTGTATACCTAATGGAACGTCTCCGCTCCCATTGTTCAGCTCTGACACTGAAATCTAGCCCCG
>NC_138125.1:119285505-119323005 GCF_964188305.1 Podarcis bocagei
GTGACAGTTTGCAACTGCTTCATATCTATCTTTAACTTTACGCTATGCCATGCACGAGGACTTGCTAGAAGACAGTGAAATTGATTTTACTGCAAAAGGAATTGTATTCTCCCCACCATCACTGGACCAGAAACACAAAGATGTGAGAAACCTGGATTCTCATACAAAATGTATCCCGCAGGCGTTGGAAGACACAATCTTGAGGCACTTGGGATTACAAGTCAGGGAAAGTATGTGCAAAAAGAAGATAGATAAAAATACATATAGTAGTAACATGTATACTGAAAAGGCCCAAAGTATTCACAATTGCAAAGGGCTTTAATGCTGGTGGTTGCTGAGTTGTAGAACTGAAATGAAATGAGCCACTAGATCTAGATATAACAGAAGATATGGGGTGGGTGGGTGTGGAAGTGGGTCAGGGATGGGGGAAATAATGTTGCCTTAGTATTAATATATATTTTTCAGCTGAGTGCATGATTCTCTAGTGAAAGAAAGGGGCTGAGGCTGTTGAGTTGTACTTTGAGTTGTGAAGATCTTCAGGAAAAGAAAGCTCTTAGTTTTGGGCTGTCAAGATTGTCCCACTACGTGTTGTTACCGCTTGACCATGCTGCATGGATAATACTGTTAAAGAGGCCCCTAAGGGATGTAGATAAAGAGCAGTTTCTCAGGTGTTCAGGGCTGAGCTACCTGTTCAAATTAGGTTCTGAAGGCCATAAAAATCACACAGATCCTATGATCATTAGTGTTGTATACCATTCATTGACAGCTGTCATAATCTGCAACCAGTGATGCTTTCTTCAGCTAGGACCTTGCAAGTTATGAAAACCTGAATGAAAACCCTGCATCCAAAATTGAGAGAGTGAATTACAGCTTTTTCAGCAGAAAGGTTCTAGATACAGTGGTGTACACTGAAGCCTGCAAATCTAAATGAGTGGCTAGTCATTAAGAAGTGTGCATGCAATCTTCAGGTTGGAGCCTGCCAAGCAATCATTATCTTGGTCTTGCCCTGAATATTTTTCAAGTGGGTTCGTCATTCATGTCTGTTCCCCAGTCACAACCAGCAAAAACTACAGGATCAAGGTCGGATCAGAGCCGCACCATCAGCATATTGATAGCATCTTAAGGTCTACTTCAGTACTCATTACCTATGGCAAATTCCCACAGAGTCAAAGGCAGTTCTATGTATGCGAGAAGGATTTAACAAGACTCACAATTCCCTTTGGGCTTGAACTACTCTTATGATACACAACTCATTCCTAACTAGGTGTCTGTTCTTTTTGCACACCGATTCAACTCTTTCCAACAGAAGCCTAGCCATGAACCAGTGAAAGTGGTGCATGCAAACACCCACCCCATTGCATATTTTCCTATTGGAAAATGCAAATCTTAATAAATTGTAATGTAGTATAAAGGAACAAAATGGTGTGGGACTTGTGCAAAAGAACTGTGGTTCTTAATAGCCTGAGAATGACTGAATGGTGTGATAATGCTTGAAAAATTAATAAGTGGCCTCGAGGTCATTTTGTTTACGTTCTAATATAATTTAATTTGTTTACATTCTAATCTAGATTAACTGGTCCTTTATGCTAGTTAGAGAATGCTGAGAGACGCAATTAAACTGTTTTATTAATGCCATTCAAGTGAGAGCCACTTCTGAGGGAGTTTAGAAACCAGATGGTAGGCTCAAATTACAAGAAAGGGTCTATTTGAGAACTCGGATCTACGTATTGTTGCACTTCAGCTGGTTTGTGTGCGGACGGGTGGGGGTAGCCTTTACAAATGTTTCCCTTACCTTGGTTAACTTACAGTAACGCCAGGTCTTGAGTCGTTTTGGTACAATAAGCATTAACGTGTGGCTCTTCTGTCAGAACTTCGTCATCGGACCCCAGTGCGAGGCAACGTGTCTCCCCCGACCCCTGCTTCACCAAAACAGGGGTCTCCAAAAGGACCAAGCCCAGCGCCTCCAACTCCTGGCTTGCAGAGAGAGATTTCGGCACCGGGCGGACCTCCTGAGAGATCTGTTACATCACCCTTGCAGCCCAATGTGTTACCAAGACATCCCGGGTCCCGTGCCACTCCAGTGCCTGGAATGGGTAAACAGAGCACTTAATGTTGTTTACAGTTTATATTATTTTCTCTGGTTACCAATAAAACAGGCCATTTTCAGACAGTATGGAAATGGCATTTTCTTTGGAAGTAGAGGAGCCGTTATCTGATTAAGCAGGAGCTCCATATTCAATTAGCCATAACTCTTTACAGCTGGCACCTTATGATACTGAAACCTATTGCCTGAGCTCATTTAACTGTTATGGCTTCTTTGTTTAAATGGTAATAAAACTTTGCAGTATTCTGTAGTCAACAATATAGCATACCTTTTTATGTTCTTGGTTTAGTCAAGCCTCCAGACTTTAGATAAATCAGGGATATAAGAAAACACTTTTGGAATTCATTCATGCTTCTTACAAAGCCCTGGACATATTTTTTAACTTTCATTGTGACATTTATTCAAATGCTTATTCTAAGCCCTCCCCCCAAAAGTTTACGCTGCAAAGATTAAAACATAAAATATTTAATAACTAAAGAGGTTCCGTATTAGGCAGCAGAGCTTTCTGAAGTAGAAAACTGATGAACGGGGGACAGGGGAGAGTTAACATCAGTTACCTTGTTGAAACATTTTACTTCTAATTTGTATCTGCTGAAACTACTAGCTAAACTCAGAAGCACTTTAAACCTTTTTCATTGCTGGATTGATTTTCTGTTTTACAGATGTACTTTTCATTTCAGTTGTGTATGGGGTGGTAAAAGTCTGTAGTGAGCGAACTCTTAATGGAAAAATTATTCATGTGTGCCCAGTGTGTCATTGTGTGCTTCCTGCTCACTTTCCTTTGCCTCCAAATCTCCTAGGGTTGAAATTACAGATAGGAGGGTCAGATTCTGAGAGAAGGTCGGAGCTGCCTTTTTTACTCAGCTTGTGTCTAATTTGCTGCTTTTCCTTGCATTGAAATGATTACCTATTTGGAATTCCCTCTGGAACAGCAAACCCTGGTGTTGTGTTAGGGATGGAGAAAACAAGGGACTTACAACCTTGCAGCAGCCTGATCAAGATCAATCCTGACCATTGCCATGCTAGTTTAGGTTGAGTTGGAGTTGGAGTCTTGGCTTCCAAGGGAGGAGCAGGCTAGTAGATACAGTGATACAGTGTACCTTGAGTTACAAACGCTTCTCCGCTAACCTGGAAGAGTTACCTCGAGTTGAGAACTTTGCCCCAGGATGAGAACGGAAATCATGTGCCGGCGACGCAGCAGCAGCAAGAGGCCCCATTAGCGAAAGCACGTCTTTAGTTAAGAACAGTTTCAGGTTAAGAACGGACCTCCGGAATGAATTAAGTTTGTAACTAGAGGTACCACTGGACCTTGGTTTTTGAACAGCTTAGTTCTCGAACGTTTTTGCTCCCGGACGCCGCAAACCCAGAAGTGAGTGTTCCGGTTTGCGAACTATTTTTGGAAGCCAAACGTCCAACATGGCTTCCAATGAGTGCAGGAAGCTCTTGCAGCCAATCGGAAGCTGCGCCTTGGTTTTCGAACATTTTCGGAAGTCAAATGGACTTCTGGAATGGATTCCATTCAAAAACATAGGTACAACTATGATGCGTGAGAGGGCCTTACTTCACCCTGAATGACCATATGCATTGGTGCTCAGCGCAGCAGCTGCATGTAGGACTCTCAGGCAACAGGATGGCTGATAAATTTCTGTGTAGAATCTCTTCACACCTGTCTCCCAAAGTTCAGACAGGTGTGGATTATGACTACAGTTTTGTATTAAAATTTTGATCCTGCAGTGCAGGTTTTTACCAGTCTCAGGCAATTTTGAAGGCTATATAGCTTTTGGGAGGAAAAAATAGTATAGCACACTTTGATGCAAGGGCTAGGTGTTTGGTTCATTATTCATTTTTAAAACCGTAATTAATGGTGGTTACCGTATTTTTCGCTCTATAAGACGCACCAGACCACAAGACGCACCTAATTTTTGGAGGAGGAAAACAAGAAAAAAAATATTCTGAATCTCAGAAGCCAGAACAGCAAGAGGGATCGCTGCGCAGTGAAAGCAGCAATCCCTCTTGCTGTTCTGGCTTCTGGGATAGCTGCGCAGCCTGCATTCGCTCCATAAGACGCACACACATTTCCCCTTACTTTTTAGGAGGGAAAAAGTGAGTCTTATAGAGCAAAAAATACAGTACTTATTTTAATTAAGAGTTATTGGCAAATGTGGCAATTTTTAACTGTAACATGTTAATTAAGAAACAAGTGCCCTCTGTTGATTCAGTTCTGTAGCATACTGTTAAAAGTCATGACAAACTTGGAGGTTTATTGTTGGTGCAGGAATTTCAGTGTCTCTCAGTGTAGTCTTTCAAGTGCAACTTACTCAGAAGTTCCAAGCAACATGATAGAATATAAAAGTCAAGTTTCTTGCTATTCAGATTTCTTCCTGTCTTGTGAGAAACCTCAGCCGAAGTGCATATGACTGCACTTAATTATCTTTAAACTGGAAAAGATAATTCATTTTTTCATTACATTATACTTTGTGGAAGAGAATCAATTTAACATGTATTACCACAGAGCTTCCATATGTCTAAAAATTAATAACCAGCAGGTAGTTGAGAGTTTGCCAAGCTTTGCAGAAATGGCCAGTCTGCCCACAATGATTGCTTTTGATGTTCATATTAATTACTCTTGTCCATATCAGCATGAGGAATAAGATGTGTGGTTTGAGAATTGTTAGTGTGCCAAGTAATTGGAGAGGTTCTTGGGGCACATGGTCTTAGGTTTCAGGCTTCTTTAAGATTAGTGAGGCAGCCCTTTTACCATGGGCCCTATGGTTGTTTTGAACTGAGATTGCCTCCAAAGTGTGCATGCTTAATAATACTGAAAATATTTATATGTGACATTGGATTGTTTTGCATGTAATCTTTTTTAAAAATCAGTTTTATTCCAGTCCAAGCCTCTCTTATTTGTAATGGTGTTCCCTTTAAATGTAATTGGTTTAAAGTAATTGTTTAGGTCATGTATTTACTTGTGCAAAATGTATATATGTTCACATCTGAAACCTTCGGGTACAGGGCAGTAAAGTCGTACCTTGGATCCAGAACGCCTTGGTACACCGATGTTTTGGCTCCCGAATGCCGCAAACCTGGAAGTGAGTGTTCCGGTTTGCGAATGTTCTTTGGAACCCAAACGTCTTCCGATTGGCTGCAGAGCTTCCTGCAGCCAATCAGAAGCCGTGCTTTGGTTTCTGAATGTTTTGGAAGTTGAACAGGCTTCCAGAATGAATTGTGTTCGTCTTCCAAGGTACGACTGTATATAAATTCAATTAATAATAATAATATCTGAAATGTCTGATAATTAGGATAGAACTGAAAGCTTAATGAATGTTGTAGTCTCCAACTCACAATTCGGCACACTTTTAAAAGTAGGGTGAGCAATTTGTGGCTACTCCAGTCTTCTATGCTGGCTGGTGTTGATGGTGTCCACCAATAGCTGGAGCATCATATGTCCTATGGTACTGAGAGAATTTGAGTACACAGAATGATATTTTTTGCGGGGGGGGGGGAGGAGAGAAGGAACACACACACACACACACACACACACACAATGTCCACGTGTTCTAAACTTCCTATACAATATGATGATATAGATAGGAACTGCTGGAATGTCTGTCATAGGTCTGGTTTGCCCTTAATGCTAGACCATGGTTGATTTAACAAACGAACAGGTTAACTGCAAGTTGTCCCACGGGTGATCAAGCAAACCTTAGCTCGTTTCTTCAAAGCTTGGTTTGTTTTCTGGCTGCTCTTGCTTTGCGCCTTTGGTGAGCAATGCGGGTGAGGTGGTCCAATGAGCCATGGTTAAGCAAAGGTGCTTTCACATAATGCCACATCATTTAAGGGTTTGTAAGCGAACAACAAACCATGGCTTCATGCTGTAATTTGTTGGCAGTAAGCAAACTATAGTTAAGGTGCTGTGCAGCAGGGTTCACACATTGCAAAACGGTGGTTTATGTGAATCAGGGCATAATGATTGAAGGCAGAGAGCCTTCTCTCCTCCCTGCGTGTTTCAGGGACCTCTCCATACAACCATTATGGGCCCTCCATGCCAGGTAGTTTAGGCTGAGAGAGTGGCTAGCCTTAAGGCCACCCATTGAGCTTCATGATGATCATGGATTTGAACCTTGGTTTCCCTTGTTCTAGTCAACATTCCAACCACTGTCCCATGCTAGTTCTCTGTTGCATTAAGAACATCAAAAAGTAATACAATAGTCTCAACAGAGTTCATGCCCCTAGAAAAAGTGTTGGTTGCAATCCTATACAAACTTACCCGGGAGTAAGTCACATTGAATTCTGTGGGACTTACTTGTGAGTAGATGTGTATAGGCTTGTGCTGTGAACTGTGCTCAGTGTAGATAGACACCTGGTTTTGTCTCAAATAACAAATCTAAAATTTGACTAAGGTCCTAAATAGAGGCTAAAAAGTAGGTTTTGCCTGCCCTGTGGTTGGGTTGGAGGGAACCAAAGCACAGGTTATAGATTGCTAAGTGACAAATCCAGTATGTTTCAGGGAATGTGTATATCAGGCAGAACTGAGAGAGTGAGGCATACTTCATTCAGGGGAAAGAAGCTTCAGGGCAATATCATTGCTGTAAACAGCTATCAAGGGAGGCAAAAAACCTTCCAAATCTGTCTTCACAGAAGGTGACAATTTCCCTGTTACATGTGGTATTTTCATTCGCAAGAAAAATAACCCCAAGGAACTGACATACGGAATTAAATCTGATAATGGGATTGAAATGCAGAGGAATATAATGCTAATTTCTAATACATGTTAAGGTGCTTTATTCCATTTTGTAACATACAGACTGGAAGCAGATGTCCTTATTCCTGGTTAATAAGTCAGTAGGTTGCTCTCAATCCCATTTTGGTCTTCCAGGTCTTCATCCTCCAGGGCCTCCGTTGGCAAGACCTATTCTTCCTCGAGAAAGGGGAGCATTGGATAGAGTTGTTGAATACTTAGTTGGAGATGGTCCACAGAACAGGTTAAACGTTACTTATTATGTTCAATTCTGAAATTATAACTCTTGAGTTGCTTCTCAGGTTTCCTGCGGTTTCTTCTTTGCATCACTCTGTTAATTGCGGAAACCCAAACCCAGATGGGAGGAGCCCACACTATGGCTTTTCCTCTTGGTAGCATTCCTCCTTCCAGAAAGAGGGGCATGTAATAAATGTGACGCGAAAAGGAGCCCTTACAGTGCAATCCTATGCATGTCTACTTAGAATTAAGCCCCACCAGGTTCAGTGGAACTTACTTCCATGTGAGCAAGTATAGGATTGTAGCCATACTGTAACTTTCTAATAACTTACGCGAACTCTTGTACTGGAGCAGTCGTTGCTCAGAGAATCTTAATCGCCACACTTTTAATTGGCTGTCAATTAAAGTGCCTTTCTGACAGTTCATGGAATAAAATCAGTTATAGAAAGCATTTTTTTATTGGAGTAGTTATTTGTAGCTGCTATTATCATCATTATTATCATTCACCCAACTTTTACCCTCAGGTCCCAGGGTGGGTTATAGCATTTAAAAAACAATATTAAAACTGCTTAAAACAAAACACAAAAATAAGGCGGATCCTAAAAATATGCACCTCAGGTGTCAAAAGCCAGGTTAATGTCTTCAGCATTCTCCAGAAGCTGTACCATGAAGGTACCAGATGTAGCTTTGAAGGGAGGGAATTTTACAGCTTAGGGGCCACCACTGAGAATGCCTTTCCTGGGCCACAACCACCCTTCTCTAAGGGTGAAGGAACTACCAGGAGGGCCCTCACTGCTGATCACAGCACCTGAGACAGTCTGTGGGGAAGGAGGTGGTCTTTCAGATATTTGAGTCCTAAGTTGTTTAGGGCTTTTCAGATATTCTGCCTCCTATTTTTTCTTCTTCGATTACTTTGCCTCGTTTTGAATCTTACCAACTTTACCTAGCTGTGATTTGAATTCAGATTGATGGTGCTTTAAACCAAATAGCCAAAATATTTTGAGTCTGAAGTGGCCGAGTCACAGTGTACTTAAAAATACTCAGATGGCAGCTTTTAAATTTGCAGTAATGTGATATGTTTGTGAAAATAAATTTATAATAGGGTTACACACTCAGGTGTCTGCATGCAGTGTTAGCCGCCCTGAGCCCGGTCTTGGCTGGGGAGGGTGGGGTATAAATATTTATTATTATTATTATTAGGGTGCAGGGAGGAAGTCTCGGTTCCCCTTTTCTGATGTGGCACTGGGCATATGGGCGAGGTTGCATGACATCATGTCCCAAAGGGGCATTAGCAGTCCACTTCCCTGCTCCATGCATTTAAACTGCGTGTGAGAGGTGAATATGTGTGTAAAAGGGCTTATGCTATTTTAATTCTGAATTTCAGTGCCCCCTTTCTGGTGTGCAAGTCCTGTTGAAGTGATCCAGTAGTACGACTAAATTATATTAATGACTAAAATTAAGTGGCTAAACCAATGTTTTTAACCTCTGATCTCATCTTCTTTAGATATGCACTTATATGCCAACAGTGTTCCTCGCATAATGGAATGGCTTTGAAGGAGGAATTTGAATATATCGGTAAGAACAAATGCATATATTCTGCTGCTTAAAAAAGCCTCCTGTCTCCCTGGCCACCATTGTCCGTTCAGGCATTTACAGAATGTAATATATTGGTTCTTGATTAACTCTGTATTGGAGTGTGTCCTAAAAGTTCTAGAGCCATTAAAATCTATAAGCTTAAGTACTCATAACTCTTTTTTTGTATTCAGTTTTGTGTACTTATAATATGTTATGGTATTCATTTGTGTATACCTTTTAGAATCCATTATCCTTAAAAAAAAAAGTTCTGTAATATGCAGGTCAAGGAACATGTGTGCAAAAGTGAGCTGTAGAAATAAGCTGCTTTCTCTGCATGCTTTCAAGATTGCACTTGGCTAGGAAACTGCACCCTAATAGGTTTTTGTTTTTGTTTTTAAATCTGGGTCCTCACTTTACCAGAACCTCAACAAAATTTATCGTAACAGAGAAACCTGTGGGAGACATTGGAGATGAAGTGGGAACAAACTCCGGGGGCTATTCTTGAGTTTTACGGCTGACAATAACTTAAGACAGGCACAGCTCTTCATTGAACACAGATGTTTATTTTGCCGCCTCTCGGCAAACAAAAATCAATCTGCAAGTAATGTGAGAGAAATTATCTCAAGACGTTTGGGCGTGTCTTCCCATTTGCTCTTGACTCTGAGAGGCAGCTTAACCCATTCATTTCATGTGATCTTGTATTATCGGAGGGCTAATACATTTACTGTTCAAGCCCTGTATTACGCATGTGTGGTCAAAGTTTGATTTAATCTCTCCTGAACGGCTCTCCCCACCCCACCGCCCCCAGCTAAATTGATCTCGATTCATGAGGCAGTAGCCATACTACATATAAATAGCAGAAAGTACGTAGCCTAAATTTTATAGGCTGTTGTTTGCCTGAGTGTTGTGACACTTTGATTTGTGTCTGCATGAGGGTGAGAGCTTTTGAGCTCTTTCCCAGAAGTATATAGTGGGATGCTTCTTTCTCTTTCCCTTCCCTCTCCGGTTGCTATGTAAACTGTTACATCTGCCTATAGAAACCCACAACGTGCAATAGCCATTCTTGGAAACAGATTGCAATTTTTGTAACACCAGTGACTTTGATCCTTAAATTTGCCTGTTCAAAATCCGCATGCATAGATTGCCCCCCTTCCCCCATTCATACGCACACTAAACGACCTGCAAAGAAAACAGAATGGGATCATGTGCTCTCTGTTGAAGTGGTGGTTCTTCAGACAATGGCATAGGGTTGGCAAGGAAGAAAGCAGTTTTTCTGAATATTTTCTCTTTCAGAATACAAACTCTCAACTGACTTGAGTCAGTTACAAAGAGTGATGCAAAACATTTGAGTAAGAGCCAATATCTCATTCCCGTTTTTGAATGTTCACTTAAAAGTCAAGGGTCGTATCCAACACTGCTGTCCTGCTCAGTGGAACCTCTCCTCTTCTGCAAACCCCAACATGTCCTCAAAATCTGCCCCAGATTGCTGGAGGACTCCTGGAGCATTTATGGGGGGTGGGGTAGCAGCATGGGGAGAGGAAGGGAGAGTTCTGTTGCACAAGCAGAATTATGCTCACACAACATTGGATACAAGCCATGAAATGCAAGTTAGAGAGGTTACGCCTTTCACTTTTTGCACTTCTGCCCATAGTTGAAATATAGTTAAAGATGGATTGATGCACTTGTCCTGTGAAGCTTTCACTGCTTAAGACCTAGGCTCCCAAACTCAGGGGAACACCCCGTCATGCAGGGTTGCTATCCATCTCTTTCCCCCCCAATATGGATTTTTAGCACTGCATTCTTCCCAAATTTGTGGATCGAGTTAAGCAAGCAGTGGGGTTGACCTGCAAGAAACAGGTGATAGTTGCTGTTGCCAAAGGAGCCACGAACCAAGCACCAGGTGTTTGGGCCTATCCCTCTGCCCTCTCTTCCTCTTCAGTGTTGTTGTTGGGTCCCAAAGCATATCCACCCTCACCAGCACTCCCTATTACACAACTTCCACATGGTGAAATAAATTACAGCTGCAGCAGCCTGTATGTTTTTCCCCCTGTACCTTTCTTTCACCAAGGCTGGAGCCAGTGGGAGGCAGAAGTGAGGAGTACTACTGATAAAAATGAGAGGATAAAATAGGGAGGAGATGTACGCTGCCTTGAGCTCCTTGTAGGAAAGGAAGGCTGCAGAAGTTGCAATAATAAAAAGAGAAATGTTGCCTTAAACGTATAGCTTCTCCAGTCTTTTTTACCTCCTATGCATTAATTTAACATGAAAGAAAAGAACATGCACATAGATTTTTGAACTGTAGACCCAAATTATAACCCTCCTAGTGGTGCAGCAATGGAATGTCTAACACTTTTGCAAAGCTAAGCAGGCTCCCGGATGGTTTCAGATTGGATGGGGGACTGTGCGTTGAGATTCCTGCATTGCAGGGGATTGGACTAGATGATCCTTGGGGTTCCTTCCAACTCTGTGTTTCTTTGATTTTTGAAAAACTGCACCAGAAATTTCAAATCCGAGAAAAGACTTGCCCTACTGTAAGAAAACAACTCTTCTTTGTTTGTCGTTGTCATTGATAATGGGAGAAGGTGAGAGTGTGCAGTGCTGCTTCTACAAAAATCGGTTTGCTGTTCTTCCTTTCCAAGTTAATGCTTCAGAGTCTTGCAGCCATTGCACTGTTAGCACATATAAGGTTCAGTGAGCTAACTGGATACACTTGTATTAAACTTTTGTGCAGCATTTAGATGTGCCTACTGCTTCTTCCTGAATCCTGCAAGAAAAACAAGACCTCAAGCTCCACGACTTCCAGATTTCAGTGCTGAAAAGAAGCAGCCTACAGAGGTACAGAGCACGACTGAACCACTGCAGTTGGAGGAAGAAAAGTTAGAAGAGAATGAAATGGCTGAAGGTGTGCATTGAGTCCTCTACATTTGCCAGAAAATGTAATTAGGGCAATTGGATTTGAAGCATTTTGCTTTTCCTTGCAGTGCTGTTTATTCAATCTTGCCAGTGGATGTTCGCTATACATGACAGAAAGAGTGTTGCTCATAGTCAACCACGATACTATATCTCACGTGCAGAAAATCTTCTTTTCATCTTGATTTCCTAAGAATAGGATGATCTTGGGTCATCCTGTGGTATATTTTGCCTTGCTGGTTTTTCAAAGTTGGCTGCCAAGGATGTTTTTAGTCAGTCCTCCCCCCCCCCCCCAGCTTTAGTAGAATCCAAACTTAATTCACTTTCTTTTTGAAAAATAGATTCTTTCCATCCTATCTAGCAAGACTATCGGTCTCTTAAATTTTCTTTGTTTACAAAGCCCTGTTCTTCTACTTTTTTGGTTGTTTTTTTTAGTATCAATATTAGCATTTACACTGTGTAATTAAAGGATTTGGATCACAGAATGGTTAGATTTCATTGTTTTCCCCAGGTCATTGGGTTGAGGTGGGGTTTAAGTTCCTGCCTTTGTTCGTTAAGCTGGTTTTGCTGTTTTCCCCAGGGCAGGAAAATCTAGTAAAACTGACTTGGCTTTTTTAAAAATAAAAAATAAAATAATGGGTAGTTCAAAGACAAATTGTCAACTTTAATTTAACAAAGTTCCTTTTGAGATGGTTTATAGGCTTGAAAATACAGTAAGCATCTTGTGTTCAGCTAACAAGAGCATGCCACATTCTAAGAACGTAGCTTAGACTATCACTCTGTATTAATTCCCTTAAAAGTATTTTGTTATATGTAAAAGTATCTTTTTGTAGGTGGCTCTAAACAGAGAAGTTTCTTGAGAGCATATCCAGAAATGATCACACCACCAAGTGCTCTTAGATGAACAAATATGGCATGTAATGCCCATGTATGACAAGGTTTATGGTGGAAAACCTTTGTAACCTTCTACAATTTGATGCAAACTGTTATCAATTTCCCTTTTATTTTTATAACCCTTTCTGCCTGGTAACAGGTCTCCAAGGCTACCCATAATAAAAGAAAGCAAAATAAAGCACAGTGTATCCGGATTTTACCTTCCATGAACAAAAGAGCAATCTTAATAGAGGGATCTGACTAGGAGAAGCGGGGAGGAGGCTGATGTTTGCCAATTTCCCCCCTCCCCCTGCAACACCTCATCCCACCCTCTTCCAGAGAATCCTCCAGACCCCAAAAGTAGATTTTTTAGGGGGCACAAAAGGATGTGGGGAAGGGGAGGAATCAAGATTCCATTGTCTCATTTGGGGTGATTTCTCCCTTCCCACCTCAGCCCTGTATGACACAGCCCACCATTTATTGTACACTGTCCTGATGTCTTCAGAGAGGCCTCAGAGATGTCTTCAGAGAGGCTTTTCAAGGCCTACAGAGGGGAGGAGGGAAAGGAAGGATCAGTTGTGTGAACCTGACATTCCACAAGCTTCTATTTTCCTCAGAAATTAATCACATGATCAGTGTAATCAAACTTCGTGTCTCACGCAGACCCTTTAGAAGAAGCCACCCAACTTACTGAGACAAACCAGGAAGATGACCAAGCTTTGACTGTTGAAGACCAAAGCCGTGACGTAGTTGGGGTAGCGGCTGAAGAGCAACCAGGAAGCGAAGCCAAAACCGCCACCACAGACTCCGAGTTTGCTGTTCCAGCTTCCCAACGACAAGAACCACTAGCAGAAGAATAAAGTGCCTAATTATTTTTAGCTACGCTCTTTCAGCTGTTACTTTCCCCCCCCCCCAGGTGGATTGCTTTCAAAAGCTGCAATGTCGCCACTCTCATGAGCTCAGACTGCCACTGTATGTTGAAGCTAAGTGTACTACGAGGTATTTTGTTGCAAGAGTGTGGGCAAGTTAAAGCACTTCAGAATGTGCCAGTTAGCTGAAGTCAAACCCAAGCACAGCTTCCTTTTTTTGCTTTGCATACTTTCTAAAAAGACAACCTAAAAATGCCTGAATGGAGTATTTTACATACAAGTGATTTAAAATATAGTATTATTTGGTTATTGAACAAAGAGTGCTGTAAATAACTAAAAGGATGTGTAATTCTTGGTTTAGTAAACTTAGGGTTTTTTGGGGGGGTTAATATTTAGGTATTGAATGAATTTTGAATATCTAGATGTTTACAGGAGAAATGGTGCTTAGGTATTTATCATAAGCAGTACGAAAGTGTCAATACAACTAAAACTTAAGTCACTCCTAACCCTTTTTTATTTTCCTTTGAGAGAATGCAGGTTGTTAAAGGGTTGTCCAAAGTATGATATATCCTTTAGGGGCTATATGCACAGCAGATGAGCCAACAGCATGTGAAATAGAAAGCTAGTTTGTGTTTACATAAAGCGTAGGAATATCCACACTTGACTGTACTTGAATACTGCGCATTATTTATACCTGTACAATAATGACTATAAAAGTGAATTTTGTGTATTTTGTTAAAGGAAAATAAAGACTGTAGCATTATTTACTTGTTTTGTATGTTCTTTTAAGCTTTAGAACCAGAACCATGCACACGTTACTATTTTCATATAAGCATTTACTTTGATTTCTCTTTCTGAGTACTGGATTATTTCTTTGGCACTTAACCAAACTTTTCAAGCTTGGTGGTTTCCATAACGCCTGAGAACTGGACTGTGCATCAGCAGACTTCATTATGAACACATGCCTGGAGAGTAGTCCAACAGCACATAATGGTGTTATGTAAATCTAAGAAGGTCTCTGTCCAGCCAGTGCCAGGTGTAAATCATTCGAGTTTCTTAATGAGAAGAACAGAATATAAGTATAATGAATAAGTAGTGTGCTTGACTCTCAAAATATGAAGGAAAACTTGCTCCTTCAGATTTCATCTGACACCTGTGCTGAAGACTGTAGACAGAATTGCCAGGGGCAATTTCAGACTAGAGCAGGTATCCAGGCATGCTAGTTTGCTTGGTGTCCCACCTTCAAATGATATGCAAACCAGTTCCTGTCATTGAGCAACATCAAAGATGCTATCTCCTTTTTTTCTTTTCTCACTAAAGTGTGAGTTCTACGGGACTAATAACTCATTGGAAGACTTCTGCCTAGCAATATGTGTGTTTCAGTCAGCTTGGCTTCCTTCCAGCAGTAGCTCCTCCGCTTCAGACCATGTGCTCTAGCAGAGAACATGGCCACACCCACAAGCAAACTCACAATCAAGCTTCCACATAGCCCAGACAGGCAAGCAGCCTTAATTCAAAAGACACAAGCTCACTCTTTTCAGTCTCTTTCACCAAGATCCTGCCAACACCCCTGTTTACGAGTCCCTTTCACGAGCTCCCAGGGACACAATCGGCTCCAGCCAGCATTGCCAAATGGTCAGGGATTATGGGACTTGTAGTTCCAGCAACATCTGGAGGGTACCAGGTTCCTCACCCCTGTTCTTGGGGCTCTGGTCTGGGCTGTTGCCTCTTACTGCTTTGCCCCATTGGAGGTCCTGCAGCGAGGGGGATAGGTAAAGGTAAAGGGACCCCTGACCATTAGGTCCAGTCTTGGCCTACTCTGGGGTTGCGGCGCTCATCTCGCTTTATTGGCTGAGGGAGCCAGTGTACAGCTTCCAGGTCATGTGGCCAGCATGACTAAGCCACTTCTGGCGAACCAAAGTAGCGCACGGAAACGACGTTTACCTTCCTGCTGGAGCGGTACCTATTTATCTACTTGCACTTTGACGTGCTTTCAAACTGCTAGGTTGGCAGGAGCAGGGACCGAGCGACGGGAGCTCACCCCGTTGTGGGGATTCGAACCACCGACCTTCTGATCAGCAAGTCCTAGGCTCTGTGGTTTAACCCACAGCGAGGGGGATACTGCTCCTTAAAAAATTCTGCCCTGTGAAATATCCCCCTCGCTTGGAACAAACTCTGACTGATGCTTCTCAGCATAAGCCATCCAAGGAAAGTATCACATGTTTTAAAGTTTTTATGTATTTACTAAAAAAAACCAAAGCCCACCAAATCAGTTGGGGTTGTGGATCCTTGAGAAAGTGGAGCACAGCTGAAGACAGCTGCCTAATTGGTTTTATGAAAATGGTCATTGGATCTTAGCCAAAAGGCCGAGAAGTGATGATTTGCTGAAAATGGTAATAATAATAATAACAGCCACATAAAATAAGGGAAGAAAACTGATTCTTGGACTGTAAGGTGTCTAAACAAGAGCTATGTCACATATTTTATGTGCATCTGTTCAAGCAAAATACGAAATAGTAACAGAAATTGTCATAATAGTGTAAGTAGCAAGGAATCCCTGTTAGATTCATGCAATTATCTGAACTACAAACCCCTGTTTTTCCATCTTTACAGAGTGCATAGTAGCAGAAACACCAAAGTAGTAAATTATTATAGTGGCTAGACTCCAGTTTATAATATTACTAAAGCACAACTGTTTAGGGATGTACTAAATATTTGCCAGTTTCAATTTTTGGGTGAAAAACCAGCAATTTCAAGGATGTGTATAGAAATGTGAAAAACACTGTGTTAAATAATTACTTCTGTACATTGTTTTTCCTTTCTATTGTTACACTGCTGTTTTGCCATACTTTTTTTGAAAAAGAAAAAAAGAAATCTAATTGAAGCTTTCCCCCTACCATAGGCCTAAATGAACAGAAGCTAACATGGGGCAATTAAAAGAGGCTATTCAAGGGGCAATAGAAGCCCTTCATCATTAAGAGGAAGCAATAAAATGAGAAGGACCCATAAACAGGAAACTTAGTTAATGACACAGAAACTGAAAAAAAAAACCCCTCAGTAGCGCTTTTTCTGTTCAGCACGAAGAGCATAGGCAACACTAAACTGCAGTAATTTAGCAACATTGTCCAGATTTTCCTCCAAAGCGAGTGTGCAAACAACAGATGGCAATTCCAGAGAAAAATGCTAGTGTTGGGAGCTAGCTAGTGCCAACTCACTTTGCTTGGTTCAAGAGAGATTGACAAGCAGAAGTTTCTTCTCTTTGCTTAGACTGAGACCCCTCTTTATATCCTCTAAAAGGAACTGGAAACTTTCCACTTACTGAGAAGGTACATTTACTAAAGCTTTGGTATGTGTGGTTATGTTTACAGTCTAGATCAAACATTCTTCAACCTGGTCAAAACACCTAGGGGGTACTAGATAAGAGAAGGCTGTACATAGATGTACAGTACACTTGGGGAAGGCGCAGATGTTATCCAAATGCTCATTTGGACGGTGAAAAAGATGGGTGCAAATTTCTTCCTAAAGGCTGGTTCTCATGTTGAGATGTGTCAGTGAATAGTTCAAGTCCTGTTGCAAATGTTGTAATAATAGTAATAGTAGTAGTAGTAGTAGTAGTAGTAGTAGTAATAATAATAATAATAATAATAATAATAATAATAATAAATAATAATTTTATTTATACCCCGCCCTCCCCAGCCAAGACCGGGCTCAGGGCGGCTAACACCAGGTTAAAGCAATTGATTAAAATACAACTTAAAACAAGATTAAAATACAGCATTAAAATGCAGCCTCATTTCAGTAGAAACTCAAATCAAAAACTTTTTCGGGATGAAAACATCAAATCTTCACCAAGGCCAGCTATCCAGACTGGTCCTAAGTGGGCCACAAAAAAGCCAGGGAAGTCCCCAAATAGGAGTTCCATCACAGAAGGAAAAAGGAAAGAGGGGAAGGGGATCAAGTTGATTCCAAGCCAAAGGCCAGGCGGAACAAATCAACTACGGCAGTCAAGCATTTCATAAGCCGGCCATGAAGCTCATAGGTGACGTTGGGCCAGTTACTGCCTCTTAGGGGTTGTTGCTCCTTGGACACAGGTGGGAAATAAATGTAATAAATGCAATAAATAAATAAAAGAATTGTCTCACTATTTGCTTTGAAGTCACAGCAGCCACTATGGAGAAATTGTTTTAACGCTCTGGATTGAAATATACCCTGTGGATACAGCTTAATACAGCTTAATCTGTAACATAAAAGATTTTCCAGGTCTGCCTTGATGCCAAGTGAATGGCTGCATACAAAACTTAACATCTGTATATGTATTTGTCCTGGAAGACAACACTTCATGCTTGGTAATTGTTTTAAAATTTTGTAATAAAAAGGGAGGGGAGGGAAGAAATTGGAGCCTTAATATCATCTGGCAGGTCACTGTTTAGCCACCCCTCCTCCAGGCAAAGGAAACTAGAAGTTCCACTGTTTTTGTAATGAGAGAACTCATTACTTCTCCCATTAAAGTCAATTATTCTTGAAAGGGCTTATATGGAGCTGGATCATCTTTGTGTTTGAAAAACAGGATTTTTATTTCCGAAGGATTTGTAGCTGAAGTTCAGTGGGACTGCCGGAGTCATTGTAAGATCCTTATACCATGCAAAGGTTGGTATTTGTTCTATGCTGGTTTATTTTTGGCTAAGCACAGAGAAGCCCCGAGATGAGATCTCCTGTTAAAAGTCCTAATGCTACATGATACCCTCCTGCCTGTGTTGCTGTCATTCTAACTAGTTCTTTAGCAATGCATAAATCACTTCGGGATGCTTCTGGCATGTTCTTGCCTCTCAGAGCAGTAGATAAAGCCAGGATCCCACAAAACAAAGCTGATCTAACATGCAGCAGCAGTGCAGTGGAAACTTAAGTTTTTGTGAAGCTGGGGGTTTAGAAAAGGAGTTCACTTTTCTTTTTAAAAAAAGGTTGAGGAAAGAAAGAACTTCATCTCAATTCTTCAAAACCTATACAAATAGTATATTTAATAAAATGTGGGGAGCAGGGCTGGATTTAGGTTTGATGAGGCCCTGTGCTACCGAAGGTAAAGGGGCCCTTTATATGTCCAGCTGTCCTTTGTCATCAAGAAATTGTTGCTGTTTTTTGTGTTGAATATATGCTATATGGTAATTTATGGACCTAATAGGTATCTAAAGCCTTTTGCACATAACAAAATATGTATTTTATCAAAGTAATTGTTGAACTAAAATACAATTAAGAAGAAGTATATTAATAGTGAATTTTTTGGGCCCCACCCCAAGAGAGTGAGGTCCTAAGCTGTAGCTTGTTTAGTTTATACGTAAATCTGGCACTGGTGGGGAGGCAGAAGAGTCTCCCCTTACTTTTCCCTCACTCCAAAGTCTTCCATTTATTTTTCTTCCTATCTCTCTCTTCCTTGTTTCCTCTCTCTTCCTTGTTTTTCTTCCAGCTCCCCTTCTTTGCTCCCATACACTACCATCAGTCCCTCTTGAAATATTCATTTGTCTTCTTCTTTGTCAATTTCTGTTCTTATTTCCACAAAAAGTTCTAGAGGAGTAGAATTCATGGTTTGTTGGGGAGCATTGTTCTGGCTCAGTAATCCTCTTGGACTTGGTTCAGCCATAACCCTAAACCACTCTCCTCAATGGCGATGTCCTTTAAAATAATAATAATAATAATTTATTATTTATTCCCTGCCCATCTGGCTGTGTTTCCCCAGCCACACTGGGCGGTTTCCAACAAAATATTAAAATACAATAATCTGTTAAACATTAAAAGCTTCCCTAAACAGGGCTGCCTTCAGATGTCTTCTAAAAGTCTGGTAGTTGTTTTTCTCTTTGACACCTGGTGGGAGGGCGTTCCACAGGGCAGGCGCCACTACCGAGAAGCAGTGGCGTAGCGTGGGGGGTGCAGGGGGGGCCGGCCGCACCGGGCGCAACATCTGGGGGTTAGGGTTAGGGGGCGCAAATCCACGGGTTAGGGGGCGCAAATTACTTGCCTTGCCCCGGATGCTGACAACCCACGCTACGCCACTGCCGAGAAGGCCCTCTGCCTGGTTCCCTGTAACTTGGCTTCTCGCAGCGAGGGAACCGGCAGAAGGCCCTTGGTGCTGGACCTTAGTGTCCGGGCTGAACGAAGGGGGTGGAGACGCTCCTTCAGGTATACTGGACCAAGGCCATTTAGGGCTTTAAAGGTCTTGAAAGGACTATAAATCCAAATGGATGCTGTGCTGTGGAATGTATTAGTATTATTTAGTATTATTTAAATTTGTATATATAAATTTGTGTGTCAGGGCCTTAAATTTGTCGTGCTTAGGGCATCTTCAGCTGCTTAGGGTTTTTTAAATGTTGCTTTCTGAAAATAATATAATATTGGGGGGTGGCAGTTGTCAGAAGATGGACACAAATGTTGGATCTGGCTTTACGTATTCAGCAACTGATAACAAGGTACCATTTCCCAGTCAGAGAGTCCGGGGAGCCTATGTGTGAGAATGGATGGAGGCACCTTCTACTTAACGAATGCTAGACCTAGGCTGAATTCATAATCAGTAATAACCAGCACCTTGGACTGAGCCCAGATTAACTGGCAGCCCGTACAGTTGAACCAGCACTGGAGTAATCGGCTTTCTCCAGCATAGCCCAATTGTGAGTCTCTGAGCTCTCCAGCTTTTTCCAGAATAGTGTGCAGAGTTTATCCCTTCATTGCTGCATACAGGAAAGGTACTAGATTGTCCACTTTATGTTCAGGGGTGGGATTCATGGAGGCAACGGAAGCATTGAAAAGTATGTTTGAAAAACTGTAAGGGTAACCATTTTGTAGAAATCTAATCCGCAGAATAGTCATTTTGTTTACCAACCTCACTCGGGAAACGTCCAATTGCCGTGTGGGCTAATTAGGTGCTATAATGACCATTAGTGTTCCTGTTTTCCAACTGCGTATTTAATAATTCAAATCATTAAATGGTGGCAACTGGATATCCATGATTATTCTGTGGTCACAAGGCGCTCATAGATGATATGAATAGTTGCTGGGTTGTCCATACTTTCCCAGATTAGAAGGCGGCAACTCTGTTCCAGTGTTGTTTTAACTGAGAGCCATGATCTCATTGGCTGAAATCCAGAGGTGCTCCATCGGCCAGCATGATAGACACTACTGGCACAATGGAGATTCTGAAATCTTCTATGGAGGGTTGGGAAAACTTCTGGAGCAGATCTACTGTGAAAGGAGGGCTAAGGGGAGGATTGGGAGGGGAAGTCCTATTGCATGAGCGGAAATCTGCTCCGATGACATGTTTCCCTTTATTCCCAGTGGTTTTCTAAAGTTCGGAGCTGTGCCTAGCAATTAAGATATAAATCCCATTAAATCCATTGGGTGTGTAGGACTGCAGCCCATATGAATAACAACCAAATGATGACAACCTCCAGAGTGGCAGTCACATTTATCTCTTGCAACAAAGCAATGAAGAGTTTTGTGGCACCTTAAAGACTAAGATTTATTATGGCATAAGATTTTGTGGGCAAGGTCTACTGCATCAAGGCGCTGGAAGCGTACTGGTGTGTACTTGAGTTGAGAGAAAAGCATTTGGTTTCATAGGCATCCGCAGTAATTTTTACAGGGGAGTAGTAGTGTAAGTACTCCTTTTTTTAAAAGTTGCTAAATAACAAATAGCTAGTACAATGGTACCTCCGGTTATGAACTTAATTCATTCTGGAGGTCTGTTCTTAAGCTGAAACTGTTCTTAACCTGAGGTACCACTTTAGCTAATGGGCCCTCCCGCCACCACTGCGCCGCCACCGCACAATTTCTATTCTCATTCTGAGGTAAAGTTCTTAACCTGAGGTACTACTTTCGGGTTAGTGGAGGTCGTTACCCGAAGCATTCGTAAGGAGGACGGTACGTAACCTGAAGTTCCACTGTGTTAGAAAGCAGAGCTATTATTCCTGGTAGATCTAGTGACTGACCAGTTGCGAGGCCGGAGTAGACCCAGCCTCTGGGAAACTTGTATCCAAGGTCATACCCTCCATTGTTTATCAATGGTTAGACTTGCTCACCACCCGCAGTTAGACTCAGTGGCGTAGCGTGGGTTGTCAGCACCCGGGGCAAGGCAAGTAATTTGCGCCCCCTAACCCGTGGATTTGCGCCCCCTAACCCTAACCCCCAGGTGTTGCGCCCAGTGCGGCCGGGCCCCCCTGCACCCCCCCACGCTACGCCACTGGTTAGACTTGGCATCCAGACAACAGCCGAGATTCACCTAACAAATTGCAACAGTAGAGGCCCTGCTTTCAGGGGCTTCTGATACAGGGCTTCTCCCTCCTCTCCTCTGCCTTCACCCTCTAAAATTGGCTCTGGAGAGGGGATCTGGGAAACCTGGATCTGGGGAACATTCTTGCACAGGCAGAATGTCTACAATAGCACAGTGTTGAATTCATTCATCCTCTTTCCCCTCACCTCTGAAACCCTCCAGTAACTCCTACTAAGCCTTACCCAACCTGTAGAACTTGTCCTGTGGGGATCCAACCGATTGGCCAGATCCAGTTCCGGATCCTTGCCTTAAGCAGTTTGGGGCCAGGTTATCTGAAGGGCCATCTGAACTCATAAGCCCTTGCTTGGTTGCAGAAGCTTCTTTTGTGGGCCAGCCACCAAGGTAAACTATACTGGCAGGCATAAGAGATGTGATCTTTTTGTTGGTGGCCTCATATTTGTGGAATTCTCTCTCAAAGGATGAATGTTTGGCTCTTTCCTCATCGGCTTTCAAATGGGCCTTAAAGATCTTCATCATTGCAACCTGCTTTTTTTGCTAAAGGTGCCAGGCTGGACTGCAAATTGTTGTCATTTCTGTGTTTTAAAGCACGCTAAATTGCCTAATCTGGTTTATCTGCACTGGGGTGCATCTTACCTGCTGCATAATTCATGTTTCATGGTTGTGACTGAGAGCCACATTGACAGGCCTTTTGGTCTGAAAGGCAGGCATTTAAAAATACTGAACATAAATAAAATTGGGCATTTTGCAACAAATAAAAACCATGGCTTGTATGCTCCTGGTGTCCCTCAGCTGACAGAATGCCTTTTGAACTAGTGGAAGGAGGTACCGTATTTTTGAATATTCCTTCTCCCCCTTCAGCCCCACGTCCCAAAGCAGATTTTCAAGGGATCCATGTGGGGCGAAATATTCCTGCATTGCAGGAGGTTGTACTTAGACAATCCTTGTGGTCCCTTCCAACTATTCTGCGATTCTAATCCTGGGACACAGAGGACAGCAGGAAGGACATGTTTTGCCAAAATTGCCTCCCTCTCCATTATGCTGACAAAAGCACCTGTTGAATCAAATCATTTCTTTCATCAGTGGAGGGGAACCCCATTTAGATACAGCCCAATAATTTTATTTTTCACTTTTCTCTACGTGTGTAGATATAGAGATATAACATCCACGAAAGATTATGATGGTTCTATTTCTAGGGTCTGTCAGATTTGGACTTCACCAAAATGGATGAGGTGACAGAGGTCTGCCCAACAGCAGCTGGCTGAAGTCCACACATTTCATGCAGGTCAGTTAACAGGTGTTTGACCTACGGAGGCCAATTTCTTTGGCTGCGACTCGGAATAAAAAGCGAGTCTTGGAAAAGAGGAAGAGTGAAGGCCTCCCTCCCTCAAAACCGGACACACATCCCCACTTCAATAAAAGAGAACATTTGTTACTCTTTAAGCTTATGGCAGTTTTTAAGGTGCCACAAGACTGCTGTGTTTGCTGCAACATCTAACATGGCTGCCGCTCTAGAAACACACGGTTGTGTACCTGTAACATTTATTGTGGCGCGCAGGTTGTGCTACAGAGCCGCATATTTCTCTCTCTCCTATATAAACAGTTGTCTGCCGGTTCTGTTTCTTTCCCCTCCTGCTTTTCTCCTGTCCCCGTTTTTTTTCAGTGGGATTTACAATCTGTGACAAGTTCATCAAATGCTAGAGTGTATTACCTTTACAGCGTTGGGCGGGCAGCTGCCACAGCGCAGCTGCTCCCACACTGCAAAGGTAATGTCAGGCTCTAGGCTGTTGGAAGAAATGCAAGGTAGCTCTTCCCACAACGCTGAAATCATCCCTGCTAAAAAACGCAACAATGCTGACCTGGGTTAGAGCCACACTTACTGTGTGTGGTCCAGGGCTCCTCAACGCTACCTGACTGAGCCATGTGGGAAGGAACAGAACTGGCTGCAATTGCCCCTGTGCTGCAAAGTTAACACAAGAAACAGGCAGTGTCAGTCAGGGAATTTTAAAGCTGGAACTCAGGGGAACTGAGTTCCCTTACCTTTTAAAATTAAATAATTATTTTTGTGTGAGTCGGGAGATGGGGGACGGGGCTGGAACCCAATGCCCAATGCCTGAGCCAAAAAT
This sequence comes from Podarcis bocagei, assembly GCF_964188305.1. Classification (NCBI taxonomy): domain Eukaryota; kingdom Metazoa; phylum Chordata; class Lepidosauria; order Squamata; family Lacertidae; genus Podarcis; species Podarcis bocagei. The sequence goes on from NC_138125.1 coordinate 119,309,207, forward strand.
CCACCCATATTTGTAATCAATAAACAAGAAACAACTTTCGTGGTGAGTCCCCCCCCCCCAAAGCACTAGTATCAGTTCTAACTACATTTTAAAACTCTCTTTTAGGCAGTGCTTTTTTCCTGGGGGGGACGCAGGGGCACCCCCCCAAATGTTTTGTGAATCTAAGTTTGGCCTCATTGAGGGGCAGTATTTCAATATGATTAGGAAAATGAGAGTACCCCTAAACATTTCTTTTTAAAGAAAAAAAGGTATGTTTGCTTTTGAAATGCACCAAACAAAATACTGTCCTACAGATAGAAAATTAGCACAAAAGAGAGAAGTCTGGGTTGGACCTGCCCCACCCCCATGATACACACATTTGCTACTTATCCTGCACAAAAGCACTCCCTCCAACAGTAAAAAATTCCTGCAGAATAAAGTGGTACATTTATGCAGTCCATCTTTCCTCCAAGCAGCTCAAAGTGGTGTACACTCTGCTCCCCTTCCCCATTTTATCCTTACAACTTAGGATATTCTGAGAGGCAGTGACCGGCCCAAGTGAACTTCTTGAATGAATGAGGATTCGAATTCTGGTCTCCTGGGTCCTAGACCAACGCTAACCACTTACAGCACACTGGCTCTCCCACTTCACCCTGTGAGGCACAGCAGAGGCAGAGATAGAGGAGCACGACTGGTTCAGTCACCCTGGCATGGAGCCTTGGGGGCGATGCAGGGGATGCCGCAACTATGATTTAGAATGGAGCACGGGAGGTGGGGGTGTGAATTTTGGCACTGCACAGGGTGCCGCTGAAATTTAAGACCCTAAGGTCTACCACTGCACAGTTGCTCTGAGAGAGAACATTTAGCCTGCCTGCCAGCTGCCTCAGCCTGTTTTCTTTTGCTCCCCAGAAGCTGGGACAATGACACTAAGGCTGCAATCTTATACATACACACTTACCTGCTGAATATTGTGCGGCTTTATTCGATGTAGACATGATTGTATTGTTAAATCTGTTTTTAATAATTGCTGATGTGATTTTATTACAATGGTACCTCGGGTTACATACGCTTCAGGTTACAGGCTCCGCTAACCCAGAAATAGTACCTCGGGTTAAAAACTTTGCTTCAGGATGAGAACAGAAATCGTGCAAGGGCGGCGCAGCGGCAGCAGGAGGCCCCATTAGCTAAAGTGGTACCTCAGGTTAAGAACAGTTTCAGGTTAAGAACAGACCTCCGGAATGAATTAAGTTCTTAACCCAAGGTACCACTGTATTGCATTATTATTATTATTATTATTATTATTATTATTATTATTATTATTTACTTCAATCATGAGTCGCTTCAGGACTTTCTTAGTCAGAAACAATGTACAATCAAGGCTTTTTTTTCCACCCGGAGCTCAGTTCTGGCACCTCTCAGATGGGCACCATTGCCATTATAAGAAGACATTATAAGAGTACTGGCACCTCTGTTTCTAGAAAAATAGCAATGTGTACAATTCTGATAAAGTTAAACCTGGGGGAAACCTTGCCATTTGTCTACATGTGGAACTGAACCTCTAGGTTCCACCTAGGCCTCTATATACTGAACTCCACTGTTAAAAGGGAACGGAAAAGAGAGAGCGTGTGGGTATTGTGTGAGAACTCTTTCCAAATTGATCATTAGGGCTGGCATACAACATGAAAAAAAAAAGTTGCATTTTCAAAAAGAGGAACAGAGAGCATATTTGATCCCCCTCCCACCTTCCCACTTACAATTTTGTACCAAATGCAGCATGTGTGTGTGTGTGTGTGTGTGTGTGTGTGTGTGTGTGTGTGTGTATATATATATATATATATATATATATGCACACACACACACACACACACACACACACACACACACACACACCATATGACTTTCCTTCCACCCTTTTCCTGGTTCCTTTGCTCTTCTACTACTCCATGTAATCCACATCTTTTTAATCATCCAATTTGTTATCTATTAAATACTCCTATCTACTCTATTGGCCTGAATATAAGCCTCACTTTTCCCCCCAATTCCGACCGTGAAAAGTTAAAGTGCAGCTTAAATTCGCAACCTTACAAAAACTGACTTTTACGATATCGCTGCTGAAACAGACATACGGTAAAACGGAACGGGTTGGAGTGCCTACGGAATTTTAAGGGAGCAGCTTATATTCTGGTATTGTCTTTTTTCTCCCCCCCCCCTTGAATTTTAAAAGTGCGGCTTATATTCGGGTGCAGCTTATATTCAGGCCAATATGGTATTTCAACTCTGTTGGACTTACTTGAGACCTGCTAAGCCAGGGGTCAGCAACCTTTTTCAGCCGTGGGCCGGTCCACCGTCCCTCAGACCATGTGGTGGGCAGGATTATATTTTTTTTTTGGGGGGGGGGGGGAATGAACGAATTCCTATGCCCCACAAATAACCCAGAGATGCATTTTAAATAAAAGGACACATTCTAATCATGTAAAAACATGCTGATTCCCGGACTGTTCACGGGCCGGATTGAGAAGGCGATTGGGCTTCATCTGGCCCCCAGGCCTTAGGTTGCCTACCCCTGTGCTAAGCTATGTATTTGTCTATACAGTGGTACCTCGGGTTAAGTACTTAATTCGTTCCGTAGGTCCGTTCTTAACCTGAAACTGTTCTTAATCTGAAGCACCACTTTAGCTAATGGGGCCTCCCGCTGCTGCTGCTGTGCCTCCGGAGCACGATTTCTGTTCTCATCCTGAAGCAAAGTTCTTAACCTGAGGTAATATTTCTGGGTTAGCGGAGTCTATAACCTGAAGCGTATGTAACCTGAAGCGTATGTAACCCGAGATACCACTGTACTGGTTCTTGAAGTAGTCAATAAACATTATCCATTCCTCTTTATATTCCTTATCTTCATTTTCTTTTATCCTGTTTGTCAGACCAGCCAATTCAGCATATTCAAACATTTTACATAGCCATTCATCACTATCCTTGTTCTCCACCTTTGTGTCAATAAGGTTCTAGCTGCAGCAGTGGCGTAGAGTAGTAAACTCTCTTGTTTTTTTGGGACCTCCGTTGTTACCATCCCCAAGTGGAAAATCTCAGGTGTTTTGGGGAAAGTTTTAAAAAGTATTTCTTTAAAAAATTCATTATATATGGTTTCCCAATATTCTTTAATTATTCACCACATGTGAATAAAATATCCCTCAATTTCATTACACTTCCAACATGTACCTTTTTCTTTTTTAGAAATTTTTGCCAATTTGGCGGGTGTTAAATGCCGTCTGTGGGCCATTTTCACCATATTTTCTTTTATCGCGTAAAATGCCGTAAAATTCATATTTTGTTTCCCACAACTTTCCCCATAATTCATAATCAAGATTGTGATCCACATCTTGTGCCCACTTAATCATGCTCGATTTCACATGTTGTACCGGCACACAACATTTTATGGCCTTTGGAAATGATGAATATCTTGTGAGTTCGTTCCCTAGTAGCCATTCTTCCCTAGTTGCCTTGAATTGAGCCACATAGCATCTAGGAACCCTTACTTAGGTTATACTGGTGGTGTGGAGGCCATCACTGAACTAATGTGACGAGCTTCCATATTAGACAAATCCAGTCTGCAGCTCCTCTGCACATAAGAACCTATCTATAGAGCAACCAATTGCGTAAACGGTCGAATCATGGTATCAGCAGCTAGCTGTCCTCTAGGGTCAAGAAGGAACAAGACTATTAAGTCGTACTGGGGAGGGTGCCTGGCAAGTCCAGGCAGTAGTTGGATCCTATTTTGATTACTTCGTTTTATGTTGAGAATTGCATCTTCACAAAAGTGCACCAAATGGGGAAACTGTGGACTTTTTGTCCTGGGATAGCTTATCAGTAGAAGATGTAAACATTTCAGGGGAGCTGTTATAGGCTTATTGTCTCTAAATGGTGATTTATGTCCTTATTTCTACATTATTGCCCGCCTGGTACTGCCCCATGTCATTTTTCAGGTGGTTTTATTTTCATTAGTATAGCCACTTTAGCTTGTGATCACTGCAATGCATTGCATTAGATTCATAGTGCTGACATCTAACCCTGTCAAGCCGGCTCATTGACCCCTCAGCCTCCGAAACATCGGTTTATCTCCCGGTGCCGCCAGCGTCAACACTACCACCATCTGCAGCTGCGTGATGCTTAAAGCTAAGAAACTCCTCTATCCGTTTCATGTACATTGCGGGCAGTTTAAAGGCTGATCAGAATCAAATATTGCTCTTTCAAATTTGATAATGTATGACTACAAAACAGTGACCTTTGATACATAGTAATACATCAAGATGACAGGTGCAGTAAGTGCTGCAATTACCTCTACTACAAGTTGAGATTGTGTGTTAGCTCCCATCTTGCAAGCAATTATTTCCAAAAAGAGGGAGAAGAAAAGATGTGTGTGTGTGTGTGTGTGTGTGTGTGTGTGTGTGTGTGTGTGTGTCTGTAATATACAGACACAGACATAAGAGAGAGACAGACAAGGATGTGTCTTGGGTTTTTGTGCATGTAAATAATGAAAATGCAGACGTGAATATTCTTTCTGCATATTTACACACTTATTTGAAACATATGCAGGTATCTTTCTCCCCAACAGTTCAGTAAAAGGACAAGAGTTCTTTCTACTCCTGCTCCTATTCCTACTCCTATTATTATTATTATTATTATTATTATTATTATTATTATTATTATTATTATTATTATTATTATTTGCATGCCACCCTTCATCTGTGGATCTCAGGACTATTCATGACATAAAAATAGGGTTGCCATATGTCTGGGAAATCCTGGACACGTCCTCTTTGGGGGGGCGTATATGCCCACCCAGTGGGATTTTTACAATTGCAAGCAAATGTCAGGTGTGTTGTTGGTTTTTTTGGGGGGGTGTTAAAAAAAAGTGTTTGTGTGTGCAGGCAACTTGGGTTTCAGGCTCTGGGTCTGTTTCGGGCTTGGCGGTAGTGGCCGGCTGGGGGGCAAAACTTTGTCTGCATTTTTACCCCTGGAAATATGGCAACCCTAAAAGTACATAATAAAAACTAGAACCGAAACAAAACAATAACCCCACCCTCACCCCTCCCACAAACACCTTTAAAAGGGTATAGGATGTTAATCAGCCAAAGGCCTGGTTGAAGATGAACGTTCTCCTTTGCAGTTTTGACATTTGTTGCATTGTAGTTCCCCAACGAAATTCTGTTCTGTGGAGACTGCCACTACCATAGTGAGAAAGGAAATAATTTTGAGACATGGTACAATTTTAAATGGGACGTTGGTGGCGCTGTGGGTTAGACCACAGAGCCTAGGACTTGCTGATCAGAAGGTTGGCAGTTCGAATCCCTGCGATGGGGTGAGCTCCCGTTGCTCGGTCCCTGCTCCTGCCAACCTAGCAGTTCAAAAGTCCGTCAAAGTGCAAATAGATAAATAGGTACTGCTCTGGTACTGCAATTTTAAATGGCTGCTGCAGTTGTCTAAATAACACTGTAAAAAGGTAAAGGTAAAGGGACCCCTGACCATTAGGTCCAGTCGTGGCCAACTGTAGGGTTGTGACGCTCATCTCACTTTATTGGCCGAGGGAGCCGGAGTACAGCTTCCGGGTCATGTGGCCAGCATGACTAAGCAGCTTCTGGCGAACCAGAGCAGCACACGGAAATGCTGTTTATCTTCCCGTTGTAGTGGGGGGAAATCACATCTGGCAACCAGTGTGCCCCTTTGGTTTCAGATGGTACATGGGTAGACGAGTCTAAAAAGCCCGGGACATAAATTTTCACTGCCCACTTGCAGCAGCTATGGTAGCTCATTTACCAGCGCTAATGTATTTCACATTAACTCTGGAAGTGTAGACTTGATTCTGACCAAATTAAGCCTCTGAGAGCACAATCTACATTTTGTCAGAATCCAGTGCACCCTTCCAGAGTTAACACTAAATACATTACTGCTGGGAAATGAGTCACCATAGCTACCAGAGGTCTGTGAAAACATGTCTCCCAGGCTTTTTGCACTTTTCTACCCATGTACTATCTGAAACCAAAGGGGCGCATTGGTTGCCAGATATGAAATATATTGGCATTATTTTCAGCTCTCCTACCCCACTATGTTGATCTCTGTGCTGACTGCTGCCAGTCTAAGAGAAAAGGGGCTTTGAGATTACATTGGTGCACAAATATAGTTTGCCTTGCAATCTGTCTGCTGCAATGAAGGCTGTCCATACTGCACAAGGAGAGAACAAGTGCTTGACTACATAGCAGGTTCTACAGTGGTACCTCAGGTTAAGTACTTAATTCGTTCCAGAGGTCCGTACTTAACCTGAAACTGTTCTTAACCTGAAGCACCACTTTAGCTAATGGGGCCTCCTGCTGCCGCCACGCCGCCGGAGCACGATTTCTGTTCTCATCCTGAAGCAAAGTTCTTAACCTGAAGCACTATTTCTGGGTTAGCGGAGTCTGTAACCTGAAGCATATGTAACCTGAAGCGTATGTAACCTGAGGTACCACTGTATATGGAATATGTGTGTGTGTGATTGCTTATGCGCAATTAATGCCACATTTAGTTTGGCCCATACCCCTTGCACCCTAATGCGTACAGAGTTTATGAAGTGGATCAATGCATAAACCAGCCATAGAAATGTATATAAAAAAACTCTGTGCCATCTGAGTAAAGTACAACAACATTGGGGAGATATATTCAGCTTAGTTCAGATTTCATACATTAGGCTCGTTCAGCCACTTAATGCTAGGGGTGTGAGCTGGTGCAGTTTTGTTAAAATATTTGGGTCCATTTATCTGTTTTCTTCAAGGCGTCTTAGCCACCTGACTTAAATGTATACTGATCGATGATTTATGTTCGAAAACAGAACTGATAAGAAGCATAAGTGTTCCTGATATTATGTTTTGTCATATCTAGCTAAAAAGATTGAAATCCCGAGAAACAATTTTCTGAAGAAATGAAACCATATGCCCTCCTGAACTCTTGAGGGAAAATCGCCTCTCAGTTTGCTCAGAATATGAAACAGTGAAGCAGTATAAGTAAAATAGACAGCCTTGCCAAGCATGTCACATTTCTATTTGTACCATTTGGGATGATGCTTTAAAAACATTTTCTAGTTATTTTTGATAAATAAATGGTGCAAATAACATCTGCAAGTGAACTCTGCTGAAGTCGGGGTTTTCTTTTTTGGACAAATTAGATTTGGCTTTGGCTTTTGTTCTTTTAGAAAGGCTGGGAAATTGCCTCACAAAACTCAACCTGTAGAACACTCCCAAAAATGCGCAGAACACATGGAAATATTTGATATTCATTTTATCCCACCTTAAAAAAACCACAAAACTTCTTTGTCTGACAGTTTTTCAGTTACAAAAAAGCAATACACCAATCAACACGTTGTCAATGCATGTTGCATTAAACACTCATCTCAAATGCAACCAAATATTCATGAAATATTTGTTTTATTAAATATCCATATGGTCCTTTTCTGGGTAAAACAAATCCAAAGAAGCTCACAGGAAATAAAAAAAACACTACAAGTATAAAAGATTAACAGTACTAAAATCAAGAAGAAAACTGACTTACAGTTAAAAACAAACCTAGAACTCCCAAACACTCTTTTCAGAAGTAGATAGGTAGCCGTGTTGGTCTGCCATAGTCAAAATAAAAAAATTCCTTCCAGTAGCACCTTAAAGACCAACTAAGTTAGTTCTTGGTATGAGCTTTCGTGTGCATGCACACTTCTTCAGATACACTGAAACAGAAGTTGCCAGATCCTTCTATATAGTGAGAAGGTGGGGAGGGGTGTTACTCAGAAGGGTGGTGGGAATGGGAGATAGGCAGATAGCTGAGAGAGCCTCTTGACGACTCTTAACTATTACAGTCGTTAAGAGTCGTCAAGAGGCTCTCTCAGCTATCTGCCTATCTCCCATTCCCACCACCCTTCTGAGTAACACCCCTCCCCACCTTCTCACTATATAGAAGGATCTGGCAACTTCTGTTTCAGTGTATCTGAAGAAGTGTGCATGCACACGAAAGCTCATACCAAGAACTAACTTAGTTGGTCTTTAAGGTGCTACTGGAAGGAATTTTTTTATTTTGACTCTTTTCAGAATCACTGGAGAGCAAATACACTGAAAGTATAAAACACAGTACAGTTTTACCTTGGATCCTGAACGCCTTGTGAGTCGAATGTTTTGGTTCCCAAACGCCGCAAACCCAGAAGTGAGTTTTCTGGTTGGCGAATATCTCGAACGTCCAACGCAACTTCTGCAGTTTCCGATTGGCTGCAGGAGCCACACCTTGGTTTCCGAATGTTTTGGAAGTCAAATGGACTTCCAGAATGGATTCTATTTGACTTCCAAGGTACCACTGTATATTAGAAAGCACAATGGCTCTAGACAGGGGTGGAAGAAGGGGTGTGTGGTGGGTGCGGCCTGCCCTGGGTGTCACCACTGAGGCAGGTGACAAAATGTTGGGTGGCACTCACCCACACTCAGGTGGCCTGCAGCGCACCTGAGCCACCCATCTCTCCTGGGAGAGACACGGTAGCTTGGGCGCATGCAGGCTCCATGCTGCCCAAATGGTCCGCCCGTTGCCTCTCCCCCAGCTGTAGGACAGCTGAGTGGAAGGAGGCAGGCAGACTCTGGAGGTTCCGCAGTGTGCCCCGCCCTTGCCCCGCCCCTATGGCTGTCTCACCCCGCCCCTGGGCATGCCATCCCAGGTGCCCGAGTGGCTTCCTCTGCTACTGGCTCTAGACTTAGCCATGCTTAGAGAAAACACACTGAAATCAGGCATAGAATCATAGAATTGTAGAGTTGGAAGGGACCCTGAGAATCCTCTAATCCAACCCCCTGCAGTGCAGGAATATGCAGCTGTCCCATCTGGGGATCGAACCTTCAACCTTGGCCTTATCAGCACCATGCTCTAACCAGCTGAGCTATTGGGACTTAAATTACTTAGTGCTTCAGTAGGACTGCTCTAAGCATGGTGGGAAGTCTGCATCCATTCCATCCTAGGCAATGGGTTGATTTTAAGGGTTCACCTGCAGCCTGTCTGCTCACGCCACTGTTTAAATTACGCCAGTGTGGTGTAGTGGTTAAGAGCGGTGGACCCGTAATCTGGTGACCTTGGGCTAGTCACACTTCTCTGAAGTCTCTCAGCCTCACTCACCTCACAGAGTGTTTGTTGTGGGGGAGGAAAGGAAAGGAGAATGTTAGCCACTTTGAGACTCCTTCGGGTAGTGGTAAAGCGGGATATCAAATCCAAACTGTTCTTAAAGGAGAAAGGGAGGTGGTTGCTTCGAAGGGCCCTTTGCAGAAGTCCATGTCCCCCTCCTCCAAACTTTTGCAAAGGACTTTAAGACAGCCCCTGCTTCTGTTTGTGCCATTGGTGGCTCAAATGGTGCGGAGGCTTTCTTAAAGCCTTTGTAAGGCTATGAAATTGCGGTGTGTGTGTGTGTGTGTGTGTGTGTGTGTGTGTGTGTGTGTGTGTGTGTTAAAAAGGTTGGGAACAACTTGCATCAGCAGTACTGAGCTGGATGAACCAAAGATCTGACTCAGCTCCTTGTGTTCCTCCCTAGACCTGTGACAGGCAATCTTACAGAACTCCTGGGCTTATCAGTTTCTTAATACCAAACACCTATATTACCTTCACCCTAAGGTCACAGGGTGGGTTGCAGCATGTAGGATCAAAACAGATTACAAGCAAAGGGAAGAAGAAGTATAAACATTCAATATATGAAGCAGACATGTACATTTCTGATTTGATAAAGGCAATTTCCTTCTCCTGCAACTACTCGAAGGCTCGATGAAATAAAAATGATTCTAGCAGTCATTGAAAACTCATGGAATGTGTCAGCTTGCCTGATTTTGCGGGGGAGCTCATTTCCTAGCTGGGGTGCCAGGTAACAATTGCCTAGTATTGCAAAAACTCTGGTTTGGCTCCCCAAGCACTCCTTCTGTAAATGGAAGGGCCTTTCCCATTTACAAGTGACCTTCTGATCCTGTGCAGGCTCTCATAGGAAGGGGAAGGAAGTTGTTTTCGCCAATTCACCTTTCCTCCTATGCAACTGCCCGCATATTTCCATAGGGTCCCTACCCTGGCAGCACATTCCCCTGAGTGGCGATCCAGCTCACGATCCAAGCTGCAGATTTTAGAACAGGTCCTTGACCAGAAGTGACTCACTAAGGCTGAGTACACACCATACATTTCAAGCACATGACTCCCTCCAAAGAATCTTGGGAGCTGTAGTTTAATCCCCACAGAGCTACAGTTCTCTACATGCTAAACAAACTACAGATCCCAGGATTCTTGGGGGGGGGGGAGTCATGTGCCTGAAATGTATGGTGTGTAAGGTAAGGGTCTAAGTGCAGGATATTGTTACACGCCACACACGAGGCTTCAAGTGTACTGAGATTATTTAAATCTTCATGGCCTCTTCTTTTACGCTGTGTCTTACATTTGGAACTCCCTTCCATCTGCACATCACCTCAGTTTCCATGTTCAAGTCATTCCCATTTAGCTCGTCCATTAGGAAAGATGAGAAGTGAAGGCTGAGGCAGGGGACATAATGGGAAAAGAAGGCTGAGAAGTGAGTATGGATGAGACCACAAAGAGCAGGAAAAAGAGGCAGATGTTAGATTTGACATGGCACAGGTAAAAAGGTTAAGGTAAAGGACCCCTGGATGGTTAAGTCCAGTCAAAGGCGACTGTGGTGTTGCAACGCTCATCTCACTTTCAGGCTGAGGGAGCTGGCGTTTGTCCACAGACAACTTTCCTGGTCATGTGGCCAGCAGGACTAAACCGCTTTTGGCGCAATGGGAAAACTGACGGAAACCAGAGCACACGGAAACGCCGTTGACCTTCCTGCTGACTGGGTGGATAGGAGGTTGCTTGATCTTGAGGGAGTTAAGGTAAAGGTAAAGGTACCCCTGCCCGAACGGGCCAGTCTTGACAGACTCTGGGGTTTGTGCGCCCATCTCACATCTATTGGCCGGGGGCCAGCGCTGTCCGGAGACACTTCCGGGTCACGTGGCCAGCGTGACAAAGCTGCATCTGGCGAGCCAGCGCAGCACACGGAACGCCGTTTACCTTCCCGCTGGTAAGCGGTACCTATTTATCTACTTGCACCCGGGGGTGCTTTCGAACTGCTAGGTTGGCAGGCGCTGGGACCGAACGGCGGGAGCGCACCCCGCCGCGAGGATTCGAACCGCCGACCTTTCGATCGGCAAGCCCTAGGCGCTGAGGCTTTAGCCAACAGCGCCACCCGCGTCCCTCTTGAGGGAGTTACATTCCCTCTTAAGGAGCAGGTACCTAACTTGGAGGTACTCCTGGATCCATTACTGTTGCTTGAGGCCCAGGTGACCTCCGTGGTGCGGAGTGCCTTCTGTCAGCTTTGGCTGGTGACCCAGCCACACTCCTATTTGGACAGGGATAGCCTAACTTCTGTGGCCTACAATTTGGTAGTCTCTAGGCTGGATTACGCAATGTGTTGTATATGTGGGGCTGCCTCTGATGATAGTGAGGAAACTTCAGCTGGTGCAAAATTCAGTAGCCAGACAGCTCACCAGAACAAGATGTTTTGAGCACATCACACCAATCCTGGCCCAACTTTTAAAATTCAGATAGTTGTTTATTTCCTTGACATCTTGTGGGAGGGCATTCCACCGGGCGGGCGCCACTACCGAGAAGGCCCTCTGCCTGCTTCTCTGTAACCTCACTTCTCGCAGTGAGGGAACTGCCAGAAGGCCCTCGGCACTGGGCCTCAAGAGCCAGTCAAAAAAATCCCTCTTTGCCCAGGCCTTTGTCCATTAAATAAGCTATGGCCTATTCAAACTGGGGGGGACAGGATTATTATTACAGTCATTTTATTATTATGCTGTCTGTTATTATGCTTTTTATTAAGTTTTTGTTATTGATGCTCTGTAAAATGTGTTTTTAATGTTGTATACTGCCCTGGGATCCTTTGATAAAGGTCGGTATAAAAATTGAATGAATGAATGAATGAATAAAATAATGTTTACTTTCCTCTTCAGTCTGTCGCTGGAACCTCCTTAGAGCCTCTTCGACACAAAGTTATCTTCTGGCTGTTCAAATGAAATCTCTGTGGCTGGTTAATCAGTATCCTGGATGAAGCTTAATGACATGTGGTGATGGGCTACTCCCAGGAGACGGTGATCCTCAAAACCCTTAACGAAGATTTCCCTGTAGATTGCTGCTCCTAGCGGGCATCTGGCAGCGCTTGCTTTCCGTTGTGTGCTTTGGCGTGGAAACATGGGCTGCATGCCAGAGAGGAACAGCATTATGACAGACCCCAGCCAGGCCAGTCTAATCTCTGAAGCAGGGATGCTACCATTCCCCTCTGCCCACCGCACAGAACTGCTGCCTTTAAACCAGTGCAGCACACTCCATTTATATAACAGGCACAGACAGCTGATTACATTACCAAAAAATAAATAAAACAAAGAAATGCCAGGCATCGCAGAGCCATTTGCCACCAGTTCCATTGATTGTGCCCTCCACTTCTTAAAGTGATTCAGTTTTCACCCTGGGCAAAATGATTTTGAAGCGATGCATCAGGAGCACAGCTTCGTTCAGACCGAAACAAGAGATTCTGAAAGCTCCTCATAAGTCTTCCTAACTGGAGGAGAATACAGCTGGAAGCTCTCCAGGCTTATCGGACACAAAAGTAATGAAGGCTCGTTGGGGGGGGGGATCAGGCAGGCGAGAGCAAGTGCAGCTTGTAATGGCAGCTTGGAGAATGATCAGTGGGGATCTGGTGAGTGCCTGGTTACATTGTTGGACCTGGGAGGGCAGGGTTTAAAATCAACCGCTCAGCAACAAAACTCAGTGGGTGACCTTGGGCCAGTCCTACCTCACAGGATTGTTGTGAGGATAAAAATGGCGAAGGGGGGGGATATGTATGACTTCTTTAGCTCTGCAGAGGTGGGGTAAAAAAAGGTAAAGGGGACCCCTGACCATTATGTCCAGTCGTGACTGACTGTGGGGTTGTGGCGCTCATCTCGCTTTATTGGCCAAGGGAGCCGGAGTACAGCTTCCGGGTCATGTGGCCAGCATGACTAAGCCGCTTCTGGCGAACCAGAGCAGTGCACAGAAATGCCGTTTACCTTCCCACTGGAGCGGTACCTATTTATCTACTTGCACTTTGACGTGCTTTCAAACTGCTAGGTTGGCAGGAGCAGGGACCGAGCAACGGGAGCTCACCCCGTCGTGGGGATTCGAACCGCCAACCTTCTGATCGACAAGTCCTAGGCTCTGTGGTTTAAATGCAATAAATCAATCAATAAAAATAAACCTGACTTCCAAGGAGTCAGAATATTGGCTCATCTAGCTCAAGGTTGTCATCCCTTTTTTCGAACCCAAACATGGAGATGTCGGGGATTTGAACCTAGAACCTAAGCATATAATTTTTCCGTGAGCTACAGCCCTCACCTATTCCTCTCTTAAGTGGAATACAAGTAGCCTGCATGGGAGTAGAGGCTCAATGTCTAGGCTTGGCATCACAGGACCCAAGCCACTGCCACCCCATGGAATCTCCTGACGCTGCTGCTCTTGCTTGGCCTCACTGCCAGCTCATGTCCCCTGCAAGAGCAGAGCGAGGAAATACAGTCTTACTCCTTCCAGATGCCACTCTGATGATGGGTGGCAGGATGGCAATGAGGGTATCTTGCCCAAGCCCTACCCCCAAAATCTTGCATCCAGCACAACATGCCGTGGCCTCTTTTATAACACACCCAACCAGAATTTTCTTTGGTATGATGGCCTGATACAATTTTACCCATGTAAACAGCCATTGGTTGTGTCTTTAAAAG